>NC_133753.1:24538129-24841159 GCF_036562045.2 Rhinolophus sinicus | reverse complement strand
CTACTCAATATCTGGTCATTTGAGCTTGCCTCAGTTTACCTCTTTAAGTTGACAGTACAAAAAATTTTTAAATATAGACATAGGTAACACAGCATTAGCAAAGAAGCTGGGCAAGGGACTCCTCACCATACACTACTGCTGAGAGTGTACATTGCTACCTTTATTTACTTTTTACTATAAAACATTTTATTAAGAGATTAAAACTTGTGGATTTGTGGAGCCTAATTTCTAAGTTGATGTTCACCATTCTTAAAACTTAAAGCCACATAAATGCAGCACAGACTATCAAAGATACTGAAAATATTAGAGAACATTTAAAAATAGATGCTGTTATAAATGCTTTATGTGTATTAACTCGATGTAGAAGATAGTGTGAGAAGATCTAACTTAAGTCCAATTGGATGTAGAGTTCTAGAAAAAAAAGGAGAAAGAAATGGGGTTGAGGTGGTATTTAGTAGGGGAATAATGGTTGAGAATTTTTTAGAACTGATATAGGACACCAATCCTCAATTTCAAAAAGCCCTATAAATCCCAAACCACTTTTAATAAATAAATCCATATTTAGACATCATGATGAGATTAAATAAAATCATAGAGACTTAGAGGCAGATAATGGAAAAAATATATAGATTACCTTCTAAGGGCAACAGTTAGACTGGTAGTTGACTTATCACAGCAACAAGAAAGGAAAGCAGAATGGTACGTTCCACATGCTGAGAGACAATAAATGTGAGCCTCGAATTCTATACCTAGGAAATAATGAGGGCAAGACAAAAATATTTTTGATTAAAACAGAGAGTTTGCTTTCGATAGATTCTCACTAAAGGAAACTCTATTAGCTCTGTACAATGTGGTCCTTGGACCTGCAGCAGCAGCAGCCCCTGGGAGCTTGTTAGAAATGCAGAATTTCAGGTCCCACCCCAGACCTACTGATTTGGAATCTGTTTTTTAACAAGATCCCCAAATGACATATGTACATTAGAGTTTGAAAAGCACTGCTTTAAAGAGATTCCATTACAAATGGAAAGTCTGAGATTCAAAAAGAAAGGAAGACTCTCTAGTAGACATAGTAGATATATGAGTAAATCTAAACAATCACTAACTACATATTTTTAAAAGTAATAATATCTAGTGGGGTTAAATAAAACAAGACAGACATAAAATATATGAAAACGAAAGCATATGAGTCAGGAGGGAAGGTGATTGGATTTAAACTGTTCTCAGGGTCTAGTATTATTTAGAAACAAGGTAAAGATATTAGGTAACTTGAGACTTCGGTAAATTAAGCATGTACATTTAAATTTCTAAGTTAACCAATGAAAGAATAGGAATGATGCATATAACTTCTATACTGACAGGTAGGTGGGGACTAAATGAGAAAATGACAACAATGTAGGTTTCCTTCTTCATCAGTCATTAGGAGAGCATGGAACATCAAGGCTTGTGCCATGCTGTACCCCCATGATAACATACCACACCCTAATAGAAAATAGATCAGTGCCCGAGATGTCCTTTTTTTGTCTTCTAGTGGCATCCTGAGAATTTGTGTGCTTACTACTTTGTTTTTAGACAAATTTCTTTGTTTACCTCTCCTAAAATGAGGGTAGGAGGTGATCTTGAATTTCTGTATGCACCTTTGAAATACTTCAACTGTTAAGGAAAAAGACTGAGAGCGGAGAAGCCAGTGGAAATAGGAATATTTAATTTTTCCAATTACTGCTTAAGGTGCTACCTTGAGTTGTGTAAAAAAAGGGGGGGAGTTAAAGCACAGCTTTGCTGAAAAAAAAAAAATCCATGAGAGGGATGTCAGATTCTTAGAGTTTAGTAACTTTCATTCACCGATTTATAAAAAAGAATTGATTTAAGTTACTCTTGAGGCTTCGCAGGGAAAAGAAGTTTTTCCTAAAAAATTCTGGGAGGTTCAATGGCAAAGTAAGATTGACCTCAAAATTCTGTTAGACTATTGTTTAAAACTGTGAGGCTTACACCCTTCAAGGTATAATATGTGTTGAAATAGGTTGGCCTAATTCTACAGTTTCCCTTTCCTTTTCTCACTTTGTATTTAATGATCAGTAAAAAAAATTTAATGTGGTATACTTTGAAAAGGTACTCCAAAAATCCAGAAGAGATATCAACTTTGCCCATTACATGGGACAGAGTGATTAAAATTCTCACATCGCCAGTGGTCAAAAAGGTGTCAGAACTTGCCACCAGAGACTAACAAAATGCCAGAGGCCTGTACAGAAAATAAACAGAAAATGATATTGACTATGAAAATGGGGATGGGATCCCGGTAAGCACTGTCAGACACTATTGTGTTTCCTGGCTATGGCTTTAAAAGAGTATCTTCTGCATGACTTTATCACCAAGTATGCCTTATCTAAACATAAAGAAATATGCAAATATTACCAAGGCAAATTCACAGACTTATAAATCAGCTTTGAAAGAGGAGAACCTGGAATAACAGAAAACTGTGAAATTTGAGAAAAAGGTCTGTTTGGGGAGAAAATTTAGAGTTTAAAGCTTGAGATGGGAAGATGAGGGGATGAGGGCACTGTGTCTCATGGCTCTCTCTCCTGGGCTTTCCAGAAAGAAACCAGAGCCAGGGAGCATTCAACTGGCCTCTCCCCAGACCAGATTCTCTGACTTCTCTTCTCCTCATGATGTTGAAGGGTAAATGTATGTAGTTCTTCTCCATGAATCACCTCAAACTCACCCAGTAACAGTAGAGGTAAAAGAGGAAGCCTGCCAAAGGCCCATCAAATAGACTCAATATTGAGAAGAGCCCTAAGACTAATAAAAAGTGATTTAATAAAATTACAAAAATACTTGATGCAGCACCTAAGAGTTAATCTCTCAAACTCCCCATTAATAACCGCAGCTAGGGCAAAGCTCTTCGCAAGCACTCAATTTAGCAACTTCCATAGTTCAAAGTTCTGGGAACTGAGCCAAGAGGGTTCACCAGGCTAAGGATGAAGCTGTTTTTGTACCCAGAAAGCAAGTGGCTGTTTTGAAAACTGTGCCTTCCATTTAACCTAATGTCTCTGAATGTAGGGAACCTTCCCTTAAAGACTAAGAATGAGGCCCCTCAAAGGGAGAGACATGTGGCCCTAATGTCCTTTCTCTCTAGAGCCATTACAAGATCAGTTTCCTCTGGAGAAACCATATGTCTGATAAAAACCAGATGCTTTGGATAAAAGAAATACTCAATTTCTGGGGATTTTAAGATACAGGAACAGAGATAATGCTAATTCCTGGAAATCTTGAATGGGAAAGATTATTGTTTAAAGCTGTGGAGGAAGAAGGCTCTGAAGTGGACAGGTTTTACTAACACTACAAGTTGGACACAGAGGACCAAAAGTATTCTTTGGTGGTTTCATCATTGCTTGATATTGTTCTTTTTTAACATTTTTATTTATTGGGGAATATTGGGGAACAGTGTGTTTTTCCAGGACCCATCAGCTCCAAGTCAAGTCATTGTTTTCAATCTAGTTGTGGAGGGCACAGCTCACTGGCCCATGTGGGAATTGAACCGGCGACTTTGGCGTTATGAGCACTGTGCTCTAACCAACTGAGCCAACCGGCGCCCCAATATTGTTCTTTTTAAAAAAATTTTAATTTTGAAATAATTTTAGACTCACAAGAATGTTGCAAAAATAGTACAGAGTTCCCTGTACCCTTCCTCCAGCTTGCCTTAAAGTTAGCACCTTACATAACCATAGTACAATGATCAAAATCATGAAGTTAACATTGATATAATACTATTAACCATGGGAATATTATCGTAATTAAGTTATTGCTATCTTGGAGAAAGGATTTGCAAAAGTGGGTAATATACTGGCTGCTAAAAACAGAAACGTGGAGCTCTCATCCCACCAAAACTGTGAATATGAGATAGTACCAGGCCCAGGATCATGAGTGAAATCACAGCTGATACTGGAGTGACTGGGAGTCTGTCTCCACCTCCATCCAGCCTTTTCCCTTTAACTCTCAGTTGACTTATTAGAGAAGTAAATGGATCTCTCCTATGTTGAGGGTTACAGAAAACGAAAGGAACTCGTGTTAACTGGGGCTGACACTTTCTCTTTAGGAAGATCTTTCTAAATCACCCTATTGGTGTCCTTTAATTGATCTTACTAGGGCTTTGTTTTCAATCCCAATACATTTTAGACATCAATAACAGTTTGCTCTCCCTTGGCAGCCAGTAGTTCACCTTCACAGTCTTGCCTCCAAGATACTTCAATTTTCTAACATTTGTCAGAATCTGTTAAGGTGGGATTTAAACAGGTTGCTAATTCAGATAGTGAAATTATTCGTTATATCGATGGCATACTGATCAGAGGCGACTCAGAAGCAATTGTTTCTGAAGCTCAGCCTTTCATATTGAATTTATAACTGAAAGGCAGTGGGCTATTAAGCATGGAAAAGTTCAGGGGCCCTCTCAGAGAGAAAGCTTTCTGGGAGTGTAATTATCTGGGTAACCAGAGAAATTCTACCCTAGGTCAGGTAAAGGCTTTTTTCTATCCATGAAGTCCCTGCCCCTAAACTAGAGGCAAAAAATTAATTTTTATGTTTAATACTGGAGATAGTATGTCCCATATTTGGATATTAAGTTACAGCCACTTCATCAAATCACTAGACAGGCACTGAAATTTTTATGGGGCTGCTCCCCTCTCATGAGGGCAAAGCATGTACTTCTATTAGCTGATTCTTTTGCAGATGTGGGCGTACAGTACCTAGTTCTTCCACAGAGTTCTAAGTGCAGAATTCCCTAAAGGAGGGCACTTTTGAACGACCCAGCCCAGTCCTCCTCCTTAACTGCGTTTCCCTCATTGGCATGGAAGCTATTTCTGTGCCTGCCTCTTCACAGCAACGTGGGCATTAGGGAAGAGAGAGAAGAGAAGCCATCTTGCTGACTTTCTGAAATCTGAGTGCCAATTTCAATTAATGTGCTGGTGGCTGCAGCAGCCCACGTAAATTCTTTGTAAGTTAGATTGAGGACAGCCTGAAACACTTAAAACAGGTGTTTAAAATATGCTGCAGCAGTTACTTCAGAAGGTGGAATGGGGAAAGCTCACAGAACTCTGAAACCTGGGGCCTAGTCTGCTATTTTTTGGTTCAGTTTATAAGTACCGTGTTTCCCCGAAAATAAGATTGTCAGGCAGGGACACTGGTCCCCCTCCCCGCACAAGAACGCAGGTTATGGTGAGGCCAAAAAGGAACACCAAGGGAGCCATAGGGAGGGGAGTCATACCACTACATTCTTGCTGGTGGCTGGGTTGGAGACACAGGAAGCAGTAGCCTCACGATCCGCAATCCGCCATCCACTTCTCTGCCAACCAGCATAGCTACGGCAGTTTTACTAGTTGGTAATGGCTAACCGGTAACAGCTGATGACCATCTACTACCCAAGCCAGCACCTTTCCATGTGAGGCCAAGAGCCTGGAAACTGCTCTCTGGGACTCTGTCCCCACAAAGACCTAGCTGGACAATCAGCTCTAATGCGTCTTTTGGAGCAAAAATTAATATAAGACCTGGTCTTATAGTAAAATAAGACCGGGTCTTTATAATATAATATATAATAATTTTTATATTATATTAATTTTTGCTCCAAAAGACACATTAGAGCTGATTGTCCGGCTAGGTCTTATTTTCACGGAAACACGGTATTTATTGAGCCTCTATTTGCTGAGCGTCTTCCATGTGCTTCATCTGCCCTTGTCCACCCTGTTCTGTACCCAAATAGGCTCTACTGTATGGTTGGGTTCAGCAAAAGAGGGGCACTCTCAAGATACTGTAGGGTAAGAGAGTAAGGTCAAGGTTTTTATTCTCCCCACTCCTGCAAGTTCACCATGGGTGCCTGCCTCCCTCTATGAAAGCTACAACTCCTGCCAGGCAGCCCCCTGCCTTAGAATCTTCAGGCCCAAAGTTCTGCACCAAACTTTTTTTTTAACCTCCTCCATGCCTTTGCAATAGTCCCTTACGGAACTCTCCTCAAATTATCCAGTTTGAAAGTGCCACTTGTTTCCTGCTGAAACTCTGATATACCTCACTACTGACACCACCCATGACCAGATTTGTGAGTTGAGGAAAACGTATTGAGCACCTATTATAGGTGAATCAGGGCAGTATTTTTACGAATGTTAGCCCATGTGATTGTCACAATAAACCTTTTACAGATAAGGAAACTGGATTCAGAGGCTTGATTATGTACCTTGCTTAGTAAAGCTCACCATGCTATGCATGGTATTAAGGAGCAGGGTCAGACCAGAACCCAGGTAGGTCTCACTCTGTAAACATCTACGTCTGGAAGCCGCTCTAGCTATCCTTCGCTCTAGAAAAAAAGGCTTGGTGAAGGGCTGAGAGGTAAGGAAGGGATCAGGACTATGTTTCTCCACTGATCCCCTGACTTACTAGTATAGGGATTTTCAACTACCCCCCTAACCTCCGCATTGTTCAAGGGTCAACGGTACAATCACCTGGGATGATTTTTAAAACTCCAGATTCTTGGAACTGCCAGTATCGTTTCCAATACTTGAATTCTCAGCAGTGTTTGTATATCTCTTTCGACACTCACCACATTGGATTGCAGGATTAGTAATTAACTCTTATTTTTTAGCAGAAACTTTCTTCCATTCAGGCTCTAGTGGACTTGCACAAAGTCTAGGAAACCTCACACAAGGTTTAGAGTACGTCCATGCGCGCCCAACGCGAGTAGGGCAAAGCTTCCAATTGCAACTGCTCCCCAGGGGGGTGGAGGAACGCCAGGCCCGGCCCGTGACTCCGCCGAGCCGCGCCGCCCCTTCTTCGTCCAGGTCAGAATGGCGGCGACGGTGACGCTGGAGCCCGCCGGCCGCTGCAGCTGGGACGAGCCGGTGCGCGTAGTCGTGCGCGGCCTGGACCCGGGGCAGCGGGTCACGCTGCGCGCCTCCCTGCGCGACGAGAAGGGCGTGCTCTTCCGGGCCCACGCGCAATACTGCGCCGACGTCCGTGGCGAGCTGGACCTGACGCGAGCGCCCGCGCTGGGAGGCAGCTTCACGGGGCTCGAACCCATGGGATTCATCTGGGCCCTGGAGCCCGAGGAGCCCCATGGGCGGCTGGTGAAGCGGGACGTGCAGACGCCCTACGCAGTGGAGCTGGAGGTACTCGACGGTCACGACCCGGAGGCCGGGCGGCTCCTGGGCAGGACGGTGCACGAGCGCCACTTCCTTCCCCCCGGGGTGCGGCGGGAGCCGGTGCGCGCGGGCCGGGTGCGCGCTGCGCTCTTCCTGCCGCCAGGTGAGCGTTCTATTTCTCAGGCTTTTCTGGAAAGTCTAGTGGAGTCCCAGACCTTGGGCGGCTCCTGTCTTGTCCCGGGGCCCACATGGTTGTTGAACTTGGCTAAACTTGTCCCCGCACTGCATAGACTATCGTGGATTCTGGGTGGAAATTTTTCCTCTTTAGGTTTCCTGGCACTTTCTGGAGACCCTGTCACTTACTCAGCTGTATGCTAAAAAGTGCATAAAACGTATGTTTATTGAGATCCGCAGTGTGCCGGCCACTCTGCTGTGTTTCGAATACCGATATTAGGCAATCCGTGTGCAAGAGTGATTTTTGCCTCCTTTCACATCAAACTTCCAAGGAAGCTAAAACCCACACAGAGAGGCAGTTCCCTATAATCCAAAACAAACAAAAAACTTCCTGATGGTCCTCTCCCCACTATCATAAACAATTTGTCAATGGTTCTCAACCTGGGATGATTTTCCTCCACTCCAGGGTACATTTGACAATATCTGGAGACGTTGTTGGTTGTCATAACTGGGGGTATGCCCATAACTGGGGGTATGCCATTTTCAGGCTCTCGGCCTCACATGGATGTGTGCTGGCTCAGGTAGCAGATGGCCATCAGCTGTAACTAGTTGGCCATCAGCTGTAACCAGTTAGCCATTGGCCACTGATGTAACTGCCATGGCTGAGCTAGCAAGGGCAGATTGCAGTTAGCAAGTGGGTGGGTTGGTTGGCAGAGAAGTGGACAGGCGGATTGTGGATCGTGTGGCTCCTACTTCCTGTATCTCCAGCCCAGCCACCAGGGAGAATAAGTGGTATCAACCCCCTACCCATGGCTCAGTTGGTGTTCCTTTTTGGCCTTACCATAACCTGCATTCTTGTGCGGGGAGCGGGACCAGTGTCCCCACATGACAACAGGACAGCCCCACAACAAAAAAAATACCTTGCTCAAAATGTCTATAGTGCTAAGGTTGAGAAATCCTAATCTAAGTAAAAACAAGGTACTTGCTAGCTAACAGCAACCTGGAAACAAGACCCCTGACCCACCCCTTCCAACGAAATGCCTGAACTGAAACCCCTACTATAAATTCTGGAGTTGCCACAGCTCATAGAATCCCTAAATGGAATTCTGTGATTATTCTCCAAAACAAGAGGCCCTGCTTTATTCTTACAGCAATTCACAGCCGTAACTAGTGGCTGCCCACTTGTAACTGTGAACGCCTGGGGCTGTAACTGGGTCTTATACATCATTATATTTCTATATTCCGAGAGGCATGCATAAGGTTATGGTAGAAGCTCAATAAACCATACTGACTTAGTCAATAAGAATCCCCTATAAATTTTCATTAAAAAAAAAACACAAACCTCTCAGTACCCAGTCATGGTATCTAATATTCCAGTCACGTCAATCTTAAGTGTTAACTTTTCAGTGTCTACTATGTGGCCCATTTAAAATTTATTGTTTTCTTATCTCAAAAGCTTTTGTAAATAATATGGAAGGGTTCAATCATTTAACAATTGTGTGTTAAGGACTGTGCTACGTATAGGGATGCAATAGCTAGCAAAGACATGGGCCTCACTGTACTTACAGTACTTACTGTACTTACAGCCTAAGAGAGGATACTTGCACCTATAAGTGTGGTAAGTGCTAAGGCAGGGGAAGTACAGGCCCAGGGTGCTGGAGGGAACATATAAAAGGCTATCTAACTCAACTCAGCTTTGGGGAGGGGAGGGAGGTCAGGGACATCTTCCAGGAAGGGAGATCTACATTAAATTTGAAGACTGAGAAGTTAACCATGTTAGAAAAAAGGTTGAGGGCTGGCCAGGTGGCTCAGGTGGTTGGAACTCTGTGCTCCTAACCCCGAGGTCACCAGTTCGATTCCCACATGGGCCAGTGAGCTGCGCCCTCTACAGCTAAGATTGTGAACAACGGCTCTCCCTGGAGCTGGACTGCCAAGAGCAGCTGGAGGTTGGCGTGTGCAGCTGTGGGCTACTGTGTACTGCCAGGAGTGGCCAGCGTGAGTGGCGGGCAGCCAGCGATAGATGCCATGAGCTGCTGTGAATGGCTGACCAACTACCAGCAACTGACTGCCTCAGCCTGGGGCAGTGCAAGGCTCATAATAGCAGCATGGGCCAGGGAGCTGTGTCCTACACAACTAGACTAAGGAACAACAGCTTGAACTGGAGTAGGGGAGGGGAGGCAGAAGAAGGGAAAAAAAGAGAATAGCGTATACTATTTTCAGAGGCCAAAGAGAGCATGGCATGCTTAGGGATAGCATTCTTTAAGGCTGGGGCAGAGGGTATAAGGTCTGACAATTAAGTTTGCGAGCTCATCCTAGAAAAAGTGCTACATACCTCATTGCTGAATATCACTATGGTCACCTTTAAAGAAATCCCCTTGGGAAGCTATGTACCGACACCAGCGCCTAATCCACCCTTCAAAACAATTTCGGAACTCTTTCTGGAATGGCCATCAGAACTGTCGTTGTATTACCCTTGATGTCCTGAATGTCATCAAAATGTCTTCCTTTCAATATTTCCTTTATCTGTGGGTAAAGAAAGAAGTCATTGGGGGCCAAATCAGGTGAGTAGGGAGAGTGTTCCAATACAGTTATTTGCTTACTGGCTAAAAACTCCTTCACAGACAGTGCCGTGTAAGCTGATTGTCGTGATGCAAGAGCCATGAATTGTTGGTGAGAAGTTCAGGTCATTTTCGTCTAACTTTCCAAATAGTAAACTTGGTTAACTGTCCAGTGGGTACAAATTCATAATGAATAATCCCTCTGATATCAAAGAAGGGTTAGCAACATCATTTTGACTCTTGATTTGGACTGACGAAACTTTTTTGGTCGTGGAGAATTGGCTGACTTCCATTGTGCACTTTGACTTTTTTTTTGTTTCAGGGTCATATTGGTATACCCATGTTTCATCACCAGTGATAACACGGCCCAAAACATATCTTGCCTCTCCAAAAGGTCTTGGCAAACTTGGACTCTCCTTTGCTTTTGTTCATCAGGGAACTCCTTCGGGACCATTTTTGCACACACCTTTCTAATACCAAAATTTTTATTAAGATTTTCCTAACTGTTTCTTTATCAATGCTTACTTGGTCTGCTATTGTCGCGTCCAGCGCAACACGGGCAGTGAGGATGCGAGAAGGGGCGGCTTTGGGTTAAGTTTTTAAGAAAGAAACATACAGAGACTTAATGTAGTTAAATCTCAGAAGGCCAGGGGTCTCACAGTTCTGAAAGACTGGAGCCCAGAACAAAGCCGACTGGAGGTTTTTATTGATAAGCATACAAGGGAGTAGCAGTGTTTTTGGCACCGTCTGTGGGACTCAATTATTATGTTACAGAAACAACCCAAATCAATCATGTTGATCTTCAAACAGCCAAAGCAGAAAGTCCTTGAGGTGAGGTATGCAACTCTTTTAAGGGACATATATCACATGTTGAAAGTGTTTCACAGAGCTGAGCAGAGAGAGTTTAATCTTATCACTCTCCCAATTAGGTGAGAGGGAAAAGTCATAGCCAGCAGCCCCTTTTCCCAGGCAGTGGGAAGGGGAAACAAGGCCCCTTCCCAAATCTTTCTATGGCAGCTCATCTGGGGGTCTCCATGGGGTTCCGCCTGGCTTGAGTTGTCCCCCCCCCCCCGTGGGGAATCTTACTTGTCATTGGCTGCAAACCCTCTTTTGGAGACTAAATAAAGAGAAATATATAGTCCCAGAGATTCACAGTCTCACAGACTCTTCTTTCCTTAAGGAAAGACATGGGGGGCAGTCTGCTAGGCTGTTGTGTGACAAGATGCTATGTTTCTCACAATCAGCCAACGATTTTGACGCACAATTCAATGAATTTTTGCAATGTTTTCATCAGTTCTGCTCATAACTGGCTGCCCTGACCTCTCTTCATCAATGATGCGTTCTCTCCCCTCAGAAAAATGTTTAATCCATTTGTACACTGCCATTTTCTTCATGGCATTATCCCCATAAACTTGGACTAACATGTCCCTGATTTCACTTCCACACTTGCCAAGTTTAACAAGACATTTAATGTTTGTTCGTTGCTCTAATTCAAGCTCAGACATTCTCGCGACAGCACACAAAAACATGCAACAACAATAATGAACGCCACTCAGCAAGACACCACCACATGTCGACATGAACACAGCTGAGACACTGATGTATCAAGGCTATGAAACCTTACCAAGCTGTTTGTACAGTGCTGCCAATATAAGTGCACAACGGCAAGTTTGCGAACTTAATTGTCAGAACTTGTATGTTCTAATAATCCCTTATAAATGTAGTGTTTTACAGCTCTCAAAGCATTCTCGAATAGATTTTTTTTTTTAAAAAGGAAAACAAGAAAAATTTTGGTGGAAAATATACATCTCATCATATGTTATTTCTAATTTTGTTTGCAGTTGACCCTTTAACAACACGGGCTTGAACTGTGCAGGTCCACTTATATTCAGATTTTTTTTTCAATCAATATACATATCCCTGGATTTTTCATTTGCTGATTCAACAAACCATGGATCAAAAGCAGTATTTTCTGTCCTTGGTTGGGAATCCATGGATGCGGAGGGTTGACTGTATACACTGTTCTATGCCATTTTATGTAAGGGACTGGAGCATCTGTGGATTTGGGTATCTGCAGGGTTTTTGGAATGAGTCCCCTGTGGATAAGTAGGGACAACTGTTAAATTTGGGGAGAGTAAAAAGTTATACAGGGATATTTGATGACAGAGGGGAAGGAGTCAGCACCCGTAACCCCCATGTTGTTCAAGGGTCAACTATATATTATTGTTTTGTGAAAATATGCAAAAAATTCTGGAGAAAATATGGCATTTTGTGCTCCCTCCTCCCCACAGGATTTTATATATATATATATATATATATATATATTTTTTTTTTTTTTTTTTTTTTTAAATAAAAAGGGTCCTTCTTCCACCAATCCCCATACCCCCAACCTTCCTTGCTTCAAAAACTTCTCTTTCCTGACTGCCAAAGTCTGAAACCCTAGAATGTGTTCTGAGAGTCTAAAGCTCCATATGATTTGTGGTTCTCTCCAGGAGCGGGGCCCTTCCCTGGGATCATCGATCTATTTGGAAGTGGCGGTGGCCTTTGTGAATACAGGGCCAGCCTCCTGGCAGGACATGGTTTTGCTGTGCTTGCTCTGGCTTATTTCAGATTTGAAGACCTCCCTGAAAATATGAATGCGATTCACTTGGAGTACTTTGAAGAAGCTGTGGGCTTCATGCTGCAGCATCCAAAGGTGGGTTTGTCTGGGGCTCTCTTGAATGAAGGGGAGAGGCAGAGCGGACACAGGGCTGGATCCAGAAGCCCTACCAGGACACAGGGGCTGGAAGTATGCCATGAGACACGAAGCCTCCTTCAAAAGTTTTATTAAAAGGATTATTATTTCCATTTCTACCCATCTTTCGCTAATCCCTTAAGACTTGGCTGTTTAGTTCCCGTTAATTCTTGATCATAATTCAAAGAGCTGGACTAAAGATTGCTAATCTTGAATTCTGATTTTACGTCTACTACCAAGTGGCCTTATGATCCTGAATAAGGCAATTGCCCTCTCCAGGATTCAGTGTTTCTCATTTATAAGATTAATATAAATATGTAGGGGAAAAAGTTTGATTATAGAGAGACATTTTTGAGACAGTTGGTGACATTTGAATAGGGACTGTGTATTTGATATTAAGGAATGATTCATTTTATTAAGTATAATGTATTATGGTTTTGTACAGAAAGTTCTTAGAGTGGAAAAAATTAAAGTATTTTGGAAATGATTATAAATGGAATACATACTCTGTGCTGCTATCTAAACTGAAAGAGACCTAAACATTTTAATGTTAAGGACTAAGATGTTGTGCAAGGATGGTTTAACTCTGTTAAAATTCAGGGACTGGTCTCTTAGCAGAGCTGCTAAAACCTAGATAATCTTAAACTGTGATGTTTGGTTTATTTTGGGGAGATAAGGCCTTGGTATAAAGAAGAGATCAATATATCCTATCAGTTCTACCCTTAAACCTAGACAAAAGGGGTTTCTTCCTCAGACTTTTTGTTTTAAATGGCTACACTCTGGACTTCCTTTGGCTGCATCTCTGCCCACAGGACGAAGAGTCTGAGGCACCAAGGGAATGTGTCCACCTGGAATCTATGTGGCTCCCCTCTCACCATGCCCTTGGGATCTGGAACCCCAGAATCCTCTGCTCAACAGCATTGACCCTGCTTCCAGGCCCTATGCCTCTTCTAAGGGTCCTTCAGTGTTAATACACATAAGCCTTAAACATACAGGCTGAGGTATCCACACACCTATATGAGAGACCCCTCAAGGTGCGTGATGGAGCCAGGGATGGAAGAGAAGGAGGGTGAGCCAGGGACCAGGGACCCAGAGGCTGGCTCTCCTCCATGCCATGTTCCAGTACAGAACTCCGAGGAATTCCAAGATTTTAAATTTAAACCTAATAAATTGTTATGGTGGCATATTTATCAAGGTAGGAGAAAAGGATATATTTGATTTTAAGTTTGTTCATTTGATATAACTTTTAAATATTTAAGTATAGGGTATATAGGTCTCTGTGTGTATTCTTGACCCAGACCCCATAAATATTAGTGGAGGGCCTGTTCAATTGATTTGCTTATTAGAAGACACACTTGAACTTGTGGATTGTTGCATAAGGCAGGAAAGCAAATGATGTTTGAGAAAGCTACCTAGAGAATGTAAAAATTACTGTTTATGTCCTCCATTTATGAATTCTAGGCTTATTTTCTCTTTCTCCTCATCAGGTGAAAGGCCCTAGTGTTGGGCTTCTTGGCTTCTCCAAAGGAGGTGACCTGTGTCTCTCAATGGCCTCTTTCTTGAAGGGCATCACAGCGACTGTACTTATCAATGCCTGTGTGGCCAACACAATAGGTGCTCTGCATTACAAGGATATGATTATTCCTGATCTTGGCAGTGACCTAAAGAAACATACAATCACCGAGTCAGGCCTTTTGGATTTCATGGATATTTGGAACAATCCACTGGAAGAACCCTACCACCAAAGTCTTATTCCTTTGGAAAAGGCCCAGGGGCCCTTCCTGTTTATTGTTGGCATGGATGATCGTAGCTGGAGGAGTGACTTCTATGCTCATATAGCCTCTGAACGGTTACAAGCCCATGGGAAAGACAGACCCCAGATAATCTGCTACCCAGGAACTGGTCATTGTATTGACCCACCTTATTTTCCTCCTAGTAGAGCCTCTGTGCATGCAGTATTGGGCCTACCAATATTCTATGGAGGTGAGCCAAAGGCTCACTCAAGGGCACAGGTAGATGCCTGGCAACAAATTCAAACTTTCTTCCATAAACATCTCAATGGTAAAAAATCTGTCAAGCCCAGCAAAATGTAACATTAATCATAGATGAACTACTATTAATAAAAATCCTACTGATACAAAATGTATTGGGTTTTCCAGAGCACTTAGGAAACTTTTTGTAACAAAGCAGCCATCTTGGCTTCCTTGTCAGGTCCTACTGGATTCTCATCCTTTGCAACCCTCCTTTCTTCACTGCTGGGTCCATTTCTTTCTTCCCTGAACTTGATCCAGTGCATAGGCTTAACCCTGATCTTATCTGTAGGACCAGTCTTAAGCAGGAGAAATGTAAGAAGTGCTTGCCTAACTCTCAGTTGCTGGCCTAACTTTGGCCTTGTGTTCTAGTTCTAAAGACTGAGATTCTATATTGCTAAGAGTCCCATATCCCCTTTGGGCCCTAACTGACAATGTCTGAGCTTTGGGAACCTGCACACTGGAGTCCCTTTAGAAATGGACTCTGCTTCATTCTTGCCAGTACACCACATTCCTGAACTCAAGATTTGTCTCTGAACCCCACTCTAAAGATTGGTACATTGATATACTTGTATACAGCAGTACCCCCTTATCCGCCGTTCCAGTTACCAGCAGTCAGTGGTGGTCAGAAAATATTAAATGGAAAATTCCAAAAATAAACAACTCATAAGCTTTAAATTGTATACTATTCTGAGTACCTCACTTCATCTCGTCACATAGGCTTTGTGATCTCACATCATCACAAAAAGGGTGAGTACTGTGCAATAAGATATTTTGAGTGCACATTCACAACTTATTACAGCATATTGTTATAATTGTACTGTGTTGTTATAGTTAATCTCTTATTGTGTCTATAAATTAAACTTTTCATAGGTATGTATGTATAGGAAAAAACGAAAACGTACACACACACACACACACATATATGAATACCAGTGGTACCAAAAAAATGTATCCAAGTGGACACTGATCAATGTTGCTTAAGCAGTAGTTTGCTGTAATCAGAAGTGTCTGGACGCTGATGGTAACCACTCTAAGCATCTCTTGTAATTGCAGAAGTCAAACATGACTTGTATTCACCTTTTGTTATCGGTATATATAGAGTATTACAATTTTAGCAGTTTTCCTTTCTTAAAATGTGTATCCATTTCTTTGGCACTCTCTGTATTCTCTCTCAGATCTCTCTCTCTCTCAGATCTCTCTCTCTCTCTCTCTCTCTCTCTCTCTCTCTCTCTCTCCCCCCCCTCACTCCCTCCCTCCCTCCCTCCCTCCCCAAAGACAGAGGGACTTTAACAAGTACTTTTTTTTAAAAGATTTTTTTATTGGGGAAGGGGTACAGGACTTAACACATTGCATATGGATCACGAGAATCTTCGTTTTTTTCTGAGCCATGCGTTAAGGACGGATAACGAGAATTCTCATTTTTACTGTTGACTCTTTTTACTTTGCATATTTTATTGAATTATTTGAAGAATAATTATTTATAGAATAATTTATTTGTGGAATCTATTATTTATAGAAAAATAATAAATGACATAGAAGCATTTACGCTTTAAAGAGAAGAGTGCATTTTAAAGTAGTTTCTTTTAAAAACCTGCCGGAACAGAGGGGTATGAGGGATTTAAACCCTGCCGTACGCAATGTGTTAATTGGGGAACAGTGTGTACTTCCAGGACATCTTTCCAAGTCGAGTTGTTGTCCTTTCAATCTTAGTTGTGGAGGGTGCCATTCAGCTTCAAGTTGTTATCCTTTCAGTCTTAGTTGTGGAGGGCACAGCTCAGCTCCAGGTCCAGTTGCTGTTTTCTAGTTGCAGGGGGCACAGCCCACCATCCCTTGCGGGACTCGAGGAATTGAACTGGCAACCTTGTGATTGAGAGCCCACTGACCCATGTGGGAATCGAACCAGAAGCCTTTGGAGTTAGGAGCATGGAGCTCCAACAGCCTGAGCCACCCGGCCGTCCCACAAGTACTTTTCAAAGACAGGGTTGTTGTATGATTCTAAACCAGAAATTCTCGGTCTATTGACCATATGCTTTAAGTGGCAAATATGTTCGATACATAAATCAGTATACCTGACAATTATGATGTTATTTATGGTAGTGGGTAAGTGGGATAAGATACTTGAAAATGAAATTGTTTCCAAAAAAATTCAAGATTTATATATGCACCCTTCTTCCTTGACATAGTTTAATGGAATTCACCTGGGTTAATTAACCTCATTTACACGTGCATTTTAATTAAGATAGAGTTCGATAGTAGAAAACAATTTTTGAATTACATATATCAATACATTCTCCATTGTAAAAGATTCAAGTAATACAGATAAAATAAGAAGTCCTTTTAATTCATTACCCAATACTAGCCTTCTCCCAGGGGTAATTACTGTTACCAACTTAAAGTGTACCCTTCCAGAACTATTTTGATGCGTGTACGTACAAATATTTGTATGAATGGGAAAATATGGTTTTATTTTGTGAGTTCAACGCCTTTTTTTAAAAAAAACACCATAAATGTCATATAATTAAGTTTTCTGCGTATAAAAATATACATTATTTAATATTTATGCCAGGCCACAGGACAGTAGAGATTATTTCCACGATGTTTATGTACATCAGTAGTACTGCCTCATCTGATACATTTAAACTTTAACCTTGACAGTCTTTCTTAATCTCGGGCAAAAATAATTTCAAGGAAGGAAAGGAATTTGGCAGGAGCCAACTTTAACCAGGTTTAGGGAACAGTCCCCTGGTGGCCAGTGAGGGATTTTAGATACGGCGATCGGGCGGCACTTTCTGTCGGAAATCATTAACTTCTCAATTCTATTTACCTCGAGGGGTAGGTTCAGGATGAGCTCCTACCTCTCTCAGGCGGTCCCACCACAGGATCTCCAAAAGCACGACGGACCCAGGGTTCTCCTGTCTCCCCTTCTTGCAGCCCTTTGCTGAGTGGCGCCCCAGGGACCAGCCCAGGTCCTCTGGCCCGCAGGGGTCCGGCCCCTGTCAATCCCGCCCCTCTATCGCCCACCTTTGTCCCGTCCCACCCCACTTCTCCCAGCCCTGGCCTGCCCTGCTGGTCCCTGTCCCCGAGACCTGACCCTTCACCTGGCAGGCTCCAGGCCCACGTCTTTTTGGCCGGGGTCAAAGCCGCGAAGACCCCGGCGCCAGGCGGTGGGGCGGCTCGGGCCACGCTCCGAACCCCGGGACCCCTCCTCCAGCTCATGAGGTCTATGTCCATATCGTCCCATTTCTCCCAAAAGGCCGAGACCTCGACGTTAACGCCCAAGACTGAGCTCCTGGATATAAAGTGGAAGGCTTTAGGCCCCAGGGAGCGGGTGACTTTGCGGGCATGGCTGTTAGAAGCTATCAAGGAATGTCTTCCACTGGATGGCCGATTACCAAGTGGACGGCCGTGTGGGGCTGGACCTGGTCAGGGACCCGGCTCTGGGCCGCGACTTCACGGGTGGGGAGCCACTCTTCCTGCTGCCCCCAGGTGCGTGAGGCCTTTTCTGCAGAGGGCCTTGCAGTGGCTTCAGGGAATAGATTTATGAAGTCCTTGAAGGGTCAAAAAGGTGCAGTTTTTAAAGATTTTAGTACATATTGCTTAACAGCCTTCCATAAAAGCTTATCAATTATCAACAGTCGTGTATATGTGTCCCATTTCTCCATATCCCTAGCAACTCTGAATGTTTTTTTTACAATTTTTGGTTAATTTGATAGTTGGGGGTAAAAAGACACCTCGATTATGTAAAAACTACATTTTTTTTCAGCTGCCTCTGGCTCCCTAGAGGGGCTGGGGTAAAGTAACTGAAGAAATGTCACCCAGTTGAGATCGGGGTATCCTCAGACGGTCAGGTGACTTATAGCAGGCAGTCAAGAGAAGAACAGGAAGGGCAATCTGCAGGGAAAGGGAATTTTACAAATTCTTTTACGAGAAGGGCAACTGTAATAGGGAGCTTTTACAGTTTTATTAATAAACTTTAGGTGGGACGTCACTCCAAATTAGGTGAAGTTGCTTTGGGCAGGGAAAAGCACATCTCCTAACCACTCTGCGCGGTTAAACCCTCGAGCCCTGTGCCGGCAGCCGCGCTGCAGCCACTGGATAGCGAGTGGCAGCTGGGCAGGAGGACCCCGGCGGCCGCTGAGCCGTCCCACAATGCCCCGCTCGCGCCACCCTAAGGGCGGAGAAAAAGGACCGCTGCCGGGATAGGGATCCGCGGAGAACTCCAAGAAGTGCGCACGCGCAGTGACCTCGGCGGGCCCTAGCAACCAGAGCAGTGACAGTAGCAACCGCCGGAATGGTGAGTACCTTTCAGGCCTCGTAGCCAGAGCTGAGAAGAGATTGGAAGTGGAAAGGGTGACTGTGGCGTGTTGAGAGTTGGGAGGGCGGAGGGTGTCCTCGAACAGCGGAAGGGAACGAGTAGCTGATGGTGGCTCCGTGGAGTCAGGGGCCTGGGGCGAAAGAGAAGCCCTGGCACCGGGTGGTCTGGGGTGAGGGCGGCTTGGCGCGGATTAGAGGTTGGGTTAATGTGGAGGGACTCTGGCAAAGAAAAGGGAGAGCAAATAGCTAGAAATTCTCGAAAAACAGCAGATTAGAGTGGGAAAGGTGATGGAAGGGAAGAGTGTGAATAAGGATATCACTTTACATAGAAGTAATTCCCCCCCTGGCGAGATGGAGGGGAGAGCTGATTACGAGGGGAATGTGTGTAAGTAACCTCGATTACAGCAGTATTGGAAACTTGTGATGTGCCCAGGTTGCCCTCTGAATGAATGTGAGTGCAGTTATTAGGTAGCACTGTAAAACCCACTCTGATAGAATGCATTAGGATAACGTTTCTAAAATTTCAGTATACCATAGGTATTTTAGTTGGCGTTAAGTACTATGAGCTTGTTGGAATGCAGATTATGAATTTTTAATATGATGGGGGGTTCAAGAATGTGCATTTCGACACGGCACCTCAAGTTATTCTAAAATTGGAGGGCACCCCACCACACTTTGAGAAATACTGCCTTTGGTTTGAAATCTATCAGCGGTCTATCCAATCAAAGCCCTTTATGAAGTAATGATTTTACCTAGTGATGCTCCTCAATTCCTACTTAAAATACCCACTGTTTTGCTTACATACTTGACAGTTCCAACTAGTAGTTTGAAAAGGGATGTTGTTGGTTAGTTACAGACCCAGCCAAAACTATTTAGCAAAGTATGTGATTGACCTGCTGGATGGAGATGTTTAAGAAGAATAAGTATAATTAGTTGTCTTCTTTTTGTGATCCAATGCGATTTAGTGAGCAGAAATTGAGTCCAAGAAATTGAAATGATGAAGTCATGCCCACCCTCAATCAAAAGTACTTTTCCTCCTGCTTTCCTTACATTATTCTACAGTCATGTAGCCAAAATCACTGTCAAGGAAAGTAAAAAGTTCTCTAGGTTTATATTTAGGTGAAGAAATAATCAGCTCTAAATAATTCTGAAAGCATTAACCATGACAATTATTGAAAATCTTCAAATAAAGAATCAGAACCAGTAATTAGATGAAGCTAGCTGAGGCTACAAACCATTAGTTCTGGGGCCTTCCAGAAATACAGGCCCACATAGTTTCTTAGTTTAAAAAAATTAGCTTCTAGTATCTTAAAAATGATCATGTTTCACATCAAAACCCAGATTTCTGGCTTCTCTGAAAAATCAGAAGTACTATATTTCACCACCAGATACATTTTTTCCACAATTTTGTATTACTGAAAAATGAAGGTGTCATATAATTGGCAGCATCTTTTCTTTTTTCAAATACATTTTTTTTAACTAGTTTCAGGTGTACAAAACAATGCACTAGTTAGACATTTCACCTCTCTTATAGTGATAACCTCCTTTCCTCAACCTATTGGCCCTCTGACATCGTATATATCTATTACAATTCCATTGACTCTATTCCCTATGCTATACTTCATATCCCATGACTATATATACTGAATTATATTTGACATACAATATTATTCAGTTTCAGCTTCAGGTACACAGTGCAGTGGTCAAGCAACATCTTTCTTGATGGTACATAAAATAAGGATATTACTTTCAATTAATGGAGTGTTCATATTTGAAGAAATCTGATACTAGGGTAATTTTTGTCCCAAGTCTCACCTGCCAACAGTTTTCTAGAGCCAAGTAGAGGTTCTTTATATGGCCAGCTTTACCTATTAATGATGTCCACTGTTTTTTAGGCCTTTCAGTTTTTGATTACTGCTATCTATATGGGAACTAGTGACCTTATAAACCAATTTATAGACAGCTAGATTGCTTCCAACTTGAAAGTGTTTTTATATGTGTCTTTTTATGGACCCATGCAAGGATTTCTCTGGAAAATAAAACCAGGAGTGGGATTGTGGAGTCATGGGGGTCTATGCACTTAATTTACCTAGGCACTGTCATTTAACAGAATGGCTCTACTAGTTTTTACTTCCTTCAGTAATGCATGAGAGTTCCCATTTCTTTACATTATCACCAACTTTCTAACTCTTGCCAATCTGATGATGTAGTCCATTGTTTTACTCTGCATTTATCTGATTTTCAGAGTCCAGAGTGCTCCCCTTTATACCATGGAAACTCCATTGCATTTCTCTGATTTTTAATGAATTTGAATACTTCATGATATTCTTGTTAGTCATCTGGATTTCATTTTCTGTTTGTATTTTTTGCCAACTTTTCCAATTTTTTTTTAATTGTAGGAGTTCCTTATATATCTAGATATTAGTCCTTTGTTGGTTTTACATTGAAAATATCTTCTCCCAATTTTTCTGTTTACTTCATCAACAGTATTCTTCACTTGCTGAACTGCATTTGTTCTAATAGTTGTCAGTTTATTCTGTTGTGTTTTCTACATAGAGGATCATCCGCAAATAGTTTTGTTTCCTCCTTTTAATTATCCCAATTTGTATTTCTCTTTATTATAACATTGATAAAGATATCTTGTACCATGTTAAATGGTAGCAGTGATAGCAGACATTCTTGATATGTTTGGGATCTTAGAACACTTTTAATGTTACCTTCCCAATTTGGCTCACCTTGACCACCTTACTTAAGATAAACATCCACACATATATGCACATATCCTGATACCCTTTACCAGCTCATCATTTCCTTTTTCTTTAGTAATTGTCATCTTCTAATATACTGTATAATTTATTTATTTTAAAATTATATTACTTACCATTTGTCTCCTGCCCATTAGATGAAAGTTCCGTAGAGTCATGGATCATTGTTTTGTTCATTGATATATCCTTAGCATGTAGAAGAATGTTTGGTATATAATGGATACTCAGTGAATATTTGCTGAAATGAATGAATTTCTACATTAAGTATAGTTTTTGTTATAGCTTTTTGGTATGTAGCTTTTATCAAGTAAGGAATTTCCCTTAAACTCTTAGTTGAGAGCTTTTAATACCAAATGTAGAACTTTATCAAGTGATATTTCTGCACTTATTGAAATCAATGTGATTTCCCCCATTTAATCTATTAATACATTATTTACATTTATAGATTTTTTCTGTTGTTAAACAATCCTTATTTTCCTGGGATAAACCATTCTTGATCATGGTCATTATACACCACTGGTTTGGAGATCTAGTATTGTATCTAGGCTTTTCAAATCTGTGTTGAGAAGTAAAGAGGACTCCTTATCTGGCTATGGCATCAAGTTATTCTAGCCTCATAAAATAAGTTGGCAGCTTTCCCTCTTTTTCTGGTTTCTGAAACAACTTGTATAACAGAGAGTATCTATTCCTCGAAAGCGTGGTAGAACTCACTTGTAAAATTATCTAGGCTTGGAGCTTTAGGAGAGGAAGATGAGGGTAAATCTCTTTGATTATCATTTTAATGTTTTAAATTGGTCTATTCAAATTTTCTGATTCTTGTGACAGTTCTAGCACTTCTCTGTTTTTTACTAGAAATGCATACTTTGTTTAGGTTTTCAAACTTATTACCATATATTTGCTTATAATATTTTATTTCTTTAATCTCTGTGGTATGTGTGTTATTTCCCCTTATTCAGTGTATATTTTTAATTTGTATATCTGTCTTTTTTGCTCATTCAGGATTTCCAGAAATTTGAGAACCAACTTTTAGTTTTATTAATCTCTTTCCTCCCTTATTCTGTTTCTCATTGACTTCTTCTTTTGTATTTCCTTCTGCCTTCTTTGGGTTTGCAATCATGCACTTTTTCAAATACCTGGACTGCTTAGCTTAATTTGTTTTCTGTCTCTTGTTCTCTCTTCTTTTCAAATAAATGTATTTGAAGTTATGTTTCCTTTTAAGTGTTATAAGTATTTCTCAAATTTTGACCATTTTTGTCTTTCATTATTTTACTTTAATGTATAATTTTCTTTTAACCCAAGGGTTATTTATTAATGTCTTTACTTTCTAAATATAATACTATGTACTTTTAAAACTTTTTGTTTGTTCGTTTTTGTTTGTTCTCTCTTTTTTATGAACTCTAGCAATAATTCAAAGGATGTCTTCCTTTGCTCACCTTTAAATTTTTAAATATCAATAAATTGAATCTAAGATACTATTGATTAGAAGGTACAACATTATTTTATGTTCTAAGAAAGAAAAATAAGAAGTTGGAATTAAACTATGATAAATTACTTCTTATCACTTAGAATTTTTATTTTGTACTTATTGACAGAGTTTTTAAAAATATGTTTAGGTATATAGACTTTTATCATATGTCATCCTTTGCAAACAAAAAAAGGAATATGTGTATATGAAATAAAATATAAATTATTCCTGGTTGTAAGATGAATCCAAATTTCAAAGATGTTAAAATTTAAAAGAAGATGTAGATCTTAGAATCAATGAAATAAGATATATTTTAATAGCACGTGTTGAAAGCTATATATTTTTTGTAATCCAAGCAGGAGTGACATATATGGGCATTGCATCATGATTTCCTTAATTTCTTGGAGAGGTATTTAAATAAATCATTTGTATTTCAAAAAATTAAAACACTCTCTTTGTATAGAAAGTCCCAAAGAAAGAAGTTAATCTTTTTAATGGTAGATACCAAGGCTAATAATTATTGCATGAGAATTGAATCAACAAATTACACCAATAAAGACAGCCTTGTTTTTCCTTCTCTTTTTAAGGCAAAAGCAACAACAATCAAAGAAGCCCTAGCCAGATGGGTAAGCATATGAGTTTTTACTTCTTTTAATCATACAAGGAGAATTTTTGGATAGTTGTTTAAAAGTGATCATTCACTACAAGGGATCTTTGTGGTATTGGAGCTCTTTAGCTATCTTGACTGTGGTGGTGGATACATGAACCTACACAGGTAATATGGCACAAAAATAAGTACTGAGTGGATGTGTATTAGTTTTCTTTTTTTCAATTGATTGCATATTTTCTGTTATTGATGTGTTATGATTTGATTTTTTAAAAGAAGCCTCTTTTGTGTCTTATTGCACCAGGTTATAGAGAAAGCAAAGGAAATGGTCCTTGAGCTTTAGGAGCTCCCTGTTTTGTTGGAGAGCTAGAACTAACTCTGAATATTAAGGTACTTAGAAAATATTACTAGGCAGCATATACCGGTAATCAAATTCTTTTGCTCACGTTTAATTTTGACTTCTTAAATGCTGCACAATATTTATTTCATTTATTTCTGTTTGCTGCTGTTATTTTATTAAAGAGATAGTGAAGTTTTGTGGCCATTTTTTTTCTGTAGGCCGCCTTAAGCTTTCTAAATTTGGAATATTTAAGCAAGCTGAAGGGAAAAGGGGAGGTCACAAAATCACTCAAGGGGGAAAGGAAAAGTTGCTTTGTTAATCATGCCCTATGGTGGGTGATTAACTGATGCCCTATGGGGTGATGCCCTATGGTGGGTTTCCCTTTTAATTGTGCTTTAGGCTTTAATTAAACTTGGGGGTTCCCTTTTTGGGGCAGCTTGTACCGAGAAAGGTGCCTCTGCTGGATGTATCACAGCAGGCGTTGAATACATGGCAAGTGTCCTCAGTGCACAGTGCAGGTGAAGTGGGGCTAGGAGTAGTGTCCATCTCCGCTGGCAGTGCTGATTCTTGGAAACTCATCATGGATAAAGTACTTGGGCCGGGTCACACGTGGGTCCTCTCCGGGTTCAGGTTCGGGAGTAGCATCCTCAGGAAAAGTGTAGCAAGCAGATTCTGGAAAGGAGTCCTTAACTTTTGATTTTCCAGCAAGGCTTTCTCAGTGAGCAGGTCTTGCTTGTTGAGGAATAGAATCCAGAGATGGTACGCAGCCATCTGTTGTTCCAGATGCTCTTGAAAGAGGTTCAGAGCCTCCTGCAGGTGGTCAGACCCAGGAGAACGTGCAGCTCCTCTCCCCTCTAGCCGAAGCCAAGGGGGCTGATGTCCTCTCTCTGTCCACTCTGGGCCGAGATGGGCCAGAGCATGAGCTGCGGGAGCTGCTCTACTGGTAATTAAATTTTGAAATGTGTGTTTAGTACCAAAATTAAATTCTAAGGTAGACTTCAGTTGTAAATTATTATAGAGCAGATAGTTTTGACCTCAGCTGTGTTGCAAAGACAGTATCTTCCAAAATTCTTCGTGTTTTGGGGTTCTAGCTCAGACTGATCTGTGTATAGAAAAAGAAAGACGTGATGACAAAACAGTTGATTGTACAGTCTGAATCTGATATTTAAGGAACGGTTGTTTAGGGACAAGGAATTCTTCCCAGGAAAATGTTTTTGTTGTTGTGTTTTTTGTTTATTAATTGTTAGACACTTAACGGATTTTAAATATTACACAAATTAAAGTTATTTTATTTGTTCCTTTTTTCCCTTTGGTTGGGACCTAACAATGAATTATCTGAGTCAGCCATGCATGAACAGAAGCCTGGTTATCAGGGTCAGTAAGTAAGTGTCAATAAGTGAACCGTAAAGAGTACACAGAATTATTAAATTCTAACAATTGTTTTGAAATAAACGTTGAAAAGCTTTGAGAAATTCTGGCCTTCTTTAGTTCCACATTACAATCAGGGATCATTTTCTTACAAATTAATTTTTATCACAGGAAGAGAAAACCAGTCAGAAGCCATCGGAAGCCAAAGAGATAAAGCTTTACGCCCAGATTCCCCCTATAGAGAAGATGGATGCATCCTTGTCCATGCTTGCTAATTGCGAGTAAGTTCTCTTGTCTTTGTTCATTCTTCTAGTACTGCTGTTAGGGTTCACTTCCTTTTCTAAAGACAAACTGAAAAAGTGTTTTTTTGTGATCTTTCTTTCTTTTTTTTTTTTACTTAATTAATTCTTCCTTTATGTTTGGCAAGAAAAGATTATTGGTTTATAGGATTTTTAATAGAGTAATCCTGAACAATACAATATTTTTTTGCAGTACGATTTTTATGATCTGCCAGAAAAATAGAAATTTCCTTGTCTCTTGGGAGAAGCTAAATATTACAATAAGACTATTACTCCATCATCAAATTTAGTACTTTCTCTTATAAAATTATCCATTAGAGTCAGTACTATATTTACTAGAGGCCTAAGAGGTACTGTTTTAAAAAAAACTTTTCAAATTATAAAAATACATTGTAAAACATCTAGAAAATATAAAAAGCACAGAAAAGGAATTTATATCAACCAGAATTACACCACCTTTTGAGACCCATTGTTAGCATTTTGATGTTGAGCCTTCTAATTTTTTTGTAATTGGGACCAAGTTACACTTATTATTTTGTAATCCTATTTTCCTATGATTTTAAGTATCAGATCTGTATTAATTATTTTAAATTATTTTCTAAATACTGTACATGCTTTTTATCAGGGTTCTGTGGCAGTTATCCCATGACACCTGGTAACCATGCTCTCAGGCAGTAATATCTCTTGTCAGGGCTATAGAATGTTATAGAATCACTTGAGGTTCTTTCTGATTTCTTCTCTCTCTGTTCCCCTGACTACCTACATGAGAATCTCCTTATACAGAAGATAAACCCCACTCCACGTTCATGAAACAGAATATCTATTGATGAAATCTAGGAATCTGTATTTATGCTAAGCAACTTGGGTGGTTCTTAGACATATATTTGTGAACCTGTGTATTAGACTAATATCTGTCTTTGGAATTAAAGTGAAAAACAAACATATTTAGTTATTGTATGCAGTTTGTCCTTTCTGATGATAGCACATTACGTTACATACAAATCCACCTTAGATTTTTTTGATTTTTTTTTTTTTTGGCTTCAAAAACATGATTTCCAAGAGCATTATTTCAAAGTGGTCATATGTATTTTTATCATAAAGCCAATTCAAAGACAAACGTTTGAGAAGTTTTTGTACCCTGTACCGAAGTACCTTGGAAACTGCTTAGAAAGAGAACCTGTTCATATTTTACCTGACAATCTCTTTGGGCAAGTGTCCAAACAACAATGAAAGAATTATTCCCCGACCATATTCTCAGATTTAAGAAGCTACATTTTTCACTAGTAGTTCTCGGGAGTAAAGGATGACTAGAAAATATGCGGATTTGATCAATAATTTACACTAAACAGTAATTGATGTTTCTGTTTCAAATAAAAAAATGAATAATTCCTCTTCAAGACAAATCAGAAAGGATATGATCATGTGTTCTTGAGTCAAATTTTGGAGGTTTTAAATTTGGCTCTGCCACTTTCAGGCTATGTAATAGTAGGCAATTCTTTAAAATCTTTGTGCCTCAGTTTCCTCATTTGTAAAATATGGGTAATAATAATACTTATTTCACAGGATTGTTATGATGGTTAAAATAGTTAATACATTTAAAGTACTTAGAATACTGGAACACACTAAGAATTCAATAAAATTAGCTTTTATTATATTTTTTGCATAAAATTTGCTAAGTATTAAACATTTTGTCAAGAAAGGAAGACTAAGAATGTGTAATTGTATTCCCTTTAAAAATTTGTTTTTATATAATTAAAGTATGTACAGAAAAATCTAGGTAGATATATACAAACTATTAAAAGCATCTCAGGGTGGGGGCCAGATGGCTTAGTTGTTTAGAGCACAAGCTCTGAACAGCAGGGTTGCTGGTTCAATTCTCACATGGGCCAGTGAGCTGCGCCCTCCACAACTAGATTGAAGGGCAATGACTTGGAGCTGATGGGCCCTGGAGAAACAGTTACCCAACATTACCCAATTTAAAAAAAAACAAAAAGTATCTCTGGGGGAATGTGTGGGGTAGTGAGGATTACATATGACTTCTTATACATTTCTGAATGATTTAACACATGAGAAAATAAGTATCTCCATATGTGTGTGTGTGTGTGTGTGTGTGTATATATATATATTCCTGCTTTTTACAAAAGAGGATCATATAAAATGTATTGTTCTGCTAGATGGTTTTTAAACTTAATAACATATCATGGACGCTTCCCAAGTTGGCATCTATAGCTCAATCTCATTTGTTTTAGTGGCACCATAGTATTTCATTATCTATTCCTCAGTTGATGGATGTTTATAGATTTTTTCCCCATTTTTTTTTCTCTTACAATAATACAATCAATAATCTAGTTCATGTATCTTTTGACATTTCTATTAGTATTTCAATAAGATATATTCCTAGAAATGAATTACTGGGTTAAAGTAAACATGCACTAAAATATTATAGAGATAACACCAAATTGCCCTCAAAAAGGTTCTATTGAATTTTCTGCAGTGGGTGTATATTAACTTTTGTAATCAGAAAAAAAGTATGAAGATTTCAAAATGAAGGAGTACATGCCATGTCTGAGGGGGGAAAACAGGAGCCAGCGTCAAAATGAAGTATGACTTAAATATCGTCTCCTGTAGGCACTTGAGAAATAATTTCTGATATACCATTTAAAGTTTTGTCATATTAATTCAAGTTGTTCTTTGTTCTTTTTAAGGAAGCTTTCACTGTCTACAAACTGCATTGAAAAAATTGCCAACCTGAATGGCTTAAGTAAGTGATCCACTATAACAGATGGTTCTTCAATTTTCTAGTTATTGGAAATAACATTCCGGAGACACTATCCCAGAAGCTGGCACCTGTTTGTTTGTTTATTTGTTTGTTTTAATTAAAGTTTTTTTGGGTGAGGCACCTGTCTTAACCACAGTTATTGTCAGATGACAGAGAGAATATATATAAACCATGTATCTTAAGTTTGATTATCCAAAAAAACAGATACATGAGACCTGGACATTTAAAAGCTTTTATAGAGTTAGAATTGAGGTATCTTAAATTAAAAAATCAGATTTCTTATTATATATTTTTGACCAGATTTGTCTGTTTCATAGCTGATATATTTAAAATTAAATTCCTCACCATCCTTGTTTTTCCTGTGCTCCTCATCTTTGTTTCTGACATCGCCACCTACCCCGTTGTTAAGGCCTCTGACTCCTTGTGTTGGTTTCTTACAGCAGCTGAAACTTGGTGGCTTTAAAACAACAGAAATTTATTCCCTCATAGCTCTCCAGGTCAGAAGTCTGCAATCAGTTTCACTGGGCCAAAATCAAGGTTTTGACAGAGCCACCCTCCCTCTGGAGGTTTTAGGGGAGGAGAATCTGTTCCTTGTCTCTTCTAGCTTCTGATGGCTGCCACATTCTTTGCCTTTGATTACATCACCCCATCTCTGCCTCTATGGTCATACTGCCTTCTCCTCTTTTGTCTGTGTCAAGTCTTTGTCTTTTGAGGATACCTGTGATTGCATTTAGGGAACACCTGGATAATTGAGGCTACTCGCCCTATCTTAAGTTCCCTAACTAAATTACATCTGCAAAATACTTTTTCCCCATATAAGGTAACACTCACAGGGTCTAGGGATTAGGATGTACGTATTTTTTGGTGAGCCATCATTTAGCTTACCATACTCCCCCTTTACTTCCTTCAAGCCATACATCCAAGTTCATCACTAAGTCCTGTTAACTCTACTCTTTGAAAAAGCTCTTAAATAACTTGTTACTTTTCCATTTTCCAGGAGCTATAGCTTTATTTAGACCCTAATCATCTCTCTCTCTCAGATGGTGTTTATCAAATGTTTTTGACCACTTTCCACAGTAAGAAATACATTTGAATTTATGACTCAGTACATATATTCATATGAATACACATATCAAATATATACACATACATATGCATTGGAATAAAATTGGTTAAGCAATATTTACGCTTATAGCATAGGTTCCAGTATAAATTTTTTAATTTAACTTTCTTTTTTCAATGCTTGTCATAACTCGCTAAGTTGATTTCACACAGTTTGAAAAGCCCTGCCTTAAGACTTTTGTAATCGCCTCCTAATTGATCTCCTTGTCTCTCATCTTTCTGCTCTTCAGTTGACTTTCAGCACTGATATCAGAGTTTTCCTCCTAAAAATATTATTATCATATGTCCAGATCAGAGACCTTTATGGCTCTTCTTTGCCTAGTAAAGACCAAATGCCTCAATGTTACACTGAAAGTCATCCAAAAGCTTGTACCACTCTATTTACACCCAAACACATCATTCTTTTTTATGACTGTGCACTTGTTAATGCAGTGCTTTTCATTGAGAACAGCCCCTTCCTCTAACAGAAAAATCCTACAAGAAGCAAAATTAAGATTAAGAATGCTAAGTTTAAATGTCATTTCTTCCTCTAAAGACGTCTCTAATCTCCATCATCATAATTACTCCTTCTTTGGGAACATTTATAACAGTCCATCTTGGATTATAATAATAATTACTTCATATAGTTATTGTGAATATTAGAGTTAGTATATATAAAGGATTTAGAATAGTGCCTGGTACATATTAATGCTGAAGGAATATTAGTCATTTTTATAGTTAGTGAGGATATGTTCTGTCTCTACATAATGAGCTCCTTGGGGGTAAGCATCATGTCTTATTAATCATTTTATCTTCGATTCCAAATCTCCATGTTCCCCCATACCTTACTCAGAGTTGGCATTGAGAATTTATGTTGTACTGGAGACGAAGTGTTTACTGTTAGAGCTGTAAGGTGACTCAATCTATTCCAATTTCTCAGTGACTCATTCATCAATTTGAAATGTTTCATTTTATTCTTTGCTTTGTCCGTGATTGAAATAACTTGTTTACGTGAGACTAAATTGATAACAATATTTATCAATACAGATAACATGCTTTTCTTTTCATAAAAACATGCACTGACAATAGTGAAAATGGATAACCTTCTGTGTAGGACTGCCAATGGGTTTTAACTCACATTCTAATTTTGGTCAATGGGTGATGAGTCTCAGGATAATTGTATTAAGAAGAGTTCCCAACATCCAGTGGAAAGAGTACCTTGATCAATTAATTATTGATGTCTGACGTATACATAGAATGAGAGGATATAGGCATTTGTACCATGTATTTACTATACTTGACTCATCTCATTTTAGTTCTGCTTGTAACAAATAGTACCTCTGCAGTATATGACCAGGGAATACAGTATATCTGTGACTAGGAGGCAAAAAGAAGCCACGTGATCCATATGAAGGATTGAATATATGACTCTAGCTTGCCTCCCATCCTTTTCCGTTCATGAACACTTTTATGCTGTGGTGAGAGGATCTGAAATAAATAGGTATTCCTATTTAATGGGATTTATAAGGCAGAATAATCTTAATGGCAGTTTATATTTATTATACCAAAACTGTGACTGGAAAACTGCATGATATCACTGTTTCAAACTGTGACTAAAAAGCTGTACAATGTGAATATTAATAATCTCATATTAAAGATTAGACAGTATATTTTGTTGCCTCGTATTTTTGGTAAAAAAATTATACTTTACTCCTCTAGTTTACTAAATAAATAAACATACAACTTGAAGACACTTTTTTGATTTTCATCATGACCTTGTATGAAGAAAAAGCATTTCCCTTCTAATGGTACTCTACTTACACAGCATTTAAAATATGGAGAATACATAATTGTGTTATGTTAGAACACTTAATCTATTAACTTTGATATTATAACTTATTTCCTTATACGGCAATAAGATCTTTTTAGCCTTTCAGTACCATTTTCATGTGCACTTTTTGAAAAAGGAGCTTTATATATTGTTAGATATTATCTTTGAAATAGCTGCATATATTTGTTATCTCCAATTTCTGAGGTAATTTTTCAGTCCTCATCTTAGTTGACCTATCAGCATATTTTGACGTGGATGATTTCTTTCCTCTTTGAAGCAATTTTAATATGTGGCTTCTAGAACACTGTACCCTCCTGATTTCCTCCTGTCTTTCTGGCTACTTCTTCCCAGGCTCATGTCCCCAACTTTTAAATGTTGGAGTACACCAGGACTCAGTTTTTGGATCTCTCCAGTTTTTGGATTTTCTGTCTTCACCTACTCCCTAGATTATCTCTTCCAGATAATGGCTTTTCCATCAATATGCAGATGGATTCCAAATTTTTATCTCTAGCCTAGGGTTCTCCTCTGAACTCCTGATTCCCACATTCAGTTGCCTGGTACTCCCATTGGATATCTAGTAAACATCTCATTCTTAGCATGCTCAAAACTGAGGCCTGGTCACCTTCCCCAGTCCCAGCTAAACCAACTTGTTATGTGTCTATCTCAGCAACAACTCCATTCTTCCCAGTTGCTAAGCTAAACTCCTTAGTAATTTCTTGACCCCTCATACGTCCCTTATAAGGCCTATTATCTTTCTAATTTCATTTCCTCTTACTCCTCTTTATTCTCTCAGCTAGCTTCTTGTGTTTTGTGAATATTTCTGATGTGGTCCTGCCTCAAAGCCTTTATACTTGAAGTTCCCTCTGCTTATAAATGTTCTTCCCCAGAAATCCTCATGGCTAGCTGCCTCACTTCCTTTGAATCTTTACTTAGAAGTCACCATCCATCTAAAATGTCAACAGCTGGGGGGTGGGGGCAGGCAAGAAATAAAATGTCAACTGCTACCAAACCCCCTGACATTTCATTCTTTTTATCTGCTTTTTGTTCTCTTTTACACGTGTCATGATCTAATATACATATTTACTTTGTTTACTATCTACCGAATGTTAGCTCCATGACAGCAGGAATTTTTATCTGTATTATTCACTGTTAGTAATTATGTGTTGAATGAATAAATTTTTTTTTGAATTTTTAAAATCTTTAATGACAACTTTTTGAATGAGCTTTTTATCCTGCATGAAATAGAAAAAATATAAAACGGTAAATTTTCCATATTAAGAAACTTCAGCGAATAATTGATTATATATATGATTTTCTTAAATATTTAATTTTCACACATTTATAGTTATATGGATTTTTGGTTTGCTAGGGCTGCCATAAGAAATCCCACAAACTGAGTGGCTTAAACTACAGAAATGTATTTTCTCGCAGCTACAGAAATGTATTTTCTCACAGTTGTGGAGGCTAGAAGTCTGAGATCAAGATGTCAGTAGGATTGATTGCTTCTGAGGCCTCTCTCCTTGACTTGTGAATGGCCATCTTTTCCTTTTGTCTTCACATGGTCTTTCCTCTGTTTTTGTGTTTCTGTTTCTAATCTCCTCGTATAAGGGTACCAGTCATATTGGATTTTACCAAAAATGATCTCATTTTACCTTAATTATCTCTTTCAAGACCCTATCTTCAAATAGAATCACATTCTAAGGTCCTGGGGATTAGAACTACAACATACAAATTTTGGGGGGACCCAATTCTTGTTTCAATAGTTACACCATTTTGCATGAATTAGATCAGACGTAAAATTCCTTGTTCTGAAAGTTAAATGTTTCTCATAAGAGTTTAAAATAATTGATTAAATTAAATTAAAACCAAAATTTATATAACTGTATTCTTGATACATACACACACACACACACATTTATTGTGTACTTACTATGGATTAGGCATTATGCTAATGTTTTAGACAATTATCTCAGTTAATCCTTACATGCTTATAAAATAGATATTGTATTTCCTCATTTTACATATGATGAAACAGATTCAAAGAGGTTTGGTTGCTTCCCTATGGAGTTGAGATTGGAACTCAGTTAATTGGATATGTGTTCTCAACCATTGAATTATGGATATTATAGAACAGTGCTATCCAAAAGAACTCTGCATTGTCCCAAAACAGTTGCCACTAGCCGCACACAGCTATTAAACTCTTGAAATGTGGCTAGTGTGATTGAGAAACTGAATTTTTAACTGTATTTCATTTTAATTAAGTTGTGAAAACTGTATAACATGTATAAGTAATCACAGTAGTTTTTTAGAACAGAAATGAGATTTCCTGTGTTTTTCTAGAAATCTTTTTTTAATTTTGAAAAATAATACATGCACATGGTTTTATGCAAATAATTAAAAAGAGATTATAATGAAAAATAAGTCTTCCTCTGACCATACATTCTCAGTTCCTCCCCCAAAGCAACCACTGTTTCTACTTTCTTTTCTCTCTTCCAGAAATAGTCTATAGATATACAAATAGAAACATTCTTGTAAAAAATATAAATAGGCATCTGTTAAACCAAATCACAATCTCATTATTTAAAAGATTGAAAACAAAAAATTTTTAAATACTATTTCATTTGAGTTCACTTCTACTTTTTTGTGGCATGTGGTGAACTATACATAAATATGTTTCTGTTTTCTAGTGTGAGTCCTCATACTACAAGAGATTGGAAATATATATGCTCTCAAATGTAAAGTTCAAATCTTCTTTACTCTTGTTTTATCCCTATAATATTTTTACTAGCCAGCAAATTAAGACCATGAATTCCAAATAGGTAACCATTTTTAAATTTAATATTGGCATGATGTGAAATTAGAATTGTAGTGTTTACCTTAGATGCTAGATAAGTCAATGTTATTTATTACTTGATTACCACTTTTCATTAATACAATCTTATTATATAAGGATATTTATTATATAACATTGATTAAAGCTTTATTTTACTAGATTTATAATTGTGTAATGTGATTCTCATTTAAAAATTGCTTTTTTTCCATAACAGAAAACTTGAGGATATTGTCTTTAGGAAGAAACAACATAAAGAACTTAAATGGACTGGTATGTTGCTATTTATTACTTTTAAAAAAGCATTCACTTTTTTTCTTAGTGTACAAATAATACTTGTCCATTGCAGAAGTTTTACAAAATAGAAAAGCTACTATAAAAAGAACCTGTAAGCTCCTGACAATTTAAATACTGTTAACATTTTGATTGACATCTTTCTTGCCTTTTTTCTGTTCTTCACTGGGTATGTAAAGAATGAAATCATACTATACAGATCGTTTTGCAGCTCTCTCTTTTTTTACTTAATATTTAAGATCATTTTTTTTCTGTCATTCATTCATTCAACAAATTCATTCAATAATATTTCCTGAATGCTTACTTTAAGCTAGGCACTGTTCTAGGCACTAGAGATACACTGGAATATAAAGCAAAGGTCTTGCTGTCATAGAACTTACAGTACAGTGGAGGGAGAGAGACTAGAAAATAATTGTGTAATACATCAGGTGGTGATGAATGCAGTGAAGAAAAACGAGGCATGTAAGAGATCATAGATTGATGGGAAATTGTCTCTGGAAGTGAGGATGTAAGCTATAGAGCTTACCAAGGGACAAGTGCTCCAGGCTGAGGTGGGACAGCAAGTACAAGTGTCCTGACCGAAGCTGCTTGATCTCTCATGTGCCATCTTCCTCATTTTACAGAGGTAAGAACCACCAGGTTGTTTCACCAAAATCTTGTCTTTACTACCTCCTTATAAATATATAGAAAATTGTGTTGCTTGGAATGGTTTCAACACCTTTTGAAATTTTCTTTAAATTTTTATTTAGTGTTAATGTTACTGCAGCTGTTTCATCCCACTGTTGGGACTTACCAGTCCATCTTTGTAGAGTGTCAGTTTCATATTTTAGGCACTGCTCACTTCTCAAATGATTAAAACATGTGAAAATAGTAATCAGGGCTGGCCCGGTGGCTCAGGCTGTTGGAGCTCTGTGCTTCTAACTCCAAAGGCTGCCGGTTCGATTCCCACGTGGGCCAGTAGGGTCTCAACCACATGGTTGCAGGTTCAACTCCTCGAGTCCCACAAGGGATGGTGGGCTCTGCCCCCTGCAACTAAGATGGAACACGGCACTTTGAGTTGAGCTGCCCCCCCAGATGGCTCAGTTTGTTGGAGCACGGGCTCTCAACCACAAGGTTGCCAGTTTGATTCCTCAAGTCCCGCAAGGGATGGTGGGCAGTGTCCCCTGCAACTAAGATTGAACACAGCACCTTGAGCTGAGCTCCCAGATGACTCAGTTGGAGCGCGTCCTCTCAACCACAAGGTTGCCGGTTCGACTCCCACAAGGGATGATGGGTTGTGCCCCCTGCAACTAGCAGCAGCAACTGGACCTGGAGCTGAGCTGCGCCCTCCACAACTAAGACTGAAAGGACAACAACTTGACTTCAAAAAAAAAAGTCCTGGAAGTATATACACTGTTCCCCAATAAAGTTCTGTTCCTCTTCCCCAATAAAATCTTAAAAAAAAAAATAGTAATCAATTTGAGCTGGTTAGCAAATCCTTATATTTAGGGAAGTACAAAAGATAGTGGAATAGATCAACAATGTATTGGAAGATAGGACTATACCCTGGACATTCAAAATCTATACAGCAGTTGTAAGTCAATATGCACAAGAAATTCTCATTCTGCTAAGTCACATGTGCAAGAAAAGAAAAGTCCCCAAATGCAGTGAAATTTGGTTATGGCAAAACAGCTGCATCCAAATGGCTGAAAACTAAACTAAAGCTAAATTAACACTTCAAATAAGTAAACAAAGCATTACAGACATCTTCAAAGTTACCATATATAAAGGAATTTCTATCCTATCCTATGCTATCTAAAAACAATTTTTCAGTAAGTCAGTAAAAGTAAATTCAGCGAATTGGCTATTTGGAGAACTGTTGTGTGAAAATTGACCAAGAATCCTCCTCTGTACATGTAAAACAACCCTAAATAAGTGGCAGAACCCAGAATTGAGATTAAATCTTCTAGTCAGTGTTTAGTCAGTATTTTTTGTGCTACCTCACACTTTCTGAATTGGATACATGAGATGGGTGAGATACAGTGCAATGAAAATGATGCAATAAAGTTTAAATTATATGAAGATTGATTCCCCTCTTCTGAAAGACATATATGATATACTAATTAGAATACTAGCTGAGGGGGATTGGCTAAATGACAAAGTTCTGATATATAAAAGCACCAGGATGGACTGATTTAAGTTCCTTTTACTCTAAACTGTTGTTTCTTCTACTCAGAACTAAGATGAATTGTGGGAGTTAGGATGACACAGAACTAACCCAGGCCACTCCATTCTCAGTTTTTCCCTTTGGTTCCACCAGTATTGAAAATGCATGCATTAAAGATTTTTATCCAGGGTACATTTATTCTCTCTATATCTTTAAAGGGACAGTTTCCAGGACATAAATGTGCACCCCACATTCTAGACTTCATGTGGTTGTTGGTAAATTCTTTTGGGTTAAGGAGGGGATTGAGCAACTAATTGATCTTGCCCAGTATTTTTGTTTGTTTGTTTAAAAATATAACCACTATATATTGTCTTATGTCTATAAAAGAAGAAAAAAAATTTAAATTATTGTCCAAAGGTTGAAAGAAATTAGTTTGAATTTAACAATTCTTGGGCGGAAGACTTATTTGATATCTATATTTGTGCCACCATTGATTATATCTATCATTTAAGAGTCAGTCTGATGTAACCTTTATACTATGATGGAAAGACTTTGGGTTTTAAACTGAATTTTATATAAAAGAAGATGAATTAATGGATATATGGGGTGGCTAGATGGACGGATACATGATAGGAAAAGGATAGTAAAACATTAACGGTAGAATCTGGGTGGTGGATATATAGGTATTTACTATCAAATTCTTTCAACGTTTTTTGTTTGAATGTTTCCATAATATTGAAAAAAATAAAACCCTGAAATTTAGACCTAGCTGTACTGTTTAATAGTATTGTGATCTTAGAAAAAGCCCTTAATCTCTCTATAATAGAAATCAAATAACCTGCTTTGCCTATCTTAAATGTCATAAGGATCAAATAATATAATGTATAGGGAAGTAATTTGAAAACTATACCATTCAATAAAAGTGATAAAATAGTGCTATTATTTCCCTCTTGGTGATTTCAGTAGCTATTCTTAGTTCAGATCAGTTTGAAGAGAGGAAGCTAATGTTCTACTTGGCTTTCTTAATGAGAAAAATCTCCCACACAGCCTTCAGCTCTCCTGCCAGTGGACAGGTGGGTCTCAGTTCTCTCTAAAGGGCATTGTCTTTATGTTTATAAGGAAGGGGACAGAAGGAACAGCTTAAAAATAAGCCTGTAAATCAAATTGCTTTCTTTTTTCAGGAGGCAGTAGGAGACACGTTGGAAGAGCTGTGGATCTCCTACAATTTTATTGAGAAGTTGAAAGGGATCCATGTAATGAAAAAATTGAAGATTCTCTACATGTCTAATAACCTGGTGAAAGAGTGGGGTAAGCTGAGGCTGGCCTTTTCGTAACCATGTACCTCTTGTTTATAGAAAATAGCCCAATAGGGAACAAGATGCAAAATTGGGACATTTATTTCTAAGCACAGAGGGAAATAGCTATAGGAGTTCCTATATTTCAGCTAAACGCATGAAATTTACATTTCAATATTTAGTTAGAATGATTATAATTGAATAGATCCTGGTACTGTTAATCATGAAAAAAATTTAAATTATTGTCCAAAGGCTGAAAGAAATTAGTTTAAATTTAACAATTCTTGGGCAGAAGACTTATTTAACATCTGTATTGCTTGGGTTTTTTATTGTACATTGTTCATTCCACATTTTCTAAAGCCCTGTTATGTGCCATGAACTATATGCCAGGCTCTTGAGAAACATAGTTGAATAGGACACTATCCCTGCCCTGGAGCAGTCCACAGCTTAGTGGGGAAGGTTAGTTAATAAGCTGATAATTATAAAACTGTGAGAAGTTCTGCAGTAGAGGCTCAAATGAGTTGCTTTAAGAATTCAAAGATGAGGAAGAGACAGAGCCGTTTAGCTTAGCCCGTAGTGATGCAGTACAGCAAAGAAAAGACCGGTCACTGGAGAATGATTTGTTGTTCTTTTTGATTCTGAACCTCATTTCCTCTTCTTATCCTATCTTAGCCTAGCATAAAGGTAGAAGAGGCATGTCTTCTTTTTGCCCCCCTTTCCGTAATGTCTTCAGAAAATGACTTCAGATGGTCTAACCTCCCTCAATTCCTTCAAAATCTTAAGCAACAAATTGTTCCGAATAGTCACAAACAGTGATATTGGAATTCAACCTCAAAAATGGTAACAGTAAAACTTGCCATTTTAATGTGGAATGTATTCTTTGTACTTGTAGCTGAGTTTGTGAAGCTGGCAGAACTGCCATGCCTGGAAGACCTGGTATTTGTAGGCAATCCCTTGGAAGAGAAACATTCTGCTGAAGGGAATTGGATTGAAGAGGCAACCAAGAGAGTGCCCAAACTGAAAAAGCTGGACGGTGAGTGACTCTGAGCCAGCTTGGAAATGTTTTCTAGGTATAAGAGTTGAACTTGTGATATGGAATCATGAAAAGGAGGAAAACTAAAGAAAATGATAGGTTGTCTCTAATCTCTGTCCACAGGAAATTTTATGGTCCAGGGTGAGATGAAAAGGTTTGGGCCAGGGTGAGATGAAAAACTCCTAGGATATTTAGCCTGGTATAAGAGCATCCCTAAACCAAAAGCTTATAAGAAAGCTGGGCTTATTCTCAAGTCACGAAGGCATTATTTTTTAGACTAATTAGACATAAGTGTTAAGTAGTTGCTTTTTCACAGTTGGATCTAAATTGTAGTGTTCTCTATTCTCCTCCCGCCAATTTTAGTTTCCAAGTATCTAAGATAGGTGTCACTGTCAGTAGATATCCCTGGCTGACTGGATTCAAGTCCCAGTTCTACCACTTAGTGTCTTTTTAGTCATCGTGCCAGTTAAGTAATCTTACCAAACCTTTTCTTTTGTAATCTGAAAGCTGGAAATGATAACAGTCAGGGACCTCTCTGGGTCTTACCTCTTCCCAGCAGTGCTACCAGGAAGCCAGACCAGGACTCTGGCTATACCAGAACCCACAGACTTCCCTTTTTTCTACTACCGCAGGGAAATACCTTTTTAGTCTGAGGAGAATCACTATTGCCCCCTTCTTTTCCACATCATTCTGCATCTTCTCACAATCTGTCTCCTCAGTGACCTTGTTAGGCTTTTCAAAGACAAAAGCCAGTAGGTCTGGCAGTCTGTCTCTGCTTCCTACACTGTTCCTAAAGCAGTGATGCACAGAGCCGACCAGCCTACCTGGTGGGGTGGGGAGGAAAATATTTAGAAGAAACAAATAAGTAATATCCAGCTACACAGTGGTGATCATCATCATCCCATATGCCAATCGCATGTTTTCCTTATTGTCTTCCTCTCCATACTCATACTGATATTCACAATGCAAAACAAAAGGATCTAGTTGTCTATGCTTGAGGCTTCCTTGTTCCTCAACCCTTCTCTCCCCTCCTCACCACCCCTGCCGCCCTGCCATTCTATCCTTTCTGTTCTGTCTCTCCATCTCTCCCTTACCACTTCTATCTAAAGTTCAATACTCAACCCTTTTATCCAGCTCAGCTTACTGTGGCGGTCATTCTTAAGCAGCGCTGCATCCCTATGGAGGGATATTTCAGAATCTCTGGGGAGAGGGTGAAGGAAAGCTATATATTTTGAATAAGTTTTACAGATGATTCTGATATGACTTCCTGGAAGAGCTGTGCTCTTCTGTCCTCCAGTTGAAAAGTATTAACATAAAAGGCCCTTAAGTAGCTCTTTCCCTACACCAAAAAATTTTAACAGCTTGATTGATTTGTAATTGACATACAATTAATACACTAATTTAAAGTGTGTAATTTGATATGTTTTGACATGTATATACCTTTGAAACCGTCACTACAATTAAGACAGTGAACATGTATGTTGATGACTATAGATAACAATACTGTATTGTATACTTGAAAGTTGCTAAGAAAGTAGATCTTAAAAGTTTTTATCACACACTCACATAGAGGTAACTGTGAGGTGATGGATGTGTTAACCTTATTTTGGTAATTATTTCATAATATATATGTATATCAAATCATCATGTTTATACCTTAAAGTTACACAATGTAATGTCAGTCATATCTCAGTAAAGCTGAGGAAAAAAAGATAATGAACATATGTATCACCCCCCCCCCTAAATTTCCTTGTGCCTCTTTGTAATATCTCTCTGTTCCTTGCCACTGTCCTTCTCAAGGCAATCACTGATCTGCCTTCTGTCTCTATAGATTAGTTTGTATTTTATAGAATTTTGTATAAATGGAATCATCTAGAATGTTCTTTTATTTCTCTAGATACATACCTAGGGGTTAAATGACAAAGATGGTAGATTACCTCTTGTGGGGAGGTACAGGAATAATCAGGAAGAGGCAAACAGGTTTCTAAGATACTGGTAATGTTCTAGTTCCTAAATTGGGTGGCGGGTATACAATCCTTGGTTTTGTTACTCTTTAAATTGTTTGTATTGTATTTGTATGAATGACTATTTCACAATTAAACATTAAAATTTTTTAAAAAAGAGAGAGAGTAGAGACCTTAGAGTCTTGGACTTCAGCCTTTTTATGTTCACCTTTAGCTGGATTCTAGAAACCATTTGAAATCATTTGTCTTTACTTCCTTCAGAATTGCACATAGGAAGTGAATCCCTTTCCTTAAGAATGTAACAGAACCCCTCATGTAAACAGACCAAGCCACACCATAGCCTTTTGGACCAAGTAGTACCCTCCAGTCAATCTGAATAGCCCCTAGAAGAACTACCTTAGTCTATACTAAACCAGTGGGACACACCAGAACAGAGATGGCCACAGCTGCTAACTTGCCTGTTTTTTCTTCTCTTCTGTTGCTTATAAGCAAAACTGAGAGGTCTTAAAAAGCTAAAATAAAAAAGATAGACTATACCAGATGTTAGTGGGATGTGGAGCAACTAGAACTCTCATAATCTGCCGGATGGTAAAGTAACTTGGTATAACCACTTTAGAAAACTGGCGCCATCTACAAAAGCTCTACATAAATATCCCTTATAACCCAGCAGTTTTTCTCCTACCTGTATACCCCAAAAGAAAAGGGTATGTATGTTTATCAAAAGACATGTATGAGAACATTCATGACAGCACTATTTTAATAGCTATAAATGGGAAAATTTCCAAATGCCCATCAATAATAGAATAGATAAATAAATCATGACATATTCATACAATGGAATATGAAACAGCAGTGAGAATGAATAAACTACATCACACAATATAAATAAATCATACAAACATAATGTTGAACAAAAGAAGTCAGACACAGAGTGTATGCGATATCATTCCATTCATATGAATTTCAACAACAGGCAAAACAACCGATGGTGTTAGGTATTAGGATAGATTATACCTTTTGTGGTGGAATAGTAACTGGAAGGGGGACTGAGGAGGTTTTTGGGGTTCTGATAATGTTCTCTTCCTAATCTGGGTGCTGATTACCAGATGTGTTCACTTTGTGTACGTTTATTGATCTGTACACTTTTTTTGTATTTTGTGTACTTTGTATGTATGCTATACTTCAATAAAACATTCACCACCATCACCACCCCACCCTCAGCAACTTGATCATGTGGGGAGTACAGAGAAGAAAAACTGCTCACTGCCGTAAAGAATATAAATGTTCATTTAGGAAGGATCACAGAGGAAGAGGCACTGGAGTTGTTTCTTAATTAAGGGTAGGGTTTAGATGGAAGGAGACTTGGGGAGTGCATTCCAAAAGGGAAAAACTTTGTTAACCAAGAGTCCAGTGGTAAGAGTGTGCAAGATGAGTTTGGGAGACAATGAATTGATCAGTTTATTTGGAGTGGAATGTGACAGGCTAAAGAGTTAAGTCTGAATAGTTGACTGGGTAAGATTGTGGGCAGGCTTCAAATGCCAGAGCTCAGAAATGGGTGCTTGTTGGCCCAGTGAGAGCCTGCAGATAATTTTTGTTATCTATGCTTTGGTTCTTTTTATTTTTCCCCCCGTTTATTCCCAGTGTTTAATACTTGGGGGAATAACATAAAAATTCAGATTTCTGGCAATACTGGGATTGCATATTTTATTGTGAAAAATGAAGAGTGTTTCTTTGTGTTTAACTTACAAAGTTTTTAGTATGTATAGGGCTTTATTTTTCTGCCTGGCACCTGTAGGCAATTTTATTTGCAACTCTGCTTTTGGAGAGCCAAATATTCATAAGTACTTACATTAATCCATTTGAGAATTCTCCTGAGAGGTTTTTTGATAAATTGAAATTGAAGAGATTATTTTATGAAATTATTTTTATAATGGCACACTTCACAGCATCTCAGAGCCTCTCAGGTTAACAGGAAATATTTTCATTTAGAATTTTAACAATCCATTGAGAATGACCATAAATAATTTCTTTTTCATTTTAGGTACCCCAGTAATTAAAGGGGACGAAGAAGAAGAAAACTAACACCATGCTTTCTGCTTTGTGTTAACTTATTTAAAAGTCCTAAGAACAATAGATAAGTTTTGTTATAATTGTCTGTTTTAAAGATTCTGTGTGGGGCAAAAAGGTTCTTAAGATAAACAATTCTCTGATTCCTATTTTTTTCTTAACCTATTCAGTAGTTCTCCCCCCAAATGGTAACACTAACTTTATATGTTGTAGTCCTCTTTTTAGAAACTATAAATTTTCAATTTTTGTCTTCAGTCTCAGTTATGTACTGTGTGATCTCATCTACTGAAACCTTCATAGACCAATCATTTTTAACAACAAAGGAGAAAATGTGGTTCATTATTCAAGTTTTTTTAGGCCAGGCATTTAAATATATATACTTAACTTTTGAATCTGTAGGCCATCTTTCTTGAAGGTCCATCTCTGTATGACTCAGAAGCACAAACGTGTCATGCCTTAGCTTCCAAAGGCAGCATGGTGATGGGAAGAGTTCCTCATGGAAATGTAGCAGCAGCTATAGAACCAAGACTCTAAAGACATGGTGGAAAAGCTATGGAGGAAAAAGGAAACAGTAATATTTTGGAGGCTTTAAGCCCCATATTATGTTTACTTATTTGTTTTTCCAAAAATGTGTGTATTGTTAACTGGAATTTAGGTGGTGTGTACACACGTGGCCACTTAGTCACTGCGTAGTCAGTCATTCTGTGATTCAGGTCAGTGGTTAAAATGACGGTTACAATTATTCCTTTGACCAATAACTATGGCCGTGTTACTCATGTGAACCTGATCTTAGGCACACATTTTAGTTTATAGTTCCTTATATAAATAAATATATATAAGCAGTAGTTATATTTGAATTCCTAGCCTAAATCTTGGCCATTCTTATATGCCAAAATTTGCCCTAATAACTTTGGTCTGTTGACCCTTACTTTGGGAGAAGTGATTGTTATAAGGGTAGAGAACTTAAAGACTGGATTTGGTACCTTTCAATAAATGAAATTTAGTATTTCAAAATATATTTTTAGAAAAGTTCTAAGTTAAACAGCTCTTAAATTGAATTATGTAAATGGTCGTAGAGAGAAAAGAGATGTTTTCATTATGGGATCCCAGGCAAACGCAATATTTTTGAGGATTGCCTCCTCAGTGAAGCATTTTAGGTAATTTAAGCTCAAGATTACAAAGCAATAGTTGGTTGGAGAGCTTAGAATTTATCATATTAAAAAACAAGTCTTTTTGGAAAATGCAAGATATAGTAGTTAGTAACCAGATGAAGTCCATAAGAGGCCGTGACCAAAATCACTAATAGATTGCAGAAAAGTCAGAGGCCCTCTGCCAAATTGTGCCTAAAGTCCCTCAACCAGAGACTATTGATTCTCCTTTCCCTATTTACTTGTGTAAAATCAGTCAAAGAAGGAAGAGTCATTTTTAAAAAGTGATTATAAAAGTAGTCTTGGGTTTCAGAAGTTTTCAGCTATCATTTAAATAGGAATCATCTGATTTCTCATAGCCAGTCTGATCAAAAGGGACCACTGCTTCGACAATCAATTCTAAATATACAAACAAAAGGAAAAATTAATCCAACACTATTTTTTAGCTTCCTTTCAGCTCTTCCTTACAGTCTGGTAGGAAGAAATCTTCACTCTGGCTTATCATTCAAAGCCTTTGTGTTATTTCTTTTGTGAACCATAAGCAGTGAGCTTTCCCCGCGCTGATGTTTAGGGCCTAGAAGCTGTGAGGGAAGACAATTTTCTTTACTTGTAATATGAACTTCATCTAGTAGACAAGCTTGAAACCATATTGCTATGTATGGATCCATTTTCTAGAAGTTACTCTGGAAGTGAATACAATAGTGAATGGATAACTTCATATGGATTTTTTTTTTTTTTGTAAAATGGCTTACAGTATTGGTGTTTGTTGCTTTGTTCTGTTTTCTTAATTCTACAGTATAGAAACTAATTTTTTTCTGTTTCTCCTTGTTTCTTAATGTCTTTTAATCACTGGTAGTCCTCAGAGAAATGTAAGGTGCTTTTCTGTATCCATTTCACACAAAATTCACATTCAGTTCCACTCAACAAATATTTGATTGACTTCTATGCATCCTTTTCATGGATTTAAAGCCATAATCCATGCCATTATAAAATGGAAGATAAGGTGTATGAGGACGTTCAAAATATTTTCTCAAACCATTCCTTAAATCATCCTTTGCTGCAAATTTAGCTGATATTAAATGCCTTTGGTTTATGCTTCTTGGAATGGATTCTCTCTTTGCTTCTGGTTTAAAGCATCATACCAGTTTAGTGGATCATTTAAATTTCTTCTATTCTTGTAATGATGGTAGAGCTCTGGAATCAGTCCAGCATTTTCAGCTTTCCACGGGATATTTGATTTTAGTCTACCAAGGATTCACTTTTTCTATGTTAGGACTCTAAGCTTATGGCTGTGTTACCTGGTCAGGCTTTGAAAGGTTTTGTGTTCTCTGTTAGTAGGAGTTTGTTCCTTTAAATCAGTTTCTCAGTCTTGATACTATCAGCATTTTGGGCTCAATAATGTTGTGGAGGGCTGTCCTGGTATTATAGGGTGTTTAGCAGCATCTCTGGCTTCTACTCACTAGATGCCAGTAGAGCCTTCTCCCCAATTGTAAGAACCAAAAATGTCTTCGTACATTGCCATCTCTCCCCTGGGGCAGAGGGGTGGGGACAAATTTGCCCCCAGTTAAGAACCAGTGCTTTATACCAATATTCCTTTTGTCCAGGGTCCATTTATTTTCACTCTGTAGCCGTATGCCACCTGAGTTGTATGAAAGAAGATGATGTATTTAATAATCCTGGATGGAAGGAAATGGTCATTGGTGTTTCCCTGTTTTGTAATGCTCATTTTAATAATTCTCACATAACATTAGAAACTCAGGGCTAGAAGGTTCAACTTATTTTTTTTTTTCCAGCTGGGTCTCAATTTTTATTTCTTAGCATTCTGCTTATCTTAGGACAGCAATTATTAACCTACCTCTCTCTTACCATCAACAGAATTCAACTTTATCATAGATTTTGCTTTGCTCTAAAGTTTAACATTTTGAGTGTACTCTAGAAAATGGATCATCGTTCTCTAAGTGTTCATTCATTGTCCAATCACAGAATTTTGCAGACTGAAGCAGTCATTAAATACAGAGAAATATTATATAAAATTTGGTAATCATATGTGAAAGTTAGCTGGTGTAGACACTAATTTTGGATGTAATTAGAATGTCTGGTTACTGGATCCATTCCACAAATAGAGGTGGTAAAATACACTTAAATGTGGTTCCTGTTTGGAAAGAGAGATTTCGACTTGAATAGATGGTTCTTCTGGTATCTTTTACCAGTGGTCTGAAATAGAATAAGGAGGAATAAGAAATTAATCTTAAAAAAAAAAAAAGAATCTTAACTGTTGAGTTGTTCTCAGAATTGGTGATATGTAAGTAGAGTTGAAGGTAGTTATCTCTGTGACCCAAAGTCTTCCACCTGGGTTTTTTCTTAGGACTAACTGGGAAAAGTGTGGGGCCTAGAAAGGTTGGATTTAATCGTTAACTTAAAAAAATTGGGGGTAAGTGTCAAAACCTATCATTAGTGTCTCTAACCACAGTCTGTTAGTTCACAAAGATCTTACTTTGTAAGTAGCGGTAAAGAGAGAAAACTAACTGCTAAACTGAAAGTTATCCTTTACCAGAAATAAATTCCTTTGGCATACATTTTCTTTATTGGGGCTGCTCAATGTGTCTGTGAATAATGAGATATAAAACAAGGTTCAGTGTAGCAGAGATGGTGCTTCTGACACAGCTGACTTGACCATATTCCTCTATCTTCACTCTAGCACGAGGGTTTTTGGTTTTTTGTTTGTTTTTTGTTAAACCATAAAATAGGTGCAATAAAAATATTTAAGGATATGTTTTTTAAAAATTACTGAACTTCAGAAATCCCGCATCTATATCTCTATTCTGGCCTTTTTATAAACCAATGACTGCAAAGAAGGAAAACATAAAGGAAGAACTAGACGGTCTTGCCTTTATCTGACCTAAGATAAATTTTCACTTAATACTTGCAGAAGTCATAACTGGAGTCTAGTTAATTTCCCATATTGGGCAGGTTAGGGGGAACCAGCCAACCAAATTATGATCTAGCAAATTTAACAAGGGGGTGGGGGAGAGTAAACTATTTTTCAGTAGATTTGCACTTTAAAATTATGAACTGGATGTTGGTGGAAAGTACTCCCAAAGGGCATATGGGTAACTACCTAGCCTGAATGTGGATATTAGAGAATCCAACTTCAGCCTTGCTCGTTTTAAGCCCACCTGAGCAATAGTTGTCTGTTGACGTAATCAGAGTCAGGATTTCCCTGTTTCCCTACTTGGCGTCATCTTCCATGTCTACTGCATTGACAGTCATCCTTGGGGGGATATGCCAAGTAGGATTCTGTTACTCAGAATAGAAACTTTGTGAGTTATCTTTCCCACATCTAGAGTTTTAAAATTAATTTAGATGTTGGCTAAATGAAGTTGTGGCTAATGTTAGGAGGGTGGGAAGTTGTTTGCTTCTTTGATCAGCAGGGTACCTGCCTCTGAGGTGCTATTGCCTGGAGGGGTCAATCCCATCAAAGAACTGGGGAGTTGCTAGCTGTAGAGAATATATGTACATTGCTGGCTACTTCTCCCAGGGTCAGTCGGGATCATGAGCATCATTCCAGAATCTTTGGCTTCTAGAACCAACACCGTCCTGAAGAACATTTTAACATCTATTAATACTTTGGTAATAATCTTTTATATGCAGGAATTTTGTAGCATGCTTTGTGGCTAAACTTGTTAAATTATTTAGAAATGTTGAGTTTCTGAATGTTATTTTGTGAGACTTGTTTTAAAATAGTAATAAATTGTGTTATTTTATAAAAAATGTAATTTGTATCTTTTTTGGTTACAGGACCATTGGTTTTTAGCTAATACAGAGCAACTATGTGAATTTTGAATATTCAATTAGGAAGACATTAAGTCTTTGAATTACATATTCCACGCTTGTTTGAGAGAGAGACTCATTTCTTTATGCTTTTTTTTTCAGTCATTTACTACCAATGATAATTTCCTTTCCTAGGTTTGTAAGTCTTCCCCAGAAGTTTTCTGGGCACCATTTCAAAATGCTTAGGATCCTGGAAAGAGTGCTTCCAGGGATAGCAAGTTACTACTGCACTTCACTATTCCTAGTTTTCACTTCCAGAAATGTAGAAAGTTAAGGTGGGCTGATAGGCCCTTGATTTGTGGTCTGGAATAACCTGGTGTTGACCAGCTCCCTTTTGATACACAGGAAGCAAGTAGAACCCAGCAACAGCAATAACATTACACCTTTTCACAGACCATATTCTGTGCCAAATGTAATTTTGGTCACAGAATGGGACTGTACTGCAGTTTCTACTTATTTCACAGTTCTTTGGTTGTAAGGATATGTTTCTTGCTGCTGTCCTCCTTTAAAAGGAAAGATTTTAATTTTTGAGCGTACAGAGAAAACCTTAATTCCAATCATAAATAGCTCATTATTTTTAGTTCCTTGTTTTCTAGAGCAAAGGATAGACATCTAGAATCCTGTTTTATACCATATATATTGTGTATGTAGATATACACTTGTTATATATAATAAAAGAGGTGATGACCCTCCCCCCTAAAATGCAATCAACTCTGTCGCTACAAAAAGGTATATCCCTCTGGGCAGACAGGATGCCCATAACATATTGGGTGAAAAAAATGAAGAACCCATTATTTGTTTTTGTTATGTGTTATGTATGTAGAGTGGGAGTGTACATATATGGGGTGGCTGGTTGGTGTGTGTAGAAATGGGAATGTATGATGGGGTGGGAGGCTGTGGTGTAGTGTATGTGTCGTGGGAAGAGGGAGTATGCTTATGATGGAGTGGTGTGGGGAAGTGGGAGTGTGAAAATAGGATTGTCAGAGCTGACGGGAATGTGTGTATACCACGCGTAATGGGGGGTGGCATTGGAGGGGGAAGCTGTGTGAATGGGAGAGGGTGAATGAGGACATGTTTGTGCGGACAGTGAAAATTTGTGTGTCTGTTGTGGGGGTCAAATATGTAGAGGTATGTTGAGAGAAGTGTGAGGAACAGACATGGGAAGTGAGGACATCAGTGAGTGTACAGACAAATGTTAGAACATATACCAATATTAGCCTTTATAAATAAAAATTTTACCTTATGATTGTTACAATAGGTTAGCCATAATTTTAAAGCCATGTTACTAGGAGAAAACCCCACTGAATGCTATGTTCATGTAATCACTTCTGGATTTAATAGGATCTCAAAAGATGGACATCTTTAGTCAGTGAATCTCTGCAGCCAAATAAGCATATGTTTAAGCCTTATTTTACTTTTTATATCCTCAGTATAAAATGGCTGCTGTAAAACTGAGACATTCATTTTACACAGGTATGAAGTTATTATATTATTCCTGCAGCAAAACATTTTTAACTGAAAATGGACTTAAAAGGGGAGAAAGAGCATTGATACATAACCTCCTAAATGCCGCTGTAGGATTTCCTAACATTTTATAGGTTAATATTTATTTACATCTACTGAGCCTCCTAACATTTTCCTTGTAGAAAACAAACAAAAATAGAATACATTAAAAGGTACTGCAGTTTAAATTTACATAGTATTTATTATATAAAGCTTAAAGATAAAATAACTGAGGTTCAATTTTTTTTTAATGACATGGCAAAGTCTGAAAAAAGAATTCAGACTTCAATTGAACTGAAATTTTTATAAATCAGAAAAACAAAACAATACAATTTTTAAAATATTTTTATTCGTATACATGTATTTGATAACTTCAAATTTAGAACACAATCAGCATAAGAACGATTCAATGACAAAGATTTGAAATGGATACTCTAGCTGGTTCATATTAACCTCCCCATGCGATTTATATCTGTATCTTGTACAGTGAAAACTTCTAATTTACACAGCTCTATAACTGCAGTATTTTCCTAACACCCCATTTTGTAGTCTCAGAATACTTTTCAATTATACTGTTCCAGATGTTTAAAGATGAAAAATAATTAGCACTGTAAAGTGGAATGATAACATCTAATTAATTCACATTTTTCCCATTAATATAAATCAGGAACAATTTACAGTAAACACAAAAACCATTCACAATATTAGTAACAATAGTTCATATTTTCACTGAACACTTCTTGTGTTAGCCAGGCTCCGGGTTAAACATCTGAACATGCAATTTCACATTTAAGTACCTCGATAAGAAGTGTCACAAGTTCACATGTTTTTCACAATTGATGATGATGCCACGATGACAGCTTGCACTGAGCTCTCGGGTCCGGCATTTTACCGGGCATTTAGCTAGGACTCACTTGCGGCAGCTCAAGGTGCTCGCTTGCATGAGTTTACTCATGTTAGCATGAATACGCAGACCCGACTTCCCCCCAGAAAACAGGACTTGACTAAGACACGCGTAAAAGATAGCACAGACAAGACAAAAGCAGCTGTGATCTAGGTCTGCACTACAGCTCGGTTTCCTGGGACTCAGAAGTGCCCCTCGAGGCCTAATTGCAGGAGGGCGGCCTCAGCCTCCTCCTCCTCCTCCTTGGCCTCCTCCTCGCGGATCTGCACCAGCAACTGAAAGAGGTTCGGAGCTGGCCCTTCCGCCGCCCCCGTCAGCCACAGCTGCCTTCGGATGGCCCCGCTGTGGTTGGCCCCGGCAATGACCTGCTCCAGGCGGGCCTGGTTTACGTTATCTTTATCTATGGCCCCTTTCTCCACCACCTTCTGCAGCAGAGGCTCCAGACGAATGACGTAAGCCGATAACTTTTCTCCTGGGTTCTGGTAAGTATTCAGAAATCTGACCTGCGCATCCCTAGAGCTCTCGACGCTTCCAAAAACCTGCTCAAGCGCCTTCAGGCATTCGGCGGTGGTTATCGCAGGGTTGTTAGTCTTGAGGATGCGGATGACATCAGCGGCAGGGCCCCTAAGACTCTCCATCAACCGCCGTCTCTTTTCCACATCAGACACCTGCCACTCCTCTATGACCTCATTAGTGTGCTCCAGCCAGGGATCAAAGGTCTCCTCCCCAGGCCCCGGGATGTCCCTCCCCGAGAACAGTGTCAGCTTCTTGTACCATATGGACTCAACAAGAGGCTGAATAACATTATCCAAAATATAGTTTAGCATCTCTGCTGGCATATCTGGGCCTGGGGCCGGAGCAGGATTCTGAAACCCAAGGACACGGGCAACGTCTTGCACGGTCCAACCCTCTCTCGCTAGGAAGAGGTGCAACCTTTCTAAAAATTCAGCATCGGAAGTCGGGGGCTTAAAGACCACTTTCCAGACCCCTCCTTTACCTGGCATCTCCCTGGGGATGGCCGCGTAATCGACAGCGCCCGTGAGCTCTAACAAGGCTGCTTTCGCATTTTCTTCCCTCCAGAACATTCTCCCAAGCACTCGATAGGGCACCTGGGGCATCGCAGCCTGGAGGGTCTCTTCGATTTCAGCCTCATCACAGTTCACTGGGATCCCCCACACCAGCAGGGCTCTCTGGGAGTTCACATCCATCCCCCTGCACCAGTCTTCCAACAATGTCATCGCCATTTTCCCAACTATCAAGAGCCCAATCCTACAAATACGGTTTAGACTGTGGCTCCCTGTGCTCTAGGGCTTAGGACAACAGCAGACACTCCCCTTTCACCCAATAAGCTTCATGCAATCACCACTAGCAAATGACACCAGAGTCCCGCTCTCGTCCTTTCGCTGCCCCCTAAAGTCGGTGGTCCGCGCGTTCTCGCAGCAAAGCCTCCGGGATGCTCAGTCACGCGGCCGCGGCCATCTTGCGTCTCAGGTCGGGGTCCGCGGCCCGGGTCCTCCACCTGCACATATGGTGTCGCGTTGCAAGAGAAGGCCTGGAGCCAGGGCGGGCGGCGGAGGCTGAAGCTGTCGGGCTGGAGAGGCCGCCGGGGTGTGGTCGCGGGGGTGTGGCCGCCTCCTCTACGCCGCCCGGGCGCGCCGGGCAGTCGCTGCTGCGGGAGTTGATCGCGCCGGCGTTCGCGATCAGAGCCGGGCCTTCAGTCGGCTCAGGGACGCTGCTTTGCAGACGAGGGTTCTGCCGCTCCTGGAGGGAGACTGTCCTGTGGTCGCAGCAGCGGCGGCAGGGTCAAGTCCGCGAGCGGCTTCTTCGCGGGTGCAGGGGTCCCTCTGGGCGGCGAGGACAGCCGAGGACCGAGGACACAGGGACGGAGGCGCAGGCTGTGGCGGGCTTGCGCGCCGCTGCTGCCCCCAAGTCGGACCCGCAGCCAGCCGAGGAGATACTGCGGCAGTGGAAGGCGGGGCCGGCCGGGCGAGTGGCTTCCTCCCGCTCCGCCCCCGCGGCCCAGCTAGCTCCTGTGTAGCCATGGCAACGGTGGCCCAGACGACGCGAGATCCGCGCGCTCAGGCGGCCAGTGCGGTCGAGCGGTTGCCATGGTGCCAGCCAGGGGCTGCAGGCACTGGTTTCTCTGTTGGCGCATTGCCTTTTTAATATTTTCCAGATTTTTTTTCTCAGAGCACCGTGTTTAAGATAGTGATATACTTCTGGAGTGGATTTAAGATGATACTGTTGAAAATGCATCCGTCAAAGCAGGCTTGTCTACGCCGGTCGTTCGTACAGTCAATGCTACATATGAAAACACCCTTTTCAGCCCCGAGGCTTCCCTGTGCCACATGATCGCATTTGCACCCTCCATATTTCATCCCAATGAAATGAAAATGTTGGAAATGTGACATTTACATGTATTTTTGTGAGACACTGGGTTGAGACTTGTCTAAAATTTTGTAAAAAATCTATGTCAATTTAGTAATTTCTATAGCCAGGAAAACGCTAATGTGTTAATTTTCAGTCCTGGCATCATTAACAATGGGCTGATAAAACAGAATCCTTATGGTTCAAATATGTCGAGTAATCCTCTGCAAGCAAAACAAGGCCTATTTACGTCAATCCCAGATGGTGAAAATCTCCCCAAAAGAACACATCATTCAACTCTGAATTTTTAAAACCTTATGTAATAAAAGGTTTAAAGATACAGAAGAACATTCAAAAGTAAATAAGTTACATAGGTACATTACAATCACATCAGCAAGATTTTCTTTAGTGTATTAATTTTTTTATATAAAAAGCACACAAAAAATAAAATCTTCCGTCTGGTCTATCAACTGTACAGCAAAAGAGGTAATATTTATATATATATGTACACTATTTTAACATGTAACAGTCTTTTTTAAAAAGGGTGCCACAGGCAGCAAACACACAAAAGGCAGTGTCTGTTCATTTTTTTCCAAAATAAAAGGAATATACTTATTTATATGCTATTAAAATATTTGTACAATAATTACAGACTGTCAAAGCTGTTCCTGTGCTGTTCCCTCCAACAAGGCCTTCAATTTAGAGACAAATGAGGAAAAGGTGAAACAGCTGCAAATTGTTAGAGACAAATATTAACACAGCAAAATATGTGGAGGACATACAATTGTTTTATAAAAATATGTATACTTCCTGTAAACCTAAGGAGTTAGGCTTGCCAGTCTGGTAATAAATACCATCCGAGAAAAGTGAGCCCCAGTAAAAACATTTAAACAGCTGGGGCTAGAGTATGTATTGTATTCCTCCTTCATCTTAGCATCTGGCACATGAGAAGAAAGAGGTTAGGTCACTGAGGCAGTTAAATATAGGGGATACCTTTAGACATAAGCAGCACACGACCTCTGTGCCAGGGGTGAGGATGGGGTGGCAGAAGGGATGGGTGTGTACATCATCTGTGAGGGGGGCTGCTGAAGGCATGGAGGGCAGTGCTGAAGCACTATCTCCTTGGGTGGGTGAGAGACCTCAGAAATGGTCTGGAACACAGGCACTAAGTTAGTTTCATGCCCTTGAGTGCAGATGGAGGCTGGGAGATGGCTATGTGAGATGGTGTGGGGAGGACATTATAAAGCTGGAGGTGTTTTGTCATTTAACTTCTTAAAGCAAAGAGCTCTGAATAGAAGAAACAAAAGATGAGCCTAATATGTTCACAGGGAGAAAGCACCATAAAAGATATACCGATGCCAGCTGCTATGGCTGCACCTACTTAATTGGCAGGTTCCTTGCCACAATTGCATTTGCCCTCTAAACATTTTTAACTTTCACACTGCATTCTAGATATAAGTCCATCCTGGAACATGAACCCTTCTAAAATACGGTGTCTGGTGGGATTTATACAGAGAGGTGTCATCTTGATGTACTCCACCTACATTCACCTGGTCTGGTCTCCTATGAGCTTAGAAAAGGAGAATCACTCTAGACAAAGGAGGTTTCTGTTACATGTTCATAAAGGGGCCTGAAACTAAACACAATTTAAATAGAAAAAACCTTGGGAAACATAAGTAGCACTTTGGGGCAAAGCTGTGAAGGCACTCAGATTACACAAGTGATTTAGAAGAGAGCCTAAATTTGCTACCTTTTTGTTTTCTGGAGTATATACCAGATTTTTGCAATCTTGGGGTACTGAATTTATCGAGCTTATAGAGGAAATTAACTGGGTTAGAATTTTGTTGCTCCCACAGCTGGGGTCCTGTAGGACCATATTAATGCATTAAATGAATGCTGAAAAATACCTGATAGTGCATAGTTTAGAAACAAAATACCCTTCCCACTCCCAGCTACCAACATGATGCCTTTAGGCTATCTCAAAAGGAGTAGCAGAATGAATACTTTTTGGCTCCTTCCTAACAGGTTGACTTGTCATATATCTACTTGCATTCACTTAGAAGTTCTTTTACAGAACTAAAATTGAGTAACAAGATCAGAAAAATAACTCAGCCCTCCTGTGGGACTGGCAAGGGAAGGGGCCTCCAAAACCTTCCAGCCCTTTCACTTCAGTGACTCCATGCCAAATATGGCTACTTCAGGCCAAAAACAAAACCAGAATTCTGGCTTCTAGCCATCCCCGCGGGCAATTTGAAAGTACAGACAGAGAAGAGGTAGCAACAAGACCTGCCTTTGATCTCCCTTGCTCCTCCTGGTCTGTATGTGGCTTTGGTGACACCTTCCACCTTCCCATCCTTTCAGTGCTACTATCATCCTACTGGCAAGAAGTTCCAGAGCAACAAGGTGAGGAACCTTAGGGTCTTGGGAATGGGGGGCCGGGGAGTGGGGTGATGACAAGGTGCCTTGTTTTGGGATAAATGCACTTGGGCCTCTGAAAAGCAGGAGGCCCCTGGTCCCTGAGAGGATGTTAAAAATTAAATATTAAGAATAAATAAATAGCTCCCAAATGACCCAAGTCAAGAAATGAAGGCTCCTGTCCAATCTGGTTAGGAGACCTCCCCCTCCCAGGGAAGGATCCAGAAATCTCCAGCATGTAGGACTGGGGACTGGGCTGTGGCTATCAGGAGAGACCATGTGGGGTGGGGTTAGGTGACAGTTGCCAAGGGCAGGACAGAAGCAGGCAGGGAACTTGCACCAAGGAGGGGCAGGCTGGGCCTAGGCTAAGATCCCTTAGCAGCTTCCAGGGCCCAAACTATTTGGCAAAAAGGTGGGAAGTAGGAAGATCCAAGGCTCATCAAAAGCTCCCTCAGGCCTAGCCCTGGAGCTTCCATCCTCAGCAGTTTTCTTACCTCCAGCAGGCTGAGAGCTTGGACAGGGACATTGGCCCTTTCCCCAAACATCAGAGAAAACTTTCCAGCCCTAGCAGGCTATTAGCAAGCAGAAAAGGGATAGGTACCTGTCCTTAGTCTCTCTCCCTCCAGGAATTCTGGTAGCTTCCCTCCCAGGGAGAAGGTGGCCTCTTTGAGGACAGGATCACTGGAGCAGCTCAGGCCTGGATATTGTCATGTAGGGGACAGCACAGGTGCCAGGCTGAGCTTCCTCTCAGATATGGCCACCACAATCCCTCCAAGGGAGTCCCTTTTTCCAGGGCTTGGGGCAGGGCATTTGAGGTCCTCTGGAGCGGGGGAATAGCGCTGCAAAGGGGGGAGGTGAGCTTGTGCTTGGTGCTCCATGGTGACCAAGGGGAGCAGGGGAACAAAAAGGGAAGAGACTGCACTGCAGCAGGGGTCCCAGTGTAAGAGGCAGCGGTGGCAGCAGCTGGAGCCCCTCCCAGAGGGCAGCCCCAGTGAGCAGGGATTCTCATAGTTCCAGGAAAGCAAGAGGAGAACTTCTGACAGACCGAATGCACAGAGAACTGGATCCTGCAGCCCTTAACACTGCTCCTGGGGCCTTTATAAATAAAAGAGCTGTTTATTTTATTGTCTTATTTGTTTTTCAGAGAAAAGTCCACGCGATCCCTCCTCTCTGTCTGGAGGTTCCAGGGTGTTTGCAGGCGTTTTGGCAGGCTGGTGCAGGGAGGGCCAGTCCCCCAGGGGGAAGGGCCAGTCCTGGGCCTTCCAGCCGAGCCTTCCTTCCTTGTCAGCCCCTCTCACCCGAGCTCTCCTCCCGCAGGGCAGGCTGGTGGGGGGAGGCAGCAGCTGCGGCTGCAGCGGCGGCCTCTTTCTCCCTCTGCCTCAGAGCAGCAGCCTTCTTCTCCTGTTCTGCGTGGCTCTTCATGTGCGCACTGCGGCTCTTCACCTTGTAAAACACCCTGCAGCCGGGCAGGAGAGGCTCATGTAAGAGGTCTGTCCCCACCGACCTGGGACCACCAGGCTAGGTATGTACATGTGTTGGGGGGTCCCTGGCCCTTCCTGACTTGCTGCCCACCATGTGGCTCACCCCCGCCCTCCAACTAGGGGTGGATGGGTTCCTGTGCAGTGCCATTATCCCTCTTCTAAAAGCTGCCAAGCGACATCACTGCCCTAGAAACCCTCTGAGCCAATCAGAAGGCAAAGCGAAAGCGCGGACTACCTCCTCCTTCTCCCCACAACGAAGTCTACCCCACCCCCAACCGAGGCCACCCTGCTAGGTCCCCTTGGTGACAGGGCCTGCCATCTTACCTGCCACATTTTTTACAAGGAAAAGTATTCTCCTGATTTTGGGTCTTATTAAATGCCTCTGCTTTTTTCTTCTTCTCTGTAAAAGGTAGTGCCCTTCGCGACTTCCCTGTGCCCTCCCTTGGCTTCTCTGACGCCTGGCCACCAGCAGACCCAGGGGCATTGGACTCATGGCTTCGGAGGATGAGGATGTCATTGGCCTGGAGAGAATCAAACAAGGAGAAGTTGAGAGATTTGGGGAAGGACGGGATCCTGAATTCTGGAATCTCAGGGAACAGAGGACTCCTACAGGTCATACACTCCTGCCAAATGTTCCCCTAGTATCCTCTTGAATCCTGCAAGCGATGCGGCACTCAGTCCCTTTTCCACAGCACAGTCCATGTTTGGCCAGCTCTATCTTTGCACAGCTGGTACATTAACCCTGTAGTATAGCCCTAGCTGCCATAGGACTCCTCAATGGTGTCTCAATTAACCGCACATGGATTCATGTTTTCAGTCATTTAGTCCATTCGTGACTTTATTCATATACGAGATTTGAGTCTGTGTGATGTGCCAGGTGCTGGGGATACAGAGGGGACAGACAGGAGCTCCTGCCCTCAGGAAGCTTGCAGTCTAGTGGAAGCGACAGATGTGCAGACAGCTACCTCATGACAACATGAGCCACCAGGGGAAACACCAAGTAGGTGCCAGAGAGCAGAGGACACCTGGTGCTGACCAGGACAAGTGCTGCTCAGGGTGTGCAAAACATGGGCCTCGGGTTAGGGGAGCCCCAGATGGCCATTAGAAGTCATAAGTATAGGCACTGGGTGGACCCTACAGGAATGTGTTCCCAAAAGTCAGCAGTACTCGACCGAGTATACACAGAGCACAACTCTAAGAGAAGGAACACAGTCAAGGCTCAGACGGGAGCCAACAGCAGTGTGCCTGCAGTTTGTGCGGGTTTCCTGCAAGCATAAGCGTGCAACACCAAAATGAAAAGACTCTCGTAGTAGTTCCCCAGCAGACCCTTCCCATCCTTACCCTCTCTTGGGGGACCCCTCCCTGACAAGGAACAGCTCTGGCCAGATGTCTTGCTTCTTGGCCTATGATGCTTGGACAAGTGCTTGCTGCTTGGACAAGCACCGCACCAGGAGGTTCTGGGGTGGAAGCTCACGCAAGTCACTTAGTGTCTCTGAACCCAGTTTCCTCCATCTGCAAAGTGGGGCTTAACACTTTCTGGGGTTATTATGAAGAAGTAATGAGATAATGGACAGGAAAGCACTTAGCAGAGAACATGCATGAGGGGCCATTGTTGTTATTCCCATGGTCTCAGCTCAGTTTCTGGCCTTCTTATCAGGGACACAGCTCTCTTAGGGGAGCCCTGCCTGAGCTACAACTCATGAATCCTTCCAGTATCACACCCACTTCCGGGTTTTCACAAAGACGTTTCTCCCTGAGTCTCAGATACTGAAGCAGGAGAGTGTAAAAATTAATAGCAGACGCTACAGTCAGGCTGCCTACTAGCTGTCTGACCTTGGGCCTCAATTTCCTCATCTGTAAAATAGGAGTAATGGCAATAACCACTACATAGGGTTCTGAGGATTAAATGAGCTCACAGCGTAAGGTGCTCAGTACATTTCCTGCTATTATGATCATGACGACCAGCCACGTTCCTGCTCTGCCCTCCCCCCACACCCGCAGGCCCAGCTCCACACCTCCTCCAGGCCCTGGGCTCCCCCAGTGGAGGTCACACTTACCGACTCATTGGCCTGTAGTGTCTGTGTGGCTTTGACAGCCGCTGCCCGCCGGCTTCGCTCTCGCCCCTCTTCCTGTTCCCCCTTCTCCTGGATCTCTGGCACTTCCTCCTCCCCCTCCTTCCTGGTCTCCTTTACTTCCCTCTTGGGCTCCAGCCTCTCTTCACTTGGGGACTCTCTTCTGGAAGGAGGCACCCTGGGGAACTTCTGGGAAGTCTACAGGGGACAAGAACAAGGGCAGTGAGCCTAGAGATCAGTCAGGCAGCCACAGTGCACCAATTCTGACCCAGCCAGGGCGTCACTTGCCCCTGTTAGTCCTGCTTGCCTGGCCTGGCCCAGCGTAGCCTCCTGTGCTATGACTCTAACCTCGCCCTCTGCTAGTCTGCCTGGGAAAGAAAAGAGAGGCTTGAGCCCTGGGAGCCCTCAGGATGAGGCTAAGCACTTCAGATCAAGCCAGGAGCAGGGAAGGAGCGTGCCAGTCCCTTCCCCCAGGCCACCTGTCCTCTTGGATATGTTCAAGAGACTCATTCTTGGGCAGGGTGGTCTGGTGGAGCCAGCCGGCAGCCTGGAGCTCCAATTCTAAACTATCTTTGTAATGCTCTCTGTATCTCCTCCTCCTTCCCATCTGCAAAATAGGCACCAAATCACTCCCTGTCTTAGACCATGTCACCAAGTGTGGACTTGTAACATTAGGTGGATACATGGAAACAGAATTAAATAATATTCTCTTTTAAATTCTCTTTCAATCTTGATTATGTCAAGGACAAAGTCTTGAGTTGGTGTTAATGTGTCTTTTATATTTCTCTCGATTTAAAGAGAGGTCAGGCCTCAGTCAGAGCCTTGGCAGATAATTGTATCTAGCTAGAATTTAGTAACATTGTTTGGCTTTCATACACTATATTTATTTTTACCAGTTCTTTCCATGGCAAGCGATACTGGGTTTGTGTGTGTGTGTGATTGTGATATAAAGCTTCCCTTTAGAGTAAAAAATGAGTTGATTTAAAGAAGAATATTAAGTAACAGCACAAGTGGTAGGTGGACATAACAAACATAGTAATGGTGAAATGTGGTAGGATGCAGAAATAACAGAATTCATAAAAGTGATACAAGAATGACTAAAGCTTGGGAAACAGTGTTAGAGGTCTGCTATGAGGGGACAGTGATGTGAGGTCAAATACTGTGGGAAATTTCCCCCAAGTTCTGCATCAACACAATGTATTATTACTATGACACTAGTCAATAAAGAGGGGACCCAAAGGTCCAGGGCCAGTGCCCAGGACATCAGCTCCTTGGGACTGTTAGGGACACTGCCTTCCTCTCTTTGCCCTCCAGGAACTCCTGCAGGGCTCAGCCTCAGGTTCCCAGCTCAGCCCAGGACCCGTACTTAGCCCAGGTTCTCAGCAGCTGAGGCTGGGAAGGGAGTTACCTTAACATCCACTTCAACCTCTTCCTGGGCTGACTTCTCATCACTTGCATCCACATCCCCGAAGGTGAGCGTCCCATTGCGGCCAATTTTCACCTGCTTCTTGTAGGTGTAGTAGAACTCCACACACTGGGCCACAGTCTTGGTCTGGATCTGGTTTGAAGCCAAAACTGAGGTCAGAGTTCCTGGTTCAGCCTGGGGATACTCCAGCCTTTCTTGTCCCTGCATGTAGCCCCTTAACCTTAGCAAATACTAAACCCAGTCAACCCCAAAAATATAAGCATTTCTCCAACACCTGCTCTGCACAAACCACTGACCAATTCAGTTAACCAATGCTTCAGCATTTTTTTTCTTTTTAAGCTAAAAAGGACAACAGGGAGCCTCTGGAGAGATTTGAACATGGATTGCGTAGTAGAGTATTACTGTATCAGTTTAAATTTCTTGGGTGATACTAGTAACTGTAGTTTTGTGGGAGAATATCCTTGTTTTTAGGAGATACTTAAGTCAAGTGTCATGGTGTCTATAACTTACTTTTAATGATTAGTTAAAACAGAGACAGACTAGGTGTGTGTTTAAATTTATATAGAGACAGGAAGAAAGCAAATGTGGCAAATGTTAACAATTGATAAATCTAAGTGAGGGGTATACACGTGTTCATTATACTATTTTCTTTCCATTTTTTCTGTAAGTTTGAAGTTTTTCAAAATAAAAAGTTAAAGGGGAAAAAAGTCTGGATACCATCCACATTCAAAGCCAGGATAAACCTGGCAACACAGACTCCCTTCATCAATTTGGAAAAATAATTTCATTCCTCTCCAGGGAACAGTGACTGCCAAATGAGGATAGAGAAATGTCAAACTGTCCTATGTTGGGGAAGAACTCAAGGGAGACGAAAAAGAAAGCCCTGGAAAACCTGAAGAGGAAGCAGGAGGCCCTAGTCGTGTTCCTAACTCTACTACTAAAGAGCTGTGTGGCCTCAGACAAGTCTCTTCGTGTGTAAATAGTGAGTGGGGTGAAACTAGATGACCTCCAAGGGTCTCCCACGCTCTGAAATCCTAGTCCTCCCATTTCACAAATCTGTTTGGCTCCTGAGTTTAGTTTCTGGACTACTTTTCCACACACAGAAGCTGTTTTCTCTGACTCTCCTTATTCCTCCAGGCTCCCAGACTGCTCAGCCAACTGCTGGGCAGCAGTGGGAGCTGGGAGGTCCTGTCTACAGAGCCCAAGGGGTCAGTGAAGGTCCTCTGGGCCTGAGGAGGACACAGACGTGCTCCATCTCACAGGAACGGCCAAATCACAAATTGATTAATTAGAGTCCATTTGCACTTTTACTATCAATTTTCTCTGACCATCTGTTTGAATAACTAATGGCCTGTTCTTTTCATTAAGGCATTTGGAGCACCTCAGTGAATTTCACAGGCATGTACTTCCTGGCAATACTGCCCAATCAGGAGCCCAGCAAATGTCTGTCCTCACAACAGGCCCTCGTAGGAGAATTCACCAGCACTCTGTCCAGTCCCCAGAGGTGTCCTTGGCACAATCTACAATCCCAGGAGGAAAGAGCACATTCTTACGAGCCCTTTCCCCTCAGTGGTCCCCATAGCTCACACTCCCACAGCCCAGATTTTGCAAGACAGGGCTGGTGGAAAGATGCAAGCCCTCAGATTAGCAAAGCAATGTACTCTCCTGGAAGAACATGGGAAGAGGACATGATAAATCCAGGAAAACTAGGCTGGGGCCTGAAATACTAGAAAGAAGCCCTGGGTTTGGTAAGAAGTGGGCAGAGGCCCCTGCCAGGTCAGTGACAGTGGCTTTTTGGCTCTCAGTTCTTCTCATCTTAGGGTGAGCTCTCCTCCTACATAATGATTGTGGGCCTTGATGTACCCCAGCCCCTGAGGGAATGGCTCATGTCTGTCTTCTTGCTCTCCCTTACGTACGTCACTACTTTACATGTGACATCACTGTGTCTGATTCAAGCCTCCCTCTGGATGGAGACCCCTGAGTGTGGCCACACTACCGTAAGGTGAGGAAAAGGGGCTAAGAACCAAGGGGGGAAAGTCCTGATCTCTTTTCCTTCTTGTTTTGTTTAGAAAATTATCTCTGACGCTACTTAGTGGCACTTCCCTAACTGCTTCTTAAGAGGACTTGGTAAGCGAATGAAGGCCCCCACTGGCAGAGGGAGCCTCAAATCATGCGGGTAGCTCCTGCCCCACACTTGCCCCTGAAACAGAGCCCCAGCTCACCAGCTTCTGCACCAAGAAGAAATCCTTCTTGTAGATGGCAATGCCCTTGTTAAACAGCTTCCTCTCAGCCATCTTCCACTGGTCGGAGCCTGTGGGGCAAACAGGGAGCCAGGGTAGTGAGGTGGGCAGAATTGTGAGCACTGCGGGGGCGATTCTGACCAGCACACAAGTGTAAGGTCATCCAGCCACGGTCTCTGCCGCATCTGAAAGCTGGAACCACATCCTGCTTCTGCCACTTACAAGTCACATTGCTTAGCCTCCGAGCCTCATTCCCCTCACTTGTGAAATGGGAACTAGTCATAGAAGCCGCCTCTCCAGGTGTGGTGCGGACCAAATGAAATAATACATGTAAACCTCTGGTCCTCTGCCAGGCAATGACATGTACCACTCGACAGGGGTCAGGAACAGTGGCTGCTATGATTCTGCCCCCTTGGTCAATGTCCCTCTTAAAGCACAGGACCCAGAACAGGACATGGCACTCCAGGGGTTATCTAAGTTCCAGGCACCTTGAATGGCACTCCCTGGGTTCCTGTCCCTTGTACTTTGCCCTGGGCTTTGCCTGGAAGGGCTCCCACCTGCCCACACCCTTCTCTCTTTCCCTCCAGAGCACAGGAAGCCCCTCACTCTGGCTCTTGGCTTATCCTGCCCCTACCTCCCCACCTAGAGTTGTGACTCAGCACTAAGCTGGGCCCCACTGATGTTGGAGACCCCTTGAGGCTCCGGGCCCTTACGCCCACCCCAGCCAGGCCCACCTGTGTAGTGATAAGTTGCCAGTGGGTGGTTGTGGGGCCTCATGGGTGTTATCAGTAGCAGCTTATTCAGCGTTTCCTGAAAGGGAAGTGAAGAAAAGGTCAGGGGTTCTGTGGGTAAAACTTACAGGGACTTCTCAGGCCTCTGATAAGGTGGGCACTGACTCTTGCCCCACTTAGCTGCTAAGGTACAAAAGGTTTGGCAGGACGGCAAGATCATGGGGGATGGGACTCCTCAGGAACCAGGCTGCAGGACCTCTTAAGAGGGAACAGGTGGCCCCCCCAGGCAGGCAGCCACAGGTAGAGAAGGCCCTCAGTGACAGCCCTTTCTGAGGGTGGAGACCCACTGACCCAGAATCAGGGACTGGGGTGGATAGGAGGACCCTGAACAGCAAAGTCTGGAACTAGGGCTCCCTTGGGTGGAGCACCTACAAACCCCAACTTGGTCAGCCCCTCTGGTGTGTCTCAAATCAGCATGCCAGCAGGCCTGGCTCCACGCCAGTCTCCCTGAGGGTCCCTTCCAACACCAAGGGCAGTGTCTCACCAGGATGTCGCCCCTGGACTCGTGCAGACAGTGCAAGGCCAGCTCCTGGTTGGTGCCAGCTCCAGGGAAAATGCTGGAGCAGGCAGCTGTCAGCAGGTCTTCCACTGGATTTGAGGGAGCAAGTGAGGGAGCGAGCAAGGGGAGAGAGGAGAGGAAATCACTTTTAGGGCCGGGCAGGGCTGGGGCTGGGCCTAGGCCTAGCCCACACACCTACCCAGTAGCCCACCCTCACTTCCAGGCTCGGGTCCTCTCTCACCTTGCCTCTGCTTCTCCCGGCTGTTCTCTAGGTCCTCCCATGGCTGCCACACCAAGTCGGCCTTGTGAGGGTCTGCAGCTGCCAGGGCACGGTCCCTCATTGAGGGGATTTCCGCTTGGAACCGAGAGCCCACGTTGATCCGTCTGCAGGGGTGGAAAAGGCCGGGAGTGAGGCCTCGCCGGTGGGATGGGGAACCTGACTTTCTCCCTGGGGACAGGAAAAGATGCAGGGGGCAGCTGGCAGAGGCTGAGCAAGGCAAGGCCTCAGCTGGGTGTAAAGGAATCTGGCTTTAGAGAGAACAGCCTGGCCAGAGGCACCTGGGACTGCCAGAAAGACAAGGCCCAGAGTTTGGAAAGGGGAAAAGCAGCTCCAGATTTAGACAGAGAAGGAGTCTCTCAGACTACCCTTCTAATTCTCCTCAGAGGCAAATTCAAACTGAGCTGGTCTCTTCCTTTCCTTGTGACTTCCACACAGAAGCAGCGTGAGGAAAGTAAAGCCCAGAGGCCTGCTCAGCCCTCTGCAGGTCCCGCAGAACCCTCTTCTTCTTCCAGGGCCTGAATGCACTGGACCCCACTCGGCCACCCTCACACCATGGGTCAGAGGCAGGGCTGCACTTACGGCTCAATGCTCACTGGGGTGGCCTCCCCCATCACAGACAGGACAGGTGGGGTGACTTCAGCGCTATCTATGGGACAAAAGGCAGGTTGGTAAAGGGCACTCTCCTCCCTTCAGCAAAGCACCCCCTCACCCCCACACCCCAACCCTAGGTGGCTGCTCTATAGAGTCACAGTGGTGACTTACAGAGGTTCACACTTGGAAATCAGGTACCCTGAGTCCCGGCTGGCTTCATAGCCTGCAATGGTGACATGACGACTAACTGTGACTACCAAATACATGCTGAAAGGGGTTCTTACTACCTATCTCCTAAGGTTAATGTGAGGATTGAATGAAATTATGCACAAAACCCCGGAGCTCCCACACTCCGGAATTAACTCCAACATTAAACTGTGGTTGCTCTAGTAAAGAGGCTGAAACTTTCGGCACCCGAGTGAGGTGAGGAAGGGGATCACTGTTGCATAATTATCTTCTCAGTTCCTTGCTGGCTTCACTGCCTCAGTTTCACCTGAGCTAATCTTCTTAATGCCCCACATGGTCAAGGCACTCCCTTGCTCCAAAACCAAAATCTCTGCTGGCTCCTCTCTGCAAAGTGAGATGAAACCTGCGCTCCTCAGCGGGCCCTTTCCGTCTCTGCCTCCCATCACCCTCTTGCATGGACCCTCGATCCTAGCAGACTTCCTAGCAGACTTCTTACGCGTGGCTCCTCACTCTCCCTGCAGTCCTACCTCCAGGCTTTTGCCCCACTCATTTCCTCTGCCTAGTGTGCCCTCCCACCGCCTTCATAGTTCAGGCTCAGTTCTAGCCCCACCCTCTCCTGAATAGTTTCCTCCCTAATCCAGGCTAGCAGCCTCTGCAGGCTTCAGAGCTTAGGGTCTGTTTCACTCACTGACAGCTGATCTCACACTGCATAGAACCTCTGCTTTCCTGTCTCCTAGGCCTCCATGTCAACTCCCTAATGACCCCATATTCTCCTTAGAACAGACCGTGGTGTCCCATACATTAATGCAGCTCTCATAGGACGCAGTTCAAGGCTTTACACCCAAGTGCTCGATAAATACTCATGCATGGACAGACCTCTTCTTTGCTGCAAATCTGGTCTTTATAGTGACTTCTTCCTGCACAACCCAGGCAGGAAGAGAAGCTTCAAAGCCTCCAGTGGAAGTGGGAGGGCAGAAGGCTCCAGCCAGGGTGAGCCATTTCTCACTCACACACACTAGGGGGCACCAGAGAGCTAAGCCATGGGTGAGGTCAGGGTCAGAGGTTAAACCAGCGAGGGCACCACCTCACCCCTGTGCTACCTCTAGTGTTTACTCCCACCACCCTAAGAAATAGCATTATCCCATTTTTCAGAGGAAATAGATCCTTTTGTGGAGTGGGCAACATTTTTCAGCAATTCACCACCCAGGTGAGCCAGAGTGTCTGCCAAAATGACTGCTTAAGAGACCCAGGAGACAGGATCTGGCACATATTACGAACAAACATGACACACCAGGCATGATGGTAAGTGTTTTACATGTGTTAATGCATCTGAACCTCACTACAACCCTGTGAGGCAGATATTAGATTGAACCATAGAAAACTGCTATTTGTGGATCTAAAAATTGTTGAACATTGGCAATTTCATCATCAACCAAATAGTACTAATATCCTCTTTTAAATGCTGGAGAAACTGAGGGATATGGAGTTTAAATGACTTGCACAGAGATGTAATAGTAAAGGGTGCAACTGGGACTTGCACCAAGCAGCTGGGCTGACACCTCCTTCCCCGACTCCTACATGTTCTGGAACCAGGACAACTTCGTCTCTCTCAGAGCAGAGCCTCTTTTCCCACAGTATTCCAGCCCAGTCCCCAGCAGCCCCATAAACTGAGTCTCAGCCCTGCCCACTGCCCTCCCTCCCCACATTCCCTGCCCCCATGGCAGCTGAGGCGGGGGTCACTCACTAGACCGGAGCAGAGTACGATGGGCACTCTTTGGCGTGATGGGAGGAGGGGCTGGGATACTGCTGGTTGACATGATGGCATTGAAATAGAGGCCAGAGCCTTCCCGCACAGGGCTGAGGATGGGGGGTGGTGTGTAGGGGGGCAGCTCAAAGCTCCGCTCAGCGGGGTGGTCAGCCAGGCGGACAGGAGAACGCAGGTGGCTCTGGTAGGGGGTGATGTTGGAGTAGACGGGAGGGGCGATGAAAGTGCCCGCCTTGGTGGGGATGATCAGGGGCTCAGGCCGGGGCCGTTGCTTTGGTTTCCGCACCGAAGTTTCCCCCTCCATCTTGATATTCACATCCTCAGCCTGGAGAAGGAAACAGAACCGGGATGGCTCAGCTTCCATCCTTGGAAACTGGAGTCTTGACCACTGCTTACTGATCTCACCTTCGGAACTTATTCTGCCCACCACACCCACCAAGGCCAGCCTGAGACAGGGAGCTGGTACCAAAGCCCTTCTTACTGCCTCCTCCAGGGCAGGGCTCAGCAAACTCTTTCTATCAAGGGCCAAACAGTAAATTTAAGCTTTCTGGACCACACATGGTTTGTTTTTTCTTCTTCCCTGCATTTTAAAAACAATCCTTTAAAAATGTAAAAACCAGGCCGGCCTAGTGGCTCAGGCAGTTAGAGCTCCGTGCTCCTAACTCCGAAGGCTGCCGGTTCGATTCCCACATGGGCCACTGGGCTCTCAACCACAAGGTTGTCAGTTCAACTCCTCGAGTCCCACCAGGGATAGTGGGCAGCGCCCCCTGCAACTAAAACTGAACAGGGCACCTTGAGCTGAGCTGCTGCTGAGCTCCCGGATGGCTCAGTTGGTTGGAGCGCATCCTCTCAACCACAAGGTTGCCGGTTCGACTCCCGCAAGGGATGGTGGGCTGTGCCCCCTGCAACTAGCAACGGCAACTGGACCTGGAGCTGAGCTGCGCCCTCCACAACTAAGATTGAAAGGACAACAACTTGAAGCTGAACAGCATCCTCCACAACTAAGATTGAAAGGACAACAACTTGACTTGGAAAAAAGGCCTGGAAGTACACACTGTTCCCCAATAAAGTCCTGTTTCCCTTCCCCCCCCCAAAAAAAAATGTAAAAACCATTCTTACATCTGAATTTGGGCCACACGCCATTGTTCCAGGCCCCAGCTGTAAAGTATGTTATAGGGCAGGGGACTACAGTAGGTAAGGGCCCAGGCTCTGGAGCTAGATTACCTGGACTGGTGTCTACCTTCTTTACTTGCCACTTAAAATAAATTACTTAATTCTCTATTCATCATCATTTTTAACATGGAACTAATTAATAAATGCCTACCTAATCGGCTAGCTATGAGGACTAAATGAATTAATACGTGGAAATCACTGAAAACAGTCCCTGGTACATAATAGTTACTCAATAAAACTGGCTGCTATCACTACTTAAACTCCAGGCTCTCATTAGATGGAAGTCCCTACTGTAGGATAAGACCCAAGTTGAGCATGGGACCTATGTCTAACAGGACAGTCCTGTCCCTCAAAGAACTTTTGTTCTCGTAGCATTAGTCCTACTATCGGAGGCTAGCCCACTCATGCTGTCCAAGATTAGCCCTCCTGGCTTACACTTCTTCCTGCTAGTATGCCTCATGGGCCTCCATACAGAATAGAAGGCAGGGCTGTAAGGGAATAGAGCCCTGCAGGGGTCTGCAACATTCAGATCACCTCCTTGGGTGCACAGTCTGCCAACAGGTGAGGGTGGCCATTTGACTGAGTAGGCCTGGGAATAACAGGCTTTTCCCTTCCCAAGTTCCTACTCCCACAAGACCTTCCAGTGGAGGGCCCTGATTCCCCATGAGGCCTTGGGCACGTCTTTTAGTCATGTGTGCCCTCTCTGCTCTTCTGCAGAATAGGACAAAATGATATTGTTCATTTGTCCTCCCTTAGGGGAACAATATGATTACACAGAAGAAAAAAAATGCAGTAGAGTCAAAGGCCCCCAAACTTGCTCGACAGGAAATCCAGCATGAACTCAGCTAGCTATAATGATTTGTAATTTTATAATAGGGGAAATGGATTTAAACTATTCTGAATATTTGATAATATTTTTCATATTGACTTTTTTAGGTGTGATAATGGTATTGAGATTATGGGAAGGAAGGAAGGAAGGAAGGAAGGAAGGAAGGAAGGAAGGAAGGAAGGAAGGAAGGAAACAAGGAAGGAAGGAAACAAGGAAGGAAGGAAGCAAGGAAGGAAGGAAGGAAGGAAGGAAGGAAGGAAGGAAGGAAAGAAGGAAGGACTTTATGTATGATGTACTTCAGATACAAACCAAATACAAAGTATTTATGGATGCAATGATGTGATGTTTGGAATTTGCTACTAAAAAATCCAGTGGCAGGGAGAAGTGGAGGTACAAATGAAAGAAGATTGACCGTATTCTGATGGTAAAATGTTGGGGTTTCAGTGCAAGACTGAAAATTTCTGTATTATAAAGAAAAAATAACTAAACAAAAAATAAATCTCCCCCAAAAGCCTGCTGTACTGAAATGAAAGTACTCATGGACCGGGATTCAGGAGATCCAAATTCCAGGGCTAGTTCTGCCATTATTTGGCTGTTTGACCTTAGTTAAGTCTCTTGCCTTTTCTGGACCTATTTCTTCATCTTCGAAATGAGTGTGTTGAGCTGCATAGTGGCTCAGGCTCCTTCCTGCCCATCCTCAGGACAAGCTTCCCAGGCCTCCAGCCTCCAGCCTCTACCACAAACTTTCCCCCAACCAGAGAATAAGACCTCAGAGAGTGGAGACTATGCTGCTCATGATAATCTTGGAGCTCCCCTTTCGGTTGCAGAGAACAGGCATGCAGGCCTACTCTCTAGCTGAAAATAACTAGAAAATCTGGACTCAATATAAAAACCACATTTCTGAAGGTATCAGAGTAAATAAGTTGGAAAAGAATTAAACAGCCAAGATCCAAGAAAAGAAGGAAAGTCAAAGAGGCGAAGCAGTATTTAGAGCTGTGTTTTCCCTAGAGTAGATGCTGTTACTGGAAGAGGCAACTGAGAAGCTGAGAAACTGAGCAGAGTTTTTAATAAATTCAGGGGGCTAGCAGAATAAAACTTGGGAGTTTCAGGTTTGAAGGAGAGCCTGGTAAATCTCTCTGACTTTGGATGGGAACTCCAAAGGGCTATATCCTCAGAATAAAGGTGAATCAGAAATAGAGACTAGTCCTCACGTGGAATAATACCCAGCTTCAAATCACATCATCTCTACCACAATTTAATCTCTGATTAAATTAAAGTAATCCAGAAGTGTTGGTGCTCTTTGCCATCTGTCAGATGCAAAGATAAATTCTCTCTGGAAGAGGAGAACATCATCCAGAGTCTTTAATTATCTCAATATTTTTTCACATGTAATGTCTGACATTCAATAAAAAATAACCAGATATACAAGAAAACAAGATGTGATTTAAAAGTAAGAAATCACAGATAAAACAGACCCAGGAGTATCCAATTAAGGGAGTTATCAGAAATAGAAATAAACTTTAAGAAAGCTATGCTTAAGTTATGCAATAAAATAAAAGGCAAGGCCAAGAAACTCATCAAAGAACTAGAAACTAAAAATGAACCAAATGGAAATTTGGTAACTAAAAAACAAAATAACTAAAAGAAAGAACTCAGTGAATGGACTTAACAACACATTAGACACATTTAAGGAGAGAATTGGTGAACTGAAAGATAGGTCAGACTAAGAAAAAAATGGGAGCCAGCCCAGTGGCTCAGGCGGTTAGAGCTCCATGCTCCTAACTCCGAAGGCTGCCGGTTCGATTCCCACATGGGCCAGTGGGCTCTAAACCACAAGGTTGCCAGTTTAATTCCTCGAGTCCCACAAGGGATGGTGGGCTCCGCCTCCTGCAACTAAGATTGAATGTGGCACCTTGAGCTGAGCTGCCGCTGAGCTCCCGGATGGCTCAGTTGGTTGGAGCACGTCCTCTCAGCCACAAGGTTGCCGGTTCGACTCCCACAAGGGATGGTGGGTTGCGCCCCCTGCAACTAGTAACGGCAAGTGGACCTGGAGCTGAGCTGTGCCCTCCACAACTAAGATTGAAGGGACAACAACTTGACTTGGAAAAAAGTCCTGGAAGTACACACTGTTCCCCAATAAAGTCCTGTTCCCCTTCCCCAATAAAATCTTTAAAAAAAAATTTTAAAAAAATGGAAAATCTATAAAAGTGCATGGCAGACAAAATAGGGGACACGGTGAAAAGCTCTAAACAAATGTGTAACTGTAGTCCCAGAAGAAGAGCGAGAAAATAGGGCAGAAGAAATATTCAAGAAGCACTACAAACTCTAAACCAGATAACTATAAGGAAACCACAGTTAGGTATCACAGCAAAACTGCTGAAAATGAATGACCAAAAATAAATAAATAAATAAAAATCTTAAAAGCAACAAGATAAAAACACAACTTACATTCAGAGAAGCAACAATATGGCTGATAGTGATTTCTTAATACTGTAACTACAATGGAAGCCTGAAAACAATGGAATGATATCTTTAAATTTGCCACTACCAACAGAATTCTCTATCCAGCAAAGTTATCCTTGAAAAATGAAGGTGAAATAAAAACCTTTCCAGACAATCAAAGAGTAATAATATTCATCACTAACAGATTCACACTAAAGGAAATACTAAGGATGTTCTTAAAGTTGCATATAAATGATATGAGATGGAAGCCTGGATATATGGGAAGAAATGAAAAGCAACAAAGACGTAAATATTTGAGTAAATCTAAAATGAATAACTGAACAAAACAATAATGCTATAATGTCCTGTCAATGTTAAAAATATATGGAGAATGAAAATACACGTCAGTAATTCTACAATCTAGAGATTGGTGGGAAATGGAGTTAAAAGTGTTGTAAGAACTCTGCACTGTCTGGGAAGAGGTAAAATACTAGCTTATATTAGATTTCAATAAGCCAAGAATACATGTTTTCAATAAGTCCCTCATACCTGAAGGGTCTAGTAGCCGTTCTCAGCCAAAGAATTAAGTGTAATGTCATAAGGCATTCACTGTATGTAATGAGTTAACTTCTCTCCTATACATCTAGAATGGTAGGTACTACCCTGTTTCCCCGAAAACAAGACCTAGCCGGACAATCAGCTCTAATGCGTCTTTTGGAGCAAAAATTAATATAAGACCCGGTCTTACTTTACTATAATATAAGAGCGGGTCTTATATAATATATGATATGATATGATATTAATATAATATAATACTGGGTCTTGTATTAATTTTTGCTCCAAAAGATGCACTACAGCTGATTGTCCGGCTGGGTCTTATTTTTGGGGAAACACAGTAGCTTTGTACCATTCTCCAGAGAATTGAGAAAATAGTCACTCAAATCCCTTTCTATAGGACTTAATTCTCTCACAGAAATCCAGGTAAGAAAGCCTGCCAGGGTCATCACTAAGAGAATAATAAATAACTAATGAATTAATAAAGAGGAGAAATGGAATTACAAATCCAATCACTCCAAAGGAAAAGAAAAAAAGGGGGAAAAAGGGAACATAGAAAAGTAGGATCGGATAAAAAGAAAGCAAACTGTAGATGGTAGATTCAAACTCAAGTATATCAGTAATTGCATTAAATGTAAACTGTATCAATACTCTAATTAAGAGACAAAGGTTATTAGAACAGATAATAAGCCCCAATTATATGCCACTTGAAAGATACACCTAAAGTAGAAGGATACAGAAAGGCAGAAAGTAAAAAGATGGAAGAAATACACATTTCATTGCCCTTGCCCCAACACTAACCAAAAGAAAGCCAAATATTTTGACAAAGTTGACTTTAAAAGGCAAAATGATTACTAAAGGTAAAAAGAAACATTTCATAATAATAAAGTGTCTAATCCAGTTCTAAATGAGTATGCAATTAACAACACTGCATCAAAACGTGTAACACATACTGATAGAAGTAAAAGAAGAAATAGACAAAACCTCAATCTTAGTGGGAGATTTCAACATACATGTTTGTATGGACAGAACAAGCAAACACCTCTACGTCCCAGTGCCAAGCACAGAGCCTGACCCATATTAGAGGCCCAATCAAAATGTGCTGACCTGAAATGAGTCACACATCCCAGATTTTCCTAGACAGTCCCAATTCCAAGTATAAAACTGTCTCATTTTCTCCCATAAGTGCATTTGTCCAGAGTTTAGTGTGGAAAATACAAATGGTATCCCCACGGGTTGCTTGAATGGCTCCTGCACTGTCATGTTTCCTTTCCCCACAAGGTCCCAGGCCCCCAGGAGCACTAGATACTGGAGCTGTTTGCGTGGGGAGCCTCATACCTGGGCTGGGGCATCAGTCCCGGGGATACGGGTAGACCGCCTGCGGGTGACAATGACCGATGGCTTGTGTTCAGTGGGGTTCTGTTCAGGACCCTTCCCGTCCTCGTCAACACCTGCCGCATGGGCCGCCTCAGCTGGGTCCACAGTCCGCACAGGTACAGACACCGGGATAATGAGGGGCACCATCCCGCTGTCCTCTCGTGCTCGCTTGGCAGTTAAGGAAGGCTCAGAAAACTCCACCCCACACTTGGTAGTTGAAGCCAATACACTTTTCCGCTTCTCCTCAGAGCCATTGGCATCCTGGAGAAGGGAAGGGAGGGTGAATGGAAGTGAGGTTCAGAAGGTAAGTCTTGATTTGCTGATCTAGGACCGCTAGTCCCATTTGATTCAGGGACTAAAACACCCATGATAATTCCCAATGTTCTTTGACAACGTGGCCTTTCCCTGACCACCTTTTCTCCCATCACATTCCCACATGCTTTCCATAACCTCCCTTCTGTTGGGGCCCCCGATCCTGGCCTGGAGCAGGTCCCCAGGTGGCCATCTCAGCCACAAGTGCCTTACAGATGTGTTTTGCTTGGCGTGCAGTGAGTGGCACGTGAAATACTATGTACATATTCAAAACATATTTCTGCAAAAGAAAGTAAGCAAGGGACCTGTGGCCAAGTAAGGGTGATTTTTGTATCTATTTCCCCATTGGCTACTGGCTGAAGTCAAGTTCTGCAGCCCCCTACGTGTCAGTCTAACCCTGTAGGTATCGGGGGTTGAGACTTCGAGTGAAGGAGGGGGCAAACACTAGCTTGGGAGTGAGATACTGGGCTTCTAAGCTAGGTTTGTGACCTTGGGAAATCCCACTTGGGGCTCAGCTTCTTTAGCAATGAAACAGGATAAATGACAGCATCCCTGTCATAGGGTTTGATGATAAATTATTTGTGATCAAGTATAAAAAACTGTAAGTACAACATAGAAACTATAAGATCACATTCTCATCATTCTTCTTCCCCAGTTATTTTCTTTTAAATCAACCTTATTGGAGTATAATTTACATGCAACAAAACGCACCTATTTTTAATTAGACTTCCATGCATTTTGACAAGTACAATCACCTATGTGATGACTACCACAATCTTGTCTTTTAGCATACTAGGTCTGGAAATGGTTTCACCTCCCACGACTCCCAGTCCTTCACGTCTCAAATGAAGAAGCCAACCCACCACGGTGTATTCCATTTTCCTGTACACAGCCCTGTATGTGTATAAACTTCATCTTCCTTCAGGTACCGATGCACTTAGGTAGAGATTCTTTGCATGCAGGGAGTTCAGAACTCCCTGAAATGTATGGGTTCCTTCATTTCCTTCAATGACGTGAGAAAGCTGCCTTTGTGGACCTGGAGTCAGTCGCTCTCCCCTGGCCCCAGACACCGCTCACCCCGCCGTCGGCCACATCTGGCCCCGCCCCACGCCATTCCTACCTTTGCGGTCTGCAGTGAGGCCAGCTCCACTGCCTTCTGGGCCAGGGTCAGCAAATTGGCCTCCTGGGACGCCCGGCGTCTCCGTCGTGTGCTCTGGATCACTCCACCCCGTAGCACCTGCCCACAGTCCCCCGTTCCCACTGCCCGCATGCCCTCCTCGCTGCCCATGGCGGGAGCCTCCCGTTCCCGACCGTTAGGTGCCAGTCTCTCCCCATCAGACAGCAAGTGCGACTCCCTCAGCTCCAGCGGGAATCCCAGCGCTTCAGGATGGGGCTGCCCCAGGGGCCCAGGGGGTGGCTGCTGCGGGGGCCAGTGATGTAGGAAAAGGTTGGTGGCAGGCTCCTGCCCAGGTTGGGTGCCAGCCCCATCCAGGGTGGTGGAAGGCAAGACGCCCTCCTTCGAGAGGCGACGGGAGCGGCGGGGAAAGGCGATCTGGGCCTGAGGTAGCACAGGCTGCGGGGCTGACTCCTGCAGGAGGGCCTTGCGCAGTTCCGGGTTCATATCAGGGTTGGGGGGGAAGGGGTAGGGTGCCATGCTGTGGTGAGCCAGATGGGACTGTCCCAGTGGCCCGGCCGGCTGCAGCCCAAAGTCCTGGGGCTGCTGAGAGGGTGGCTGCTGCATGGAGTAGAAGTTCTCAAAGAGCGGCATCTGAGGCAGGGCTGCCTGCTGCGGCTGCTGCTGGGGCTGCTGCTGCTTCTGTGCAGGGAAGGCGGCAACGGGATTGGGGGGCGGTGGGCCTTGCCGGAAGACCTGCCGGTTCACCTGATGGCCAAACGCCAGCTGGAAGGGTTGCAGGGGCAGCGTCTGGTTCGGGGGCTTCTTGGCCACATGGAAAGAGTTCAGGGGCGCCTGGGACCGCCCTACCTCCAGCTGCACCTTCTGTGGCATCATTGGCCGCACTGAGTTTCCGTAGCGGTCCAGCTGCGGCCCCCCTACTTTCTCCCGTTTCAGTGCCTCAGGGTTATAGTAGGTAGAGATCCCCATGCCAGGATGGGGGCTCCCCTTGTGTCCACCATAGAGGGGTAGGCTGTGGCAGTTCCAGGTTGAGTGGGGTGGAGGCTGGCCGGGCTGCTGCTGCCAACCACTATCACTGACGCCCCCACCCCCTCCGCGCTCCGGGCCCCGCCCTGGAGCCATCACAGAGTTGGGCCACTTGACTGAGCCCACCTGCTGGGACAACATGGCCGCCGTGGTCCTCTCAGACCCATACACCACAGAGTTCAGCAGGGCCAGGCTGTTAGGTAGTTCCACAGGCTGGGAAGCAGGGGCGGCCCCTGTCGGGCCCTCGTGCCCAAAGTAAGGCTCCTCCTTCACTCTGGTGGACTGTGGAGGGGCCAGAGGCTGTTGTGGAGCTTGAAGGGGTGGGGGCTGCTCCTTGGGAGCTGCTTCCTGGTCCCCAAAGAGACAACGCTTGCGCTTGTTCTGACCCTTGGGCTGGGCCTGGAGGTTCATGGTGTGGCCAACTGGGCCCCCGTAGTGAGACCTACTTTACCAGTTGCCCATCCCCTGGGGGAAGGTCCTGCTGGAAGCCCCGCCCTCGTCCAGGAGCCAGTGGCAGCAGAGCAGGGGCAGAGGAAAATGCTGGCAAGTGGTCAGGCACAGGGAGAAAGAACTGCTGGCTCTTCCTTCCTCTTCACAGAGACACTCTTGAGGTTGTCTGCTCTTCCCAGTTCATGATGCTCCACAGGACCCTGGAGGCTGCAGACAGAAGAATAATAATAGTGTCAGCCACAGCTTCCCAGGATGCCGCAGATGTTAGCACAAGGGAGGGGCCTCTAAACCTGTGGTGTATTTGGTTGTGTAATTTGTACATCGCACAAAGGCACCTGCCACCGGGGCAAGTGGCGCTGAGATTCAGCCTGAGCCCCTGAGATCAAGCTGGGAAAAGGGGTGACAAAAGCCATGTTGGGCTCCTTTCTCCTAAGCCAGGCTTCAGCCCACTGGGCAACCAGGCCTGTTCCTCTCACACTTGTCCAGGCAGTAGCCTCCCCACCTGACCCAGAAGGAGCTTTATTCAACCAGTGCCTCCTCTGATGCTCCAAGCACATCTCAGACACAGAAAGTGAACAGGGTCATTCCTAACTTTGTGACCCCAGGATCAGGAGCCCACCAAGTCCTTGCAGAGTCCAGGGCCCAGAGCCAGGCTCAAGTCCTCAAGTCCTTTACTCTGATGCGGCAGGTGAGGCCCCAGAAGGGTGTGTGCAACCCTAGCCCCACCCCTGGGAGGAGCTGCTGGGTGGGACTGTGGCTGCCAGTCTTCCCCAAATGAGCACAGGAACCTGTTTCGCAGCCCTGGCTGGAAGGAGGCAGGATCCTGCAGGGTAGCTGGTTAGCAGTCCCCACCCACCCTGCAAAGATCTGGCATCCTGAGAAAGGAATACCTAGAGACTCAGGGGGTACAGACTGTTAGAACTTAGGTCCAGAAGTTTCTCTATGACATGGTGTGACTAAAGTACTCATAGTGTTTCTGTTTGTTTTCTAACTTGATTAAAAACCAAAACGAAACAAAAAACGGGTTGCTCTATTTATCTTGCTACAGAACATAGAATCGAGACCAGTATAGCTTACATATATTTTTATTACTGGCATGTATTTTCAAAGACTTTTTCTTTCTTCAGAGAGGGTTTTATTTTCCTCCCTGATTAGTCGGTGAGGGTGGGAGCTACAGGACCCACCTCTTCCCCACACTAACATTCTGGTCCTGAGCCAGTCAGGCCTGCAGGAGAGGGGAGGGGAGCTCAGGAAGCCCTGGAGCATAAATCTGCAGGTCCAGGCCAAACTCAGACCTCAGTGCCTACATGCTGCAGGTCACTCTGCAGCCCAGGAGTTGCCAGGAAACCAGCTGACAGCAGAGGAGGGCCAGGGCTGGGCGGTACCGGGGAGGCACTGGTACGAAGCCCCGGCTACACCCTGCGATGCCCCGGCCCCAGGGAGGCTGCAGTGCTATCGCTTCAGTGCAGGCTTCCGCAACTCCTCAGCCCTTCCCCTCTCACAGCTCCCCAGCCCTTCCCCTCCCCAAGCTGCGTGACTCACTTCAGGCCCCCTGCCTACCTTTCACTTTCACCCGGCACCCAGAAGGGGAGGAACTTCCTCCTCCATTTCCTTTCTCAGCTCCCAGCCCAGAAGAGAGAGAGAGAGAGAGAGAGAGAGAGAGAGAGAGAGAGAGAGAGAGAGAGACATTCTCCCCATTTGCACCCCCTTGTAGTCACATATGGAAGTTGGAGGATGGAGAGAGGCTAAGAGGGCATCCAAGTCCCGCTGGCGCAGGCACAGGGGGAGGAGGATTTGGACAAGCAGAGAGCTGAGGGCCACAGAAACCAAACCCCTTTCTCTTGCTTTGAAACTCTCATTCCCTGACAGCCAACCCAATTCAGAGCAGAGACCCAAAAGCCAGCCCATAGTTGAAAATAGTAACCCTGAGAACCATCCTGAAGCTGCATGATGGGGCTGTCCCGGCTACAGGAATCGGGCTCTGCCTCCCCAGTCACATGAACGAACTAGAAGTACGAGTAGGCAGTAGGCAGAGCAAGACAGAGGCAGGAAGGACATGCTCCAGGGGTGGGGAGGAGAGGGGAGGGGAGGGGAGGGTGCCCATGGTAGGCTAGAAAGTCCACGTGCCTCCAGGGGGCTGGGAGCCCCTCAGACACCCACACTCACTCTTGCCTCCCCACCCCAAACAGTACAGATACCACTAACCCCACCCCCACCACAGCCCTGTCTCCCTGTGAACCACAGCACAGGCTTGGGGGCTGGGGAAAGAGAAGGCCCACGTGGTAGATGGGTCCTAGTGCACGTGCAAGTGTGCGCCTGTTGGAGGGTACCCAGCTGCCTAGGCTCCAGGCACAGGATGGCCACTCATGACCTAGGGGAGAGCAGGCTCTGCACATTAAGCTAGGGGAGATGGGAGTGGAGGTTGTGAATGGGGCTCTAGGGCAGGGCTGCTCCTGCCCATCTAACACACGCCCCCACCCCAGGCTGGCTCATTTGCAGCTGGTTGGTCTGGCCCAGAGGGGCTAAGCTCCTGGTCTGCCTCCCACCACTTATCCTGCACATCACGGAGGGCCGCTGAAGAGATTTCCAAAGCTGGGCCAGCAAATCATTTAGAAGAAATCAAGGGGGGCAATTTTGGGGACACTGAATTGCCCCAGAAGCTTCCGCAGAGGCCTCCTTGTCACCTCCACAGGATGGCTAATAGTGCTAAGAGCATGGACACACAGACATGGGACCCTCAGAAAAGAAAGGTCATTATCTGGGGGGATGGAGAGAGGAGTAGGAGATGCCCAGGGAACCCCGGAGGAAGGAGGGGAGGGGACACACCAAGGCAGCATGGCACTAAGTAGTAGTGGTAGTTGTTTTTAGTAGTAATAATAATAATTATAACCATAATAATGCACCCGTGCCAGGCAGAGCATAAGTGCTTTGTATGTGTTTAATTCCCAAAACAGTCTTATAAGGCAGCATAAAGCCAAAGCATTGTTATTTTTAATCTCCATTTTACAGGTGAACTAGATGAAGCTCAGAGGGGCTAAGTAACTTGCCAATGGTCACACAGTAATTAAGCTGCAGAGCCAAGACTTGAATCTAGGTCTGTCTGACTCCAAGACCAAGCCTTTACTCCTTAACCCCAAGACGTGCCACTAAGACACCAGGTTGTTTTCTGCACACCTTCCTCCCATAACACCCTCCGCACTGTCTCAGAGTAAGGATTTTCTGGACACAGATATCCCTCACTTGCCCTGGGAAGAACCTTATCCCTGCCTGAACTGCTGGCAGGCAAACCTGTCCTATTCTCCTCCAATCCGGCTGAGACCCTCAGTCCTACAGAAAGGGAGGGAAGGAAAGGGGCCTCACCACAGAGGGGCCAGTGGGTGTTGGAGGTTCACCTGCAGGAAGGACTGAGGCTGCATGGGCCACTTCAGCCACTCCCTCTGGGCGTGGACTCCCCAGTTTCTTCTGCTCAACCCCGCTCCTCTTTCCCTCCAGTGGAAATCAGCCTGTCCCTCCTCACAGTGAGGAAATGGAAGGAAGCCATCTCTTCCCAAGGCTGCCGACCTATGGGCCAACTCCACGAGACTGCGGGGAAGAGGGTGTAATGAGGTACTCCTGCAGGCAGCTCACCCCTGGCACTAGCTTCAGGGCCTTTGACAACAGAGGCAGGAACACTGTAAAAGGAAACCCACAGCCACTATGGGGCCCCAGACATTGCAACCCACTCTATCAATCTGTTTGACTCTCACGCCTCCACTCACTCTCCCCTTCCTCCAGGCGCCTCACTGCTGCAACCAGTCCGTGACCAGACCCATGGATACCCCTGTGCAGAAGACAAGCTAAGAGTCTGGTATCAGTGGCTGGGGACTTATGAGGCTTTCAGGAGGATCTATGGTGAGAGTACTTTCTCTCTACAGAAGATAGCAACGTGTACCAAGAAAAGAACATAATGCTGAACCCACATATGTGTTTTACAAACACATGAGGGAAGGTGCTGGAAAGGCCTGTGGGAGTTCTGTGCTGATGGTGACACCATGCCGCCCAGGGACGGCAACTCAAACACATACTGCTCCCCATGTGCCATCAGCAGCCCTGCCACATGCCCAACATTGGCTGGGAGAGCCCATCACTGGGTGATGGGGCTAGGCCATGACCATTCAGGGGACCAGGGCCACTTAAAAGCTTGAGGCATTCAGTGTGGCCATCTGAGAGAAAAGATTGTTGTGAGTCAAGGTTACACAGGCCAGGAAGGAGGAACCCAGCTTGGTTCCAGCAGCTGCACACAGGCTCAGCTGACACGGGGATGAGAAATGACTGGAGGATCCCTCACCCCTTGGGAGCTAATGCTCCAAGCTCCTGCTCTCACAACTTGGGTCACCCACAGCACCACAAAGCCAGCACTAGGAAGAGGGGGAATCAGACCTCATGTATCTCCAACCCAAGGTAAAACGGACCTAAGTATGGCACCCAACAAGGCCCCGAATCTCTAGGCCAGCCAGTTCCCTGAGCACCAAAGGGGTTATCTTATGACAGAGCCTAAACTACCTCTCCTGCCCACAAGTCCCTGCAGAATGGGGCTCCTGCCACCTCTTTCAACACACCACACTTGAGCCCTCATTCAGTGCTGTTCCTGCCCCAACTTGCTGTTTCCGCTTTGTTTCTAGGTCTTGGACCAAGCAGTACCTGTGCCTAGGAAGCCTTCGCACCCTTGTCATCTGGCCAAGTCCTTCCTCATCCTTCAGGTCTCAGACACTGCTTTCTCTGAGAAGTCTTCCCTCACCCCATGGCTGAACCAGGAGCTTCACTATGAGCCCCTAATACTTCCTAAACTCCCACCAACACACTCAGCACACTGCATCCCAGATGCCTACTTCTTTGTCCCCAGCAGCCAGCCAGGTACATGGGCAGAGTCTGCAGAATGTTGTACTTGGCACTTGGCTTTTATCTGCCTCTTGGGATGCTCATTCAAGACTGCACCCAAGGTGAGTCAGAGCCATGCCTGGGCAGAGGCACTCACGGCCAGCATGTCCACCCTGAGCTCATGCCCAGCCCTGACTGCCAGTCTCTCTCCCTGATCAGACTAGACTTCCCATGATGCTGAGATAGAGTGAAAAGGCCCTGCCTCCTAACCCTACCCCACCCCACCGCATCAGTGACCCCAGGCCCTCACCAACTAAGCTAAACACAAATCTTTTCCAATTGCTGGCCCACAGGCTAACTGCTCCTGACTGTCACTTGCTGCCCCACACCACATGCAGGGCAACTGGAAAAGTGCCAGCCCTGTCATTGCCCCGGCCTCATTTTTCTTCTTCCAAGGCTAGACCACAGCCCTGCCTAGGCCACAGCCAGGGACATGAGCCTGGGGGTCTGCTTCCTTGTGCCCTGACATGGCTGGGAAGCCAGAGGGGCAGAAGAAACGCCCTCCCGAGAGGAGCCCAGCTTGGCCCAGCTGGCCCTGCAGCCCAGGCTCACATCCTGAAAAGCTCTCTCTCATACTCTGGGCCTTTGGCTACAGCCAGACTGGGCAAGTGGCCTAGAACTGCCATCTTGGGCCAGCTGGAGTTGCCCAGGCCCTAGATAAACCTTCCCTCCAGATACAGTGCCATCATCTGCAATGCTGCATGCCCCCCTCTAACTGGGAGTTCCCATCTAAGCTGAAGGGCCTCATTTCTCCAAGCCACTGAACACATAAATTCTGATCTCAGGGGGTTTGCAAACCTATAAGGAAGGAGACACCAGTAACAAAGAGTAGGACCTGCCTCCTAGAAGTGTCACTTGCCCTGGGGGTGTGAAAGAGCAGGCCCTATGATCTGCACACTCCAATCTAGAGAGAGTCCCCGGATTATCACTTCTCTAGGCTGAACTTCAGCTCTGAAAGGCAGAGAGGTCAGGCCAATAGGGAATCATGAGTCCCAGGCGTCACAGCCATCAAGCTGGTCAGGCTCAGAAGTCTTGGCCAGGGTTTGAGCTGGCTGCAGTTTCAACTCTGCCTACAAAAAGCCAACACTGAGGTGCTTTTAAGTGGATATGTGTGAGAGGGGAATCCTTGGTCTAAGGCACTCTCAGGGGTTCATTCAGGCATCAACCTTTATTGTCCCCCTTCTCCACTGCCCCTCGAACACCCACAGGATGTCCATGAGAAGCCAAGATAACCACGTCTGTTTTAGCTTGGGGAAGTGGAGGCAGATAAAATACACAGTCCCAGGCAGAGCCGAGAAAGGAGGGAGCCTCCAGCTCAGCTTCCACCCTGGGGGGACTGGCTGCCTCCCTCCTGGGCAAGGGCCACAAAGGACCACAGGCAGCCCAGGACAACTCCTCCCAACAGCATTCAGGAACCCAGAGATGGTGTGGTGAAGCTTGTAGGTTTAGGCTCTCTCCAGAAGAGATGCAGCAAATGTCCCTGCAGCCAGGTCCTTAAGTGACTGAACCTCTGGAGAAGGCCTCGTAAGGACGAGCAGGACCCTTGGTCTCCTCACAACTCTCTTTATGTCTTACAGGGCTCAGCCCATCACACCCTGCTCCAGTTTCTCTCTCCTCTTCTGGAAAGGCCTGATTCCTTGGCAGGTCGAGAGCAGTCCCCAGTGTCAGACTCTGCCCTGGGCCAAGATACAGAGGTCACTCAAAGGGGCCTCCTTCAATATGGTCTCGCCCTGCCTACTCCCCCACACCGTACACATCTACACCCCCTGCAGCCCTGCAGCTCACTTTCCCTTCATTCTCTCAACAAGCATTTGCTGAGCACTATTCTCGGGAGAGACAAGGCACAGTCCCTACTGCACAGAGCTGCCAGTCCAGTGAAGAGAGACACAGAAACACACACCCATTATAATGGAAGGTGGCCAGGGCAGGGGCTAGAGATACACACAAGGGATAGGTAATCCCGGAGCGAGTTCCCTGACTTTGAGCCTTTGCTGGAGCTGTTCCCTCTGCCTGGAACTGCTGCGTCCACTCTGACAATTTGCCTTCCTTCAAGGCCCATCTCCTCTAGGCAGCCCTCCAGAAATGCTGTTTTTCACCCTTTCTGACTCTTCATGCTCTTACTTGGTATTAACTGCTATCCCATAATGCTTCTTCAATTCCCTTCTGTTTTTGCACCAAGGCTGGGAGAAGTAGGACCTGGAGGTAGTTTGTAGCCCAATGGAGAGGGCAGTGGATTGGTTGTCAGGTAACCAGGTGTCTGGTCCAGGAGCCACCCTTTACTGGTTCCTACCTGTGAGGAACTTAGGAGCCCAAGGTGGGGGAGGGAGTCAAGCTTGTGTCCAGGAATCAAAGAAACACCTTGGTAATGAGCAACTGCCACATAAAATAGTAGCCACCAGCACTGCCCACATGCTCAATGTGTGTAAGTATTGCTTACCATTTACTCCCATCTGAGGAATGAGGAAAGGCTGGCTCTGAAAAGTAACTAGTTCCAGGTCACAGCCTGAGGTCATAAGAGAGGAGGCAGGATTTGAATCCAAGCCTGCTGACTCCAAACCAGATCTCTCTCACAACGTGCTTTGTCTGTGCTGAGCAGTGGTTCTCAAACCCATCCTGAGACATTGGTTCACGGGTCTGGTGAGGGGTAGGAGGGCGGTTCAAAGTGTAAAATCTGCAATGCTTCTTAAGCAGCCCAGGTGGCACCCAGGTGCTAGATCAGGGAAAAGGCCTGGCGTAAAGGAGTTTCCAAGGACCCATTGCTCCTCACTCCCCAAAGGATCCACCTGCCATAGTGCCATGTCCTGCCCAGGAGATATGAGGCGTCCCAGGGAGCTCTGGGTAGACTTTGCACTCGGCTAGCTCTAGGGGCACCCGTGGCTATTTCAGTGCCTGAAGCCCAACTGAGTGCCCATGTCTACTGAGCACTTACTATATGCCAGGCACTGTGCTAAGCCCATTGTGGGCAACATCTCATTTAACCCTTACTTTTGTTTGTCTCATATTTATAGGTCAGGAACGGTACACTCAAAAGTATCTATTTAACACAAAGAAGGTAGTAATAGGGAAACAGACGAAAAAAAGACATAAGAGAAATCAAATAGTAGAATGGCAGACATAAATCATACCTTATCCATAATTACTTTAAATGTAAATATATTCAAAACTCCAACTGAAAGGCAGAGGCTGGGGAAATGGGTTAAAAAAACATGATCCACCTATGTGCTATTTACAGGAGACACACACTTTAAATTCAAAAGCACAAATAGGTTGAAAGTAAAAGGATGGAAAAAGATTTACCATGCAAACAGTAACCAAAAGAGAGCTGAAATGGCTATGCAATTATTAAGACAAAATAGACTTTAAGACAAAAATTCTTATTAAAGACAAAGAAGGATATTTTATAATGATAAAAGCATCTGTTCATCAAGTGTATATTACAATTAGAAACATATACGCACCTAATAACAGAGCCAGAATACATGAAGTAAAAACTGTCAGAATTGAAGGGAGAAATAGAGATTTCAATATTACACTTTCAATAATGGACAGAACAACTAACAGAAGATCAACAAGGAAATAGAAGACCTGGACTCTATAAAGCACAACTTGACCTAACACGTATCTATAGAACATTCTACCCAACAAAAGCAGAATACATATTCTCAAGAGCACATGGAATATTCTCCAGGATATATCATAGATTATGACATAAGACAAGTCTCAATATATTTAAAAGGGTTGAAATCATACAAAGTATGTTTTCCAATCAAAATGAGATAAAATTAGAAATCAGTAACAGAAGGAAATTTGGGCAATTTACAAGAAATGAAAGTTGGAAGTAACTTGTCAAGTTCTCACAGAGCAGAAAGGCCACTCCCTCCTTACCCAGACCATGTTCTCCGTATGTTCTGCATAGCCCTAGGAAGCCACAGATCTAAGACTTTTGCAAATGCCTGGGTAGCCTCTCTCCCATCCCCACTCTGGACACACACTGAACACGACTCTCAAGCTTGAGCCCAGAACCAAAACAGCTGGGAGAGGGAGAAGGCTTTGAGGCTGTAACAGCTTGTTATGCAGCCCTGCTTCTCCCTGGGAAAATAACCACAGGCAAATATTTCCACTCCCCCAGCCAATCTACAGAATATCCAAAAGGCAGATCTTTCCCAAAAGAAGGAACTAACATTTATAGAGCACTTCCTCCATGCCAGGCACTTGACATACCCTAATCCATGCTTACAAGCTTTCCATCAAGATGTCTTATTGTCCCCATTCTACAGAGGAAAACAGGCTTTGCTGTTAGGGTGGCAGAAGCAAGATTTAAATCCTTGTTGTCTGCCTTCAAAGTCCCTGGCCTTTCCATCATCCTTCCAGAAAAAAATCCCAAATCTACACTTGCTGTGGGCCTCAGAAGGAATGCTACAGATGAGAACCCCACAAAACCAGCTGTGGACCCTTCCCTTCCCCATATTCCCTCCCAGAGCTGCTGCTTTTCCCGGGGGCATTTCCAAGTAAAGTAAAATATATAACACTCACCCCCAAAAAATAATCCCAGCCCCAGTCCACCAGAAACAGGCGCCCCTCAAGATTGGGAGAGTGCACAGTGTTTTGAGGTAAGGGACTACAGAGGTGAGTTGGGAGTTGCAGGGTCAGAAGGATCTCACTTTGGACTAACAGCCTCCACACTACATGGAGAAAGGTGGCTTGTACCACTCTTCAGAGCCAACCAACAAACCAGGGCCCAGCTAGGGAAGCTGAACAGATTGAAAGTATCAAGGGATGATAATGTTCACTTAGTCCAATTCATCATTGCACAAAGCAGCCCAGAGAAGGAAAGAAACTTGCCTTCGATACACGGCCAGGAGCAAGCAGGGCCCAGAATCAAGGACCAAATAACAGTGTTTCATGTCTCCATTTAGACAGACCTCAACTTTGGCAAAACACGAGGCAGGGCTTGGAGCCAAAGTGAAATCCCAACAGCACAAAAATAAGACTTTTCACTTAACCATCTTTAACATTTCTCAAGGGTGCTACTATGTGCCAAGCACTCTACACACACGATCCTGTTTAATCCTCAGAGAAAGGTAAGTATTATTGCTCTCCCCTTTCTCAGTGAGGAGCCTGAATATCCAAAGGGTCAAATCACTTGCCTGAGGTCATTGGACTATAGAGGCAAGGCCAGGACTGGAAATCAGAGCCTTTTCTGTAAACTTCCTCCCCAAGGCTTCAGACTCAGACTCCTGCTTGCCGTGCCACACCAGGCTGTCTGGGATGGAAGCCAGCAGCTTCTAAGCTGCTCACATCTTCTCCCTGACGAGCGGCTTTAGCTGGCCTGGAAACCTCCGTGATGTTCTACAAATGTGGCTGGTCAGGTAAGGTAGGTGAGAGAGGCCTGGGAGGAGAGTGGCTTTGGAGATGAAAAGGCAATTGGTGATGACCACCACTGGACCAACCTGTAGAAGGCTCTGTATCTGTTCAAGAGAAAGCCACACCCCTCCCACACTCTCCAACCCCCCAACCCACGATTGGCCAACAGCTCTTTAAAAATAAAGCCGACTCTTCCCTGCTTGTCGGATGCTCCACATCCGCACAGGGCCCAGGCTCCTGTCCCTCCCCCTGGCACTGTGAAGTCTAGGGCAAGTCAGCTCCATGCTTGAGTTCCTGCTAGCGCCAATGGCCCCCACCCAGCGTACTGAGCATCAGCCCCAGCCACAGAGACCCACTTCTCTGCATGGGGCTCTCAGGCAGGTATCTTCTTAAGAACTTAAATTCCTAAATAAAAACTGGTCATTTCACATCCTGAATAAGGGAGACAGATAGTACCTACCTACTCCAGAGATCACTGGGACGAATCTCTATCTCATGATGGATGAAACTGAAGCCCTGAGAGGCAGTGACTTGCCCAAGGATACACGGCTGATGACTTGGGTAGAGCTATGGTCGGGGCCTCCCAGGTGGGTGTTCTCTACTCAGCATTCCCTCAGACATGGCACTGCCACGTCCTTGATGTTTGGCGCATCTCCTTCTTGGTAAGGAGATGGAGCAGGGGGTATAGGGTGTGGTGTCTTCATCAGCCAAGGCTCTTCTGCCGGGCTAGCTCCAGAAGGGGCCAAGACCTACCGGATAGCCAGGGGCTAGGGGTGGGGACATCCTGCTGGTTTGGAGCAAGAGAATGGAAACAATATAGCTCCCCAAGACCTACTAGTGACCAAGAACAAAAACTGGCTGCCAGAAAAGGGGAGGTGGGTCTCAGCACGGCTGCCTGGGGCCTATGCGATGGGCTGCAAAGCAGGCCTGGAGAGCCACCTGCCTCACTTGCCTAGCAATCCAGTCCGTGTCGCGCCCTTTCTCAGGGCCCCGGTCAAGATCCAAGGCCTCAGCCAAATGCTCACACATTCCTCTCATTTCTCCAGTCTCTGAGCAGCTGCTGCAGGGCCTTTTCTCCTGTGTTGATTTATTCTTCATTGTTCCTGAAATACACCCAGAGGCCCTTGGCACCAGCACCAGCACAGCATCCAGCCCAAGCCCCAAGTACACACTAACCAGACTCTCTGGGACTTGAGCCAAGCCAGCTGGAATGATAGGCCCCAGGGTCAGACCCAGCAGCCAGCAAGGCAGACCCAAGAACCCACCTATCCCCAGTCTATGGCCCCAGAGATGATCTCAGGACTACAGAGACCAGGATGTTTGGGGAGGAGGAGACACTTGCAAGGTCTCCCCTGAGGCCTAAACTAAGCCTTTCCAGTGCTGTGCATGAGCGACTCCCCCAGCAACTCCCATACACAGCTCACCCCCCATAGCCAGTAGCCCTTCACAGCAAGACCTCAGAGCTCAGGCTGGGCTTCTGGTTGCCCTGTGAAGTGTGTGGAGAAGGAGGTTTCACAGGGGTCTTCCCCACCCTTCCCAGCCTAAAATATCTCCCCTATCAGCCAGTCTAATGGTGCGTGAATTCCTACCACCAGCGCTTCATTCCAAGGGTCAAAGCATTGTTCCCTGTGTGCATGAAAATAGCCCGGAGAAGTGTGGGCGCTGCATGGTAAAATGAGAGTGGGCTTTAGGGTGCGACAGAATGTGTCCCGGCTTCTCTAATCATCAGCCTTTGTGGGCCTCAGTTACTCTATCGGTAAATGGGCACAATATTTTCATCTCGTGGGTATTGTAGGATTGAATGAGGTACATATATGAAGTGCCTGGCACAAAGGAAGGGCTCAAGGAATGTGATTTCCTCTCCCCCTTGCTGGGCAGGAGTAGCATTATTATTAATCTTCAACACTTGGGGGGCGCGGAGCTGGATGGTCTTCTAAGTTTCACAGCTGACTGAGAGCAGGGCTGGCGCGGCCGGGGCAAGACAAGGAGACGAGGAGTCTCAGCAACAGCGTTAGGCTCTGCAGGCATGCAGGGTATCTGGCCTAGGAACCCAGGAGCACACCTGGCACAGGCCTCCCCTGGACTCAGCTGTGCCAGCAGGGCCTGCAAGGACGAGGCGTGACAGGAGTCCCCAGATAATACCTGGCAGAGCTTCCAGGCCTATAATGGACCCTCCACCCTCCTGGGCTCACTGAGAAAAGCAATAAAAGCACAAGTGCTAGCACCTGAGGGAGGCTGGGGAGGGGGGAGCCACAGGAAGTCTGAGCAGAGACGCCAGAAGGAGGGTGGGGGCTGCAGGGAGTAAGCAAACCTGCCCTGAGGCCACCACAGTGAATGTTCCACAAGTGGAAGTGCCCGCCTGGTTATTTTTGGCACCTCTTCTGCCCAAAGCCAGCAAGGAAAGGCAGCTGCTAGCAACATGGAAGGGCTGTTTACGCTCAAGTGTGCAAGCAAGCACTGCTGCAGGGACAAAAAAGAGCACCGGCAGTCACAGTGCCGAGAGGCCTCTGCCCCTTTCTTCCTCTCCCGACTGTCCCTGTAAGGTCCAATCTGTGCGCTGCATAGCTGACATAGCGTGGGTACTTCTGCTTTCACTCAGATCCAGTCTCCCGACCGCAAAACTCACTCACACACACACAAACAGACAAATAAATAACTGTGGAGCCAGCTGAAGACTGACCACACCCAGGAGCCGAGACAGTATTCCTCGGGGCTCTTCCTGCACTGAAGCGGCCCTCCCAACTTCCAAATTTGGAGAGGCAGGGACCAGAGGCTGCTCCTCTTTCCTTCCTCCTTAGGTGAAAGTGGAGACAGCCGATGGAACCTCAAGGAACTCACTGCCGCTCAGCTTCCCCATTTGAAAATGAAAGAGTTGGACTAGATGTCCCAGAGAGTTTTCCAGCTCTTGGATGACTCCTGGGAGCTGGGGAGCCCAGGGCTACGACCAGGGGCCAGCTGGGGAGGTCAGAGACAGTAAGGTCAGGTGGGCAGGGGATCTGAGTCACAGCCAGGTACATGCCCCAAGAGTGGCCACCAAACTAAACTGGGACGGAAAGGAGGTAGGAAGAGGGAGTGAGATAGAGGGGGAGGAGGGAGGAGGAAAGGAAGAGGAGGAAGGGGAGAAAGACCAGCTTATTTGTACTCTCAGGGTTCCAAGTGGCAACTTAAGCATTTCTGAGCTCCTTTGTCAGTTCTGGGGCCTTCCCCTCCAAGGAAATGGCAAATTCTGGCAACAGCAGTCTAGATTGGGGCTTCTGCCTGCCCAATTGCTGAAAAAAGCTGGGAACTGAAATCTCTCGCCATTTTCCTTCTCTCTGGACCCCATTTCCCCAGAGAAGTTGGGTAGCCTCAGAGGGAACCCCCTTCTGGCTGCAAGCCTGGTACACTTCCCTCTCTCTAAGCTCTGGCCTGGACAAACCTTGCCCTGGCTGTTCCCCTCCCCCCTTCCTGAGACTCCCTGAGGAAGAAGCATTGCCTGGAAAAAATAATGCTCACAGCATGAGCTCCCTGTGGCTGGAGAGACAGGGAACAGGGAGCACCTTCCCGGCTGGCCACAGCACCAGGCTAAGTTCCAGGAAGAGCAAGAGCAAGAAACACTGCCAGGGAAGCCTCAGGCCCCAGCCCCACTACTCCCTAACAGGCCCTGCAAACCACTGCCAGCAACCACGTCCCTCGGGGAGACCTCCACCCCCAACCCAGCAAAACCCCAGCTCTTTCCTGACATGTGGCAACTTTCTTCTTATATAATACCTTGGTGCTCCTCCCACTCTTCCCTCCCCCCACTCCCCGCCCCGCCATTTCAATTGGTGAAAGAGCCAAAGTGCTCTTTGGAGGGACAACTCCCACCCCAGGCTCCACCCAAACCTCTACTGAGGTCACACTGCCTGCGAGGCTTCAGGTGAAGCAAAGACAAGGGGACTTTTTCCTTGGCTGAGAAAGCAGCCTTCCTCCCACCCACGTGAGCAGTTCAGCCTGAGGCCTGGGTGGATAGGTTCCCGACAGCACAATCTGATCTCTGGGAAGCTGAGCAGGGACAGAATCACTTGCAAAGGTGCACAGGCACCAGGGTCTGGGCTGGTCTAGGCTTGAGTGGATCACAGGCCTAGAGTTAGAAGGAGCTTCATTCACACAAGCCCCAATGGCCTAGAAGAGTGCCCTCCTATCAAGAACAGGACACCCTTCATTTCCTCTTTCCTGGGAGGAGCAAAAGACAAACAGCTGAACTTGGTGGGAACCAGTGAAATGCTAGCCATCATCTGTTGAGTACCTACTATGGGCCAGTCACTTTGCACACATGATCTTTTTTAACCTTCATAGCAACCCAATGAAGTATTATCATCCCTGTTTTATAGATAAGGAAACCGAGGTTCAGGAAGTTAAGCAATGCTCAAAGCCACCCAGCAAATGGAGAGGCTGGAGTAGGGGCCCAGGTCTGCCCAGGCCTCGTTCAGGTGTACCCACCAGGCTTCCTTCAGTCACTGTCCACACACCATCCAGGAATGGTGTTCTGAGTGTGGGGGCGGAAGTGGGTGTGGACAAGTTTTGCTGTTATTGTTCCCAAGTGTATGATTGTCAGAGCCCCTGTATGTGTGTGTGTGTTGGGGGTGGAGAGAATGTCATCTGGACTCCAAATAGCAGTTTCTAACACCGAGGTTATGCTGTAATGCTTCTGATTCATAAAATGAGCTCACAGTCTCAAGGTATCCTGGATGTTGCTTTGAATGTAAATGCAGATCCCTTAAGTAAGAACTGGGGATTTCAGCACACTCCATCCAGCACACAGATTTTATTTAGTTCGGTCCCATACAATCAGAGCGCTCTGGAGCAGAACCAAGCCCTCCAACAGATGTGACCACTGGTTGCATTTCCTGCAGCCTGTGGTGAGTCAGGGAAGAATGGAGCTTCCAGGCTGTTTCTATACTGATGCATGCTAACACATAGGAAGGGTGCCAACCAGTCTGTCCAAAAGAAATGCCCACGTTATCCAATTCCCAGGCAGAAGGCTCCATACTCTTTCACCCTGAGGTCCCGCTGGGGTCAGGATGACCAGGACACACTCTCCAGGAGGCCAGCCATAGGGTAGTGCCCGGAAACTGGGTTCACCGGCACCAGGATCACCCATGGCTGACCCTTTAGAAACCAATGGTGCAGTATGTGTCCCACCAGCAGGACTCACTGGGACTGCCACATGCCAAGCCCACATTTTCTTGAGGGAGATCGTTCATTAATTTTTTCAGCTACAATATACCTACTAGACGGTGGGCATTGTAAGAACAATATAGAGCTTACACTAGAGCAGAGGCTACAATAATAGTGAAACGTGCTTTCAGCATTTTACATATACCAACTCATGGAACCCTTACTGCAACTCTATGAAGAAGGTATAGAGACTCTAGCTCTGCGTTTATGTTTTTGACTACCACACTATGGTATGTACACAAATGACTATATAAGATGGAAATGGGTGTTCAGAAGGAGGCTGAGGCTTCTCCAAAGAAGTGGCATTTGAAACAGGTCGAGAAGGACAAGAATCTCCCAGCTACTTGTGGCCATCCCAACTCCACCACAAGCAAGGTTTCCTCCTGGGAGGCCCAACTGCAAAAGAGGGACTATCAAGGCCGGAGTCCTGGACTGAGCCCATTCCCCTTTCAAAGACACTAAGCTTCACATGCCAACCCCCCCCCCCCCCCCGCCCATCCTTCTCCCACTCCTCTCTTCTCTCACTTAGGGGCCCAGAGGACTTGGTGGTTCCACTGGGCAGCCCTTCCCTGGGTTCTGCAACCACAGGAAGCCCTCAGCTGAATCTGTAACTGCAAATTGTCTTTATTTTCTCCATTTATTAAAAGCAGCAGCCCACAGGCCTAAACACCCCAGCTATTTTTAAATCCCACATTTAACTAAGTTGAACTCTCATCCCCATGGGCACTCCAGGGCACTCTTTCTTTGCTAGGGTGGGGTGAGGGGCTGACAGAGCCACAGGGAGTGGGGGATTCCACTTGGTGCTTAGAGAGGCCACACTGGCAGTGGGCATGCTGTCTCAGATCAAGCTGCATGGAGGAAGGGGGGGTGCCCTCCAGGTTCTTCACCACCTTGTCCCCTGGGAGCTACCCAGACCAGAGTAATGAGCCAGAGGCCAATCCAATTAAAGTGGAGACTGAGCCATCGTTATCACAGTAATTGAATGTTTACACCCCTGTTATTCAATGTCCAGAGCAGTAGGAAAAAAAGGACCCCTGAATTCTCAACCTGGAACGGTTTCTCCTTTCCCCTTAGTCCTGAAGCCATCTAACAGCCTGTGGAAAGGGTGCATTTCGCTGATTCTAAAAGGGCATGTGCCACACCATCCCTGGGAGGTTCTGCAGCAAGACAGGTGGTTTCCTCCCCTCAACCTGGGGCCCACAGGGGAGGAGAGGCTTCTCTTCAGAGCTGCAGTTTTTCCACCTTCACCAGTCCTCCAATCTCAATCCTGAAGCTGCAGGGACAAGAAGAGGCCAGACCTCCAGGCCACTACCAGACTAGGCTCCCCCTGCTGGAGCAAGCCATACTTCCCCTCCCCCCAGCCACAACTGCCAACAGGGATCCCCTGCACACACGTGCCCCAGCGGCCTCCATAGTCAGCTAGGGCCAGCCAGCAATCTTCACCCCACCTGCCTAGCGAGGCTCCACAGCCTGCACACAGGTACGATGTGGGATGGTTGAAGCAGGCAGTAGCCACCAAAGTTGTCACCAACAAAGTTTTAAATGGGGCGAGTAACTTCCCCTTTCATCCTTCCAGCAGCTCACTCTGGAGGATGGAATGGAATATCCAGTGGCCTGCTCTTTAAGTGGCAGGTACCACCTCCAGATCTGCCTTCCGCGGGGCTCAGGTTTGAAAGCCGCAGGGCGGCACCAGTCCCTTACCCAGAAGCCTGGATGGGGGCCTTCAGAGGGACAACCTGATGCACACACTCCAAACCAGCCATATGCAAGGGCCAGACAAAACCCAGGCTCCCGCGTTTTGGAGAGGCACCACCAAACCCAGCACACCATGAGGCACCGGGAAAGCTGCGAAGGCCGCAGCGCATGGGATTCCGGGGCCGCGAGAGGGATGACAAGGCTGAGGTGCCCCCCGCAGCGCCCGGGTGCTCTGGGTAAAAGTAGCCTGTCCGCCTAAACGCTCCAGCTGAGGCCCTTACTGCACTTGCCCCAGTTCCTCGCCACCCCTGCACCTCTGTCTCCAAACTCCCAGCCCGGCAGTTTCCATGTACACTTTCCCATGCACACTGGAAAGAGAAGGGGAAGGGGCTCCCACGTCAAGTTCCTGCATTTCACGAGCCCCTCCCCGCGCCTCCCGGGCCTGAGCTCGGTCACGCAAGCCAGTCCCTGCGGACACCACGTTTCGCTGAGGCGGAGGGGGAGCAGCCGTGTTCCTGAGCCGCCGCCGCCACGGCTGGCCCAGCGGGTGGGGAGGGTTGTCCTGCGCTGGCCGAGCCCGGGTGGGCGGGGGCCGAGCGCGAGCTGCGTAGCTGCACAAACACGGCGGGTTGGCGCTGCACACGCAGCTGCGGGCCGCGGGGTGCGGGCCACAGAATGGAAGGCTGCCTGGCGGCCAACGCACGTCCACACCCACGCACACACTCCCGCAGCCGCCTAGGCGGCAGAAGTTGACGCGCCGCTCCCCCCGCACCCCCGCTCGGGTAGGCGCCTGCAGAGGTGCAAGCCCGCGCGCCCAGCCGCGACCGCTTGCACGCAGCCCGGGATCGCTTGGCCGCCGCAACAGGGCGGGCTGCGCCTCACCGCGTGCAGGCCTCGGCAGCCCACCCAGCAGCCTCACTTACCCGCTCCTGCCGAAGCTCCGGCAACGGCCGTCCCCTTTCCGCCGCGGGCCGCCGCCTTCGGCCGCCTCCCAGACTCCAGCCGCCTGCACACACTCCCTGATTTTAAACACAAACAGGCGCCGCCGCCTCCCCGCGGCGTTCGCAGGGCTTCCACCAGCCCGCGCCTCCCGAGGCTGGGAAGTTTGCTGGTAGGGCCCGGGCGGGACGTGCGGGTTGTCACCCCTCGCTCGCCGCACAGGAGCCTCAGCGCACCCCGCGCTGGTGGAGTCCGCCTCGCGATCGCTCTCCCTCCCTCCGTGTCACCCCCGGTCCTGCGATGCAGTGTCAGGATTGCACTGCTCTGACTCATCGGTTGAGCTCACAGCTTGAAAAAAAAAAAAGAGAGAGAGAGAGAGGGCGAGAGGCAACAGCGAAGGAGGAGGACTCTCTGGCTTGCTACAAAGGATTGCACAACTCGGGGCTTGGAGCGCGGAGCCCCAGCGGCCAGCCGGCGAGCGCGGCACGGAAGCGAGCAGGAACCAGCTCTACCACTTCATCAGCACAACTGTCTCGGGTCGGCCTCTACACCAGCAGGCCCGGCGCCGCCCACTTCCTGAGACCAAATAAGGCCGGGGAACGCGTCTTTAAATCTCCTGCAGCTTGCTGGGGCTGGGGATTTCCAGCAGACCTCACCTCTACTCCGGAGTTAGTCGCCACCCTCCCCCAGCCCAGGCCGGCGCCCCCGATGGCTTTGCTGGAACCAACAGGCCACGCGGCTCGTTCCTTTCACACCAAGGTCAGGAGGAGACGGTGACGAAATGTTTGGAAACCCATCGGGCCTGCCAGGAAAGTGTGTGTGTGTGATGTTGGGGTGGACACAAGTCGCTTTCTTCCACAAAGAATTACTCTCTGGTTTTGGATACGGTAAATCATGCTCGATGCTGTCCAAGGCACTTTATTAACAGTCTCCCCAAGTTTCACTTTCGGCTCACCAGCACCCTAGTAGTGTAGAGGCTATTGAGAAACTGGCCCCAGCCCCTACAGAAGACCCACATCTCTATTACTTAGGTGATGGAAAGCTCCTGGGTTTACTTCTGGCAACTGAGGTCAGAGTTGGAGGGAGCTTTTCACTGCGTGCCCTCATTTTCCCTATCTTCTCCACCATCCTCCTGATGCCTTTTTGCCTGGCTTCTGGGAAGATGGAAAACATTTCTGCTGCTCAGGAGGTTCTTGCTAGCCCCCACATTCAATAAGGCTCCAGGGCCAAGAGAAAGTCTAGGGAAGGGAGCCCTGTTTTTCCTGGTTCCTTCCATTTTTTTGTTTTTGTTTGTTTTCCCCAAGGAGATGGGTCAGGAGATCTTCCTTTCAAGGAAAACCCATTGAAGCACACATGGTGTGGCGGGCAGCCACTCCCCCAGACCCAGTCCTGACAAGCAGGTGCCTCCCTTGCTTTTCCAGGGAGAAGGGGAAGGACAGGAGAATGTGATTCTCACAGCCCCTCAGCCTGCAGGGCAAGAGCCTCCCCCCCCCACCCCACTTCAGTGGATGACAGAGACAATACTCACATCTTATGCCTAGAAACCTAGAAAAACCCACACTTGCTCCTAAGGGACATGACCTTCCTGTCCTCTTCCACCCCTTTGCTGGCAGTAGCATCTGTGTGCATCGAGGGCACACCCCACCCAGGAGGAAAAGGGCTTATTGGTACCCTATGACAGATATGTCAAAGTAATGACAACTTAAAACAGTCTTATCTGCAAAATAAAAATAATTATGCCAGGGAACTGGACTAGATGACCTCCTGAAATGCCTTCCAGTTTAAAATCCATGATTCTATAATTTTAAAAAGTGCATGGGGAAGCCAGGGGAACCACCTCCAAAAAAAAGAGTCCGGACTCAGATTTAGCATCTGCTATGAGGGTATTGTTCCTGACAATTCTCAAAGCATATCCCCATACACATGGCTTAACAATCCTGCGTGTGAGAAGAGTTTTAACCCTCTTGTTCTATGGATAAAAACACTGAGGTTCAGAGAGGTTAAGTGACTTGCACAAGATCTGAGGGCAAGCCAATCATTTGTCACCTCTCTGCTTCTCTTCCCATCCACCCTAGAGGAAGGCAGTGAGCAACTGAGGGATTGAGGTGCTCAGGTATGTTTGGAAAACATGCTACATCATGTGTAGTAGGCCCCCAAGTAGAGGCTAGACACTCAGGACTCCTGGCTCAGGGTAAAATCTTTTTGTTTTTTCCATTTGTCTGGTTTCTTCCTTCTCACTGACACCTCATCCAAGTGAGGGAAGCAAAAGGAAAGCCACCTGGTCTCCAGTGACCACTGCTGCCAGGTTTGACCATCCTGACCTTCCACTAGGGCCCAGCCCCTAGAGCTGGCCTTGGGCCAGCCCAGAGCAAGCCCCTGAGAGCCAGTGCAGACCATTCCAGGGATGTTCCCAACCAACCAGAAAACCCAGCTGGGGAGCGCATTCCTAGAAGAGTCTGCAACCATGAAGCCAGGGCCCAGCCTCCAGGGAAAAAGTGGGAGCCACTCCAAAGGGCACTCCCCAGCCTTGTCCCGCCAGGACTTCCTCCCTGTCCCATGCTAGGCTGCTGAACCTGGCTCAGTAAGCAGCACAGGAAGTAGAGGTAGGTGGCAGGATACATGAGAAAGAGAAGTCAGCAACCTGGAGGATCCCTGCTCATCTTGGAGCAGCTCATCCCTTCACCCCAACTAAACTTCCAAATTCAGGCCATCTCAGAAAGGAAAAGAGGGAGGAAAAGGGGCTTGTGTGTACGCAAGGGAGGAGGGCTCAAGACTGTCCCAGATGGCCGCTGCCTAGCAGGAGAAGCCTACCTCCCAAAGGCAGGCAGATGAGGTTGTGCAAAGTAAACTGCAGCTCTTCTGGGAAAGCCCTGGAGGTCAGTTTTGCTGCAGATATGACAGTGCAAAATCACTGACATGTGAAGTGAAAGTTTTGGTTTTAGAAGCTCCAGTGCTTCCTCCAGACCTCGGGAACAGCCAAGAAGGGTGCCGTGTGGGGAAAGATAAAAAAGTGTTCCAAAGAGTGGGCTTTTCTCCACCATCAGCCTTCACAAACAACAGAACTGAGAGGAGTACACAGCTCCAGTTCACTGGGAGTGCATCTGCTGAGAAACACTCCAGGAAACAAAGCACCTCGGATTCCAAACCCTGGGTCCCAGTGACGGTAGAATATGGCATTAGAGAGGCCTCTTAGGACCGCATCAGCAGTCTGAAGTCTGCTCAGAATGATCCATCACTGGCTGGAGTGCTCATCACCAGTATCCATTCTGAAACAGCGCGGGGCCATTAAGAAGCTTCCAAGGGTGAATTTTGTGTTATGTGAATTATATCACAATAAAGGTGTTATTAAGAGAGAAAAAAGCTTCCAAGGATGCCAGGTTCTCGCCACCCACCCACCCACCTAACCACCTCCATTAACTTTCTGCTGCCATCTCTCACTATTTAAAAGAGGGGTTTTCTTCTCCCCCAGTCCTGCATTCCTGTCGTTTTTCCATTGTCCTTTCTCTGTCAAGACCTTCCCATTCCAGGCCAGCACACATGACGTGTTTAAGTGAATAATCAACCTTTACCTGAGCGTGGGGGAAAAATACAGTTGAGGAAATCACAAGTCAACAATGCTGGGCCTGAGTTTGGAGCCTGCTTAACAAAAGCTAACCTGCTGTGTGATCTTAGGAAGTTGACACTTACCTTCTCTGAGCCCACAACAGATGTACTGTAAAGTATCTGTTACATGAATAATAGAAGAATGCCCACCTTCTAGGGATTTGGGAGAATCACAGGACAAAATATTGCCTTATAACTATATCATGCTTTGTACATATAAGAGGTTACAATTATTTTTTCTATATTCTCTTCTCCCCAAACCAGCTTCTTCTCCCTTTCGAGAACCTAGTCCAAGGAGGGTGGGGCTAGGGGAGAAGGTGAAGGGATTAGAAAGTGCAAATTAGTAGTCACAGTATAGTCACGGGGATATGAAATACAGTATGGGGAACATAATCAATAATGTTGTAAAGATTATGTAGGGTGCCACATGGGCACTGGACTTATCAGGGGGATCACTTCATAGACCTCAGATGCCTGACCACTGCACTGTACACCTGAAGCTGAAGTAGAGTAATATCAAATGTCAACTATAATTAAATATACATGTTTTATATTATATGTACACATATACGGTCATGGGATGTGGAATAAGCATAGGGAAGATAGTCAATGATATTGTAACAGCTATACACAGTGTCAGAAGGGTAGTAGATTGAGGGGGTTATCACTTTGTGAGGGGTGTAAATGTCTAACTATTACTTTGCTTTGTACACCTGAAACTAATTTTTTTTAAAAAGAACCTAGTCCAAACAAGACGTTTGTCCTCTGTAAAGGCCTCAGGCCCACCCTATCACCCACAGGATGACCCTCTGCTGGGCTCTGCCCAGAGAAACTCCAGCATTGACTCACTGTCTCATCCCAGTGTCCCTCCAAGGCTTCTCTCCCAGTCCCTGCTCTTTGTGTCCTTTCCACTAAGTTTTCCCACAGTGCTGCCCATCCAGCCTGAATAGTGACACTCCTTTGATGGCTGTACCTTCTCTTCACCCCTTTTTACCATGTCCTTGCTGAGGGAGCAGGAGCTCAAAACCGCCCCAGCCATTAAGCTTAGCCATCGTATGCTGAGAAGTCACTGCAATGGGACTTCACCTTTGAAAACCCAGGGGACCTCCTCCTCAGTTCACATTTACTTCACCTGTTCCGGGGCAGGGTCACGCCTGCCACACCAGCCCACAGCTGTCCGCATCTCTTGGCCCTCCCGCCTACACCGCCTCTGCCTCCCTCTCTTGTAGGCCTGCACCGGGTTCTGAATGCCTTTGTCAGGCCTGAGAGGGAGCTTCTGCAGATGTCCCCAGTTGCTGTTGTCACTCTGGGAGAGATGTCTGGCTGGGTATAGGGAGAAGGACAAAACAGGTGTGGGTGCCAGGGACAGCAGGACTACAGGGCCATGAGGATAGACACCCTTTCTTCACAGAGCCATAGCTGCCAGCTTCCCAAAGGCCTCACCTCATTTCAGTCCAGTTCCATGCCCTCTGTAGAACCAGCCCTAGACAGACTCCTTCACTGGCTGTTCTCTGGAGCTTGGCTTCTTTACCTTATGGCAGTAGGTCAGGAGGAACAGGACCCCCAAGATCCAGTGTGTACCATGGGACATGCCTTAAAGCATTATTTTTAAATGAAAACAAATACTGATACATCATGGACTAGGATCTAAAATTCATATTCATGGAAGTGTACAGATTGAAAGCACAGGCTGAGACCTGAGTCCAAATCCTGGCTCATACTAGCTTGATGATCTTGAGCAAGGTACTTAATCACTTGGTTTTCTCATCTGCAAAATGGGGACAATAAGAGCTTAAAACAGTATCTGGTACATATTAAGTCTTTTATAAGTACTGGCTATCATTTTTGTCTCATCTCCTAACAGATCTTCTTGCTTCTAGTCTTGTCTTGCACACTTACCATCCACACTGCCATCAAAGTAATCACATCCCTTTTCAATAGCTCCCATCATCTGCTGCCAAAAGCTCAGACTGGTAACCAGCCCGTGAGGCACTTATACTTCCACATGATCCCACTTTGCCCCGCTTCCCAGCCACAGGCCCACACAGCCAAACAACCTGAAGTTTCCCAAGATGCCTGCTTTCTCATTCATGCTCCTCCTCCCCCCACCTTCATCCACAGGTTAAATCCATACCCTGGTCTCCCACCAGACTTGGAACTTAATGGCAACTCTTCCAGTAAGCCTTGCTTGACTCCTCCAAGAAGAAGGCCACTGGAGTGTATACTGCTGGAGCCCTGCCAGATCCCCTTTATCAGGCTGGTGCACCATCCTCCATCTGCTAAGGGCTCACAGCTGCCCCCTTCTCAAAGGGAGTCTTTGCTGGGAGAGAGCGCTGCAGCCAACGATTGACTTCAGAGTGTGAAAGGGAGGGAATCCAAAAGGACAGCTCCTTTCCCTCAAGGTGGCATCAAATCCTTGGTGGTGCATTCATGCCCCAGGGCTCCCGGTGGGATCAACTCCAGATGCAAACATCCTTCCTTGCTTAGCTTCTTCCCCAGCCCTAGCCTGCTTGCCTCACTCCCTTCCTTCTGCCAGCACTTCCTAAATCAATCCCAGGCACCCCAAACTGTCTCAGTCTCTGCTCCTAAGTATCAGAACAGCCATTGCCTCCCCTAAACTCCCATGGCATTCTCTTGTTTATCTTTCCTCCGTCCTCTACACATTGTCCTACAGCTGCTTACTGTACCATGTCCCTACAAGGATCAGAGCTCCTGAAGGGCACAGTGTGGCTCTTAGTTCTACCTTGTATCCCCAGTGCCTACACAGTGTCTGCACATGGCGGGTGCTCAGTAAATGCTTGTTAATATGCAAGAATAAAATAATACATGTGAAAATTTGAGGGAAGTCATAAAACTTAACAGATTTTTATGACTATTCTATTTCTCCCATTCTAAGGTGCACATTTCTCCCCATTTTAACATCTCTGAAATCAGGATGCATCTAACAATTGATAGCATGTCATGGTTTAATTACCAGCATTTTCTCTTTCATAGCTGTACATAAAATAATGGTGCATCTTATAATCACTGGCTTCTTAGGTTCAGTGGTGTGTGGTACGACTACTGCTACTACTACTACTACTACTGAGGCTTGATCTGCTGGGTTCTGGGGCCTGCAGGGCAAAGTCCATAGAGCTGAGAGGCCCTATTACTTGAGCTCAATAGCTGTCGTGAAATCAAACTCTCATAGAGTGACCTGCAATTTCCGAAAGGACCAGAAGGACACCTGTGTCCAGACACCTCTGGAAGCTCTCATGAAAGCAGGCCACTGTGATGTGGAACAAGTTCTGGACTGGGAATCAAGGGGAGCAAAGCTCTAAGCCTGGTTCTTCCTCTCATTTTCTGGATGACCCCACGCAGGACCTAGCAACACATTTATTGAGCAGCTACTTCCTGCTTCACGTGATGCAAGCCTGCTGGACCCACGCAACACTCTGAGAGGAAGCCATTATCCCCATGTTATAGATAAGGAAGCTGAGGTTCAAAAACATTAAAGACCTCTTCTAAGGTCATACAGATGAAACTCGACCGCTGGACTCTCTGAGTCCTTCTGTCTGCTCTATGAGAGGATACTTTCTGGGCTTGTGTCCTCCTGGTCAAGTCAAATAATGAGGGGTCACAAACTGGAGGCTCACAAGCCATCCTCACCCCCAGATGTATTTTGTTTGATCCATATCATGTGTTTTATTTTAATTAGCTTAAATTTGTTGTCAACATTTTTTTCTTTAAATCAGGAGATCTAAGCTATAAATCAGGATTTATGGCTTGTCATGAACAAAATCGGAAGACAGGCCACCTGGGAGGCAGAGCCAAGGAGCAGAGCCAGGGGAGCAGCATTGTGAGGGGAACAGCACTTTGATAGCAGTAGCGGCACGATGAGGGGACTCACACCGTCCAAGTTTCCCCAGATTCCACCCCTTCCCAGGCCACAGGTCACTGCTGTTTAATCATCTCACTTGTGTTGTTTTCTTACCCCCAGCCAGCCTCTGTCATTGAGATTTCCCATTCCCTGGGGTGACCCTTAAACCAGATGAACTCCATCCAGTGCCCTCTCCAGCCCTAACAGCATGTGACAACTCCCAGAATCTCTCTGGGCAGCCTCCCTCTAAGGAGGTGACTTTATGAACCTATTGCGGAACCACTCCGACAAGCCCCTGCCGGCGGGAGTCTACCTCCTCTTTGGCCCCCCTCACAGGGCCCCCAGTGTCTGCCCCTCCCACCCCACCCAGAGCATCAGTACTAGCCAGTCAGAGGGCTGAGGGCCAGAGTGGCTGAGGTGGGGAACCAGGCAGGCATGGAGATGAGTTAGCTCAGGTCCAGGGGTAAGGCCTCACCTGGGGAGGGATCTAGTGAGGAAGGCAGGGCTTTCTGTTTCCTGACAGGAAAGTGGTTAAGGAAATTGGTGGAAGTGGGAAGGCTCTGCAGTGACAGATGATGAGCACGGTTTGACACATGAGGAAACAAAAACAGTAAATCATGAGGAGGAAAAATGTACAGTCTCAGCAGCAATTTAAGAAATGCAAATGAGAACACCATTAAGGATCCATTATAACCTGAGTCAACGTGAAAATAAGTAATTAAACAAGAAAGTTGCTGTTGGCAGGGCCATCAAGAAATGGCTGCATATACATTGCTGTGCTCCTGTAAACTGTTCAGATCTTTCTATAATGTGATTTGGCATTGTGTTACAAGAATCTAACACTTCGGCCAGCTAATTACGGTCGGGGGACCAGATCCCATGGAAACAATCTAAAATATCTCCACAAATGAGTTTTTATAAAAGATGCCCATAGCACCTATATATAGACCCCCAAAATTGAAATCCATTCTGATTATGGCATTTCCTTCAGAACGTAATGGACTGACACATGGAAACACTCTGATGAAACCATTTGATGAATTGTTCAGTGACAAAATCAGCACAAAGAAATAACAGAGGTAAACTTATAAACTATCTAAAATTTCCACAGGAACCTGAGCAGCAATCAGGAGAGAATTCTGAACAATGTAAATTGCTAAGGTGTAATGTTTATTTTGTTAAGTTGGCCAAAATGGTTTAAATAACAATAATGATGATGACAATGACAATTATGATGATATTGATGATGTAAGGGCATTGAATAGGAATTCCTCATAATAAAAATACTCCAGCCCAGGTCCCAGGGGACAGGTAGGCCCAAGCCCCTGGCTTGATGAGACAGGAAGAAGGAAGGTAACCTGGGAGAGGAGGGGTTATGACTGTGGGCAGGGGGAGGGCCCCAGAGCTTCCCTTACCAGGAGGGTTCTGAAAGGTACCTCTCACCAAAGAAACAAAGTTATACAAATAAACCCACACCATTTAACCTCCCACGTCCTGGGTGCTAACTCTTACTGCTGCCTTTGCGCTCTCAATTTTACTAATACCTTAATTGAGCAACTTCAAGGTGACACCAGCACTCTGTGGGCTAGCCTAGGAACCCAACCACCATTTATAGCATTGTTTCTATGGAAATGTGTTTCAAGCTTCAAGAAATTGAGCTGCTGACAACCCTGGGGCACTCACGTGGTCTCTAAATTAGGGAACTGAGACAAGTAGTTATTGCTGGGTCCTGGGCTCAGGAAGACAGCTTGTTACTTAGATTCTGTGGCAGTTAATATACCACCAGCAATGATCTCAATTGGAATAGGCCGGAGGTCACTGCATAGGGTAGGGATGGGACCAGGGCTTCTAGGAACGAACACGAGATTCTAGGGAAGCACATGGATATCCTACCCCCATTTTCAAAACACACACACCAGCATGAGTGGTGTGGAAGATGTGAAAATGGCCTGCGTACTCCTCGTGAGTATCCAGGCAAGCCCTGGGCCCATGCGCTGATCCTGGCAAACCTCCAGCTACAGGGCCCTATTTCAGTCTGATTTTGGAACAACATCAACAAAAAATCCAAATCTTTGACAGTTCTGGAATTTGGCCTTAGCGGATATGTTTGACATAACCAGGGCCCCAGCAGGGCCCAGCCATCTCTCCACATGTGCTCTGCTGCAGTGGCTTCTGTTTTGCAGGCTCCAACCTGCCCGCTCCAGGCCTGCCCAGAGCTCTCCAGTTCCCACCTACCTTGGGACTCCAAACAGCACCAAGGAGTCTCCATCTCCTGCCCTGACTGGGGCTAGTCACAGAGAAGAGATATCGTGGGCCCTCCAAACATACCCTCCACATGTCAAGAAAGTTTCCCAGTGGGGCAGCCTGATGGCTCAGTTGGTTAAAGCACGCGCTCTGAACAACAGGGTTGCCGGTTCAATTCCCGCATGGGATGGTGGACTGTGCCCCCTGCAGCTAAAGATTGAAAATGGCGACTGGACTTGGAGCTGGGCTATGTCCTCCACAACTAGATTGAAGGACAATGACTTGGAGCTGATGGGCCCTGGAGAAACACACTGTTCCCCAGTATTCCCCAATTGAAAATAAAAAGCAAGTTTCCCACTGAGAAGAAAAGACTACACACACACACACACACACACACAGAGGCAAACCCGAGGTGGGAGTGGTGGGTGAGAAGGCCGTTCACTGGGAGTCCTGAGGCTCTGAGATGCCAGAGATACGAGAAAGTGGTCTGAGGAGGGTCAGCTGCTCAGCCACAAGGCCACACTTGCATTTACAAGTCCCAGCAGAGCTCATGGCAAGATGGGGAGGGCCCTGCCTGCTAAGCCAGAGGTAGACTGGATGAAGGTGGGGGATTGATGAGGCTAGCACTAAAGGGCAACTCTAAGTTTCCATATATTAATATAATAAATATATGCAACACTGGAAACACCCCAGACACTAAGTTATTAGGTCTCCACCTGGGTCAGGCAGGGCTGCAAGAGGTCAGTTTGCAAAAGCACATCCTTCCTGCTGTCTGTTTGAACTGCATCATTTGCCACCACCTGTGGCTGAGGCCTGCGGGGGGCCAGGCAGCCTCGAGGTGAGTGGGTGGCTTAGAGCCCAGCCTCTGGGCCACATGTGCTCACTGGGCTGGTTCCCTCGATACTCAGGTGGGAACAATCCTCTGGGCTCTGTGGCCACCTGGGGGTCGCCTGCACCAGGCAGAGTCCACGCTGGGAGCCCTGCAGTTTATACAGTTAGGTGGCCTGTGAAGTCAGTTACTAAAAGACCCAAGTTAGCCAATCTGAATTCTCCAGCCCCTGCAGTGCAGGTGGCTAAGACACAGCAGTTCTATCTTCCTGGTAACAGATGGGAGGCTTGGAGTTCCTCCCCTGGCCTCCTTCCCACCCAGATAGTCTTTGATATGTTAAGGTCTTTTTTTTTCTTTCTTTTTTTAAGTATATATACTATATATATTACAAAAGCAATTTCAAACACACAAATGCTCTATTCATAACCACATGACCTAAATCCAGTATTTACCTCATGCCTAATTATACTATGGCCAATGTAATCAGTTTTATGCACTCATCAAGTGTATCTGCAATTTTGCCTGCTAAAACAGAAGACATTTTCCACCAAAATTCATCAACATTTTCTCATGAATTAATATCATCTTCATATTAATTTGACAGTGTCATAATATTCACTGACTCTTAGTATCATGAATTATACTCATATAGCCATGTGGAACATTTAGGCTCTGCACAGTTTTTTTTGCTATTTTAAACAAGGTTCCTATAAATACCTTTGTGCATATAGTTCTTTTTCTCTTAGAATTATTTCCTTAGAATAAATTCCCAAGAGTAAGACTAATAGGTAAAAAGGAAATTAACATTTTCATTGTTTCAAGTTCTACACTAAAAAAATATATTATTCTGTGTGAATTCCCTGGACTGTCTATTTTCCAAACTAATTTTCCTGACTACACCTCCCAATCCTACCAGTCAAGGTCTACTCTTAAAATCCACTTTCCCAGCTCCAGGGGGCGGGGCATCTGAATGCACACCCTATGATTGAATGGTTGTTGGCAGTAGATCAATTGATTTGCTGTGGAGGGAGAAGGAAGGAGGACAGAGAGCAGTGGGTAGGAAGGTAGAGGGCTGGGATGGGTAGGAGGGGGGAGCAGGCCCTGTGGAGGTGGAAACAAAGGTAGGTCCTACATGCTATCCCCCCCAAAACAAGCCAACACCTCCCTGGACTTCAAACCCACCCTACCACCTGAGCTTCCCCTGAGCTGATCTTCCAGGGTCCAAGGACAAAGACACGCTTCAATGAGTTCCAAAAGGAGATTTCAGAAATACTATATGCTTCTAGGTTCTGGAAACATACTTTGCAAATGACATAAGCCATGCAGTCACCATTGGTCAAGGAGGCCCATGCACATGCAGGCTCAACCCTAAGGGTAGCTCAACTTTAAGACAGAACATCTTTTAAGAAAGTCCTCCTCAACAGTCTGGTGGTAAAGATGCTACGCCATAGCACCCTCTAAGTGGCATGCAGACCCTGGATAACGATTCCACATTAGGAATGCCTTTGAGTGGTCACTCCGGTTCCACTGTGATGCACCATAAAGATACCACTTGCCAGACTCCATTCACAGGCTTGTGGAATTTCCTAGCAGGAAAGGACCACATGTAGTCTAAGCCTCTCATTTTATGGAGAAACCAGGACACCAAGTGCTTGCTTTGGGGCTCCTGCTGCACCGTGCAATCATTGTCAGGAGGCTCTGTTCCTCTTCCCCCTCCACAGGAAGAGTCACAGGCTGTCCTGTCACCAGACAGAACAAGGCTTTCGTTTTAAAGAGCCCCAATCTCTGCTGTCATGGTCTGCTGACTCGTGTTCCCTAGTTCCTTCTCTGTGCAAAGCCAGCAGACGGCACCAGACATGAAAACTCAGGGGTCCTCTAAGGGCAGCTAGGATGTATCCTTCTTGAGGGGTTGGGGCCGAGAAGTTTCCACCACCTTTAAACCAGCTCCTATCGCAGATGCCTCCTCAGAGTCCTCCTCAGGTAGATGGTGACTTGAGTGCCAGATGTTACATCCCCAAAACCCCTTCCCACCCTTACCAGGGACTCCTTGGCAGGCTCGGAAAAAGAGCAAAGCCACCAAGGCAGTGGCTCCTCCAGCAAGCGCTAAGGGAAGCCATCAAGCAGGCAACCAGCTCACCTGACCCAGGCCGGGTCCTGGGCTTGCCCACTGCTCCATCACGTCCCCTCAAGCTGCCCATGGGACACCTACGATGTGCCCAGTACAGATCTAGGCCAGTGAGGAGCCAGGCACGCCAGCAGCTGATGCCAGCATTCTACAATGGGGAAGTTCAGTCCCAGAAATGCTAAGATGGAGGCTCAAGAAGGCAGCAAGGAAGCAGGTGACTTCCGGCCAGTCCTGTGAGCATCAGCCAGGAAGAAAAGGGCAGGGAGGGCATTCCAGGCAGAGCGAACAACAATACACAAGGCACAGAGGAGTGAAAGTGCATTGAGGAACAGGAGAACATGAACGGGCGCTAGGGAAGGGAGTGGCAGGACCAGAGATGGGAAGCTGGGAAGGGTCTTGTGTGCCCTTCCAAGGAACGGGAGGTTTCTCCTGCAGAACTTGAGCAGCTCTCAAAGGTTTTTAAGAGGAGTGACGTGATCAAAGCCATGTTTTAGTAAAAGAACTAACATCCTTCAAGACTTCCTTTCCACTACAATACTGCTTTTAATACGATTCCATTGCATCTGGACAAAAATGGGCAAGTGGGTATAAGTTGTGCCAGAGCCAACACTGGAGGGGAACACTCCTGCTCCGTCCCTCCTGGGGGCCAACCTGACCCCACATTGATGACCAAGCCTCAGTCTCAGGAATCACCTCCAGTCCAGCCTGCAAGAAGCCAGCCAATGACATGTCCAGCTCCGCGGAGGCAGCAGCTTCCCGCTTCCAGGCACCAAGGGAAAAAACTCTTGGAACATGAGTGGCCATCACAGCCAAGAGATCAGTAAGTTCAAAACTGCATTTTTCTCTTTCTCTCTCTCTCTCTCTCTTTCTCTCTCTCTCTCTCTCTCTCTCTCTCTCTCCCCCCCCCCCCTTTCTTTTTCTTAAGGGAAATTAACTCCTTTGTCTAAGATTATTGGAACAGAATGACCAAGATTTCAGTCATCGTGCCCTTGCTTCAGAAAGCTATAACTAGAAGATCTGAGGGCAAGAAGTAAGCCATGCTCACCTAGTCGACACCCTCTTATACGGATAGAAACCTGGGCAGGGATGCGATGAAGCCTCCACCCTGTTAGCTCTCTCTATCGGGCAGCTTATTGGGTAGAACATCTCCACTAGGTCGACATCTTCAGAACTGGAAAGGTGCCCAGTCCTGTCACCTCAGCCAGCTTGGGCACCAGGGACCTCAAATCATTCTACAAACCAAGCTTGAAGCCAAAACTCCGACCTCCCATCTGAAGAGCAAAGGAGCACCTCCAAAACATCTTCTGGCCCTGCCAGTCTTGCCCAACCCCAAAGGAAAAACAGAATTCAAGCTGTAACTGCCTGTCAGCCAGAGAGAGCCAGGCCTGGGCCACTGTCCTTACAAGGCAGCGCTGAAGTTTTCCAAGCGAAATCAAACGAGCAGGGAGGCTCCAGATGCCGGGATGACCTCTCTTTTCCACTGGAACTATTCAGGTTCCAGAGGATAAATCCAACTGCTAACGAAACGCTCAGCTCTCCAGAGCATATAAGAATCCTGAAGTTTAGCTGGAAGCTAAAGGATTCAGAAGGATGTCCAAAAAGATTAAGATCAAGATGTGGATATTTTCAGTGGCCTAAGGGGGATGCCCCATCCCCTCCTCCCATGTCCAGCACTGTCCAATTGTCCCAATCTGAGGGCTAGAATGGGGCCCAGTTTCTGTGATGGATACTTGTCTACCTGGCATGTGCCCCTGTCCCCAAGTTTCAGGCACCGGGCATTGTGAGTCCTGGTGGGTGGCAGAGTTCCTCTTGCCACTGGGGAAGCTGTAACCTCCAGAGGCTCGCTGTTCAGTATCCGCAACAGAGAGAATATGAGCATGTGACCTAAGATGGACAAGCAGATGCTCAGCCCGGACTATGTGTCTGGAATGAGTGGCACAAAAAAGCAGGGAAAGCTCAAAACTCATTCTGAAGAGGGTGACAGCATCCAGGTCAGCTGGCAGCAGTGATACCAGGGCCAGCGGCCTCATCACCTTGGCTTTGGTTCTAACCACCCAACTTCCCCTAGGTCCTCATCAATTTCTGAGCCTCGTTCTCCAACCTTCCAGGGCATTCAGGGAGCCACTAGGCGTGCTTCCATACATTACTTTTCTCCTTAATTTGGCCAGAGTCAGCTTCTGCATTTGTAGATCTAAGACCTGGACTCCCCCACCCTGTCCTTCCGCCTCCATACTTGCTCCTTGGCCCCCAAGACAACACCTATATGATCAAGTCTCTAGCGTTCCTCTGTGAAAAGAGTAACTTAAATACCCACACATCTGAGGATCACAGCCACCTAATAATCACAAATATGGACAAATGTCATAAATGCTGCCTATAACAACCTACCCTGTCCCTGGTTCTGACTAGATGCCCTGGCTTGGGGCATTAATATCAGAAATTAAAGGTATTACTGCTCCCTTGAACTCTTCCCTATCTCTCCACTAACTCAGGGAAAAGTGGACTTGGAGTTAGGAAACCTGGGTTCTAGAACTTGCACATGTCACTTCAACCCTGGGGCAGGTGACACCTGTACCGCCTATTTCACAGCGAGGTTAAATCAAATAAGAAGCCTCCATTGCAAAGCCCCAATAACCACCTAATTCCTGTGTCAATCATTCTTTTCAGTCCTCAGTGATCCACAGTTGGTCAATTTCAATTCAATTTAATAAGTACTTATGGAGACCTTCCTACGTGCCTTGTGCTATAGTAGGAGCACAAAGTCATGGTTTCTGTTTTCATAAAATTCAAAGCTCCCTCCTCCTTTGGCTTCTATGACACTAAACTCTCTTGGTTTCCCTCCTTCCTCACGGTCAGTTCCTTCTGTCTCATTTGCTGACCCCCCTTATACTGTACCCCTTAAATAGTGATCCCCTCACCTCCTATGTGCTCTCCATCGGTGATGCCATCTGCTCCCCTAGCTCTAACTCTTTCTATGTTCTGGTGATTCCCAAATGTCTGCTCCAGAATGTCTAAGAGACAGAGGGGGCTAAAGGGAGGTAATTGAGTTTGTTTGGAACGTGTCTTGAAGCTGTAGCTGCACAGTAAGTAATCACCTTTACTTAAATGATATATTTATTTGGGGTAGCCTGGTTAGAGTTCATGGAGGGGCAACAACCTCCATTGCCATCTCTTGGGGATCGTCTGCCCTAGACCTGTATGTCTAACTGCCCACAAGACATCTCTCTTGGATGTTCCATAGGCATCTCCAACACAGCATGTCTGAAATTAGACTCATTGTCTCTCCCCGAAATCTGCTGCTCCTCCTATGTCTCAAGTAGAAAATTGAGCAAACACTTTCACTTCTCCCTTGCTCAACTGGTCCTCGAGTCCTGTCAACCCAGCTCCCTTAACACCTTCCTAACCCAGCTTCTCCCTCTCCCACTACTCCATCTTGCCCCAATGACCGCAACAACTTCGCCAGTCTCTTTACTGCCCATCTTCCTCCATCTCCAGTCAATTCTCCACATCACAGCTGAATGATGATTTTTCAAAAAAATTAAAAAATTAAATTCTCTCTCTCTCTCTCCATCTCCCCCCCACACACACACACACCATCAATCCTCAGTGGCTCCCCACTCCCCACTAAGAGGTAAGGTCTAAACCTCTTGGCTGGCACATGGCCTGGCCCCTGCCTGCCCCTCTCAGCAGCAGTGCTCCGTCACACCCCACTGCTTGCAGTTCCTGGAACCGACCATGTTGTCACACCTCCACGCCAGGCCTTGCCTGAGCTGCTCCCTGTGCCTAGAATGCCCTGACTTCCTTTGCCACCTGGTGGATGCCTACACGCCTACTCATTTCTCAGGATTTAGCTCACACATCAGCTCCTCCAGAAAGCTTCCCATTCATTAGTTCCACAGCATTCACTAAGCACAGGTATCATGCAAAGCACTGGGGCCATCGTAGACCTTTCCTAATATTCCTCCATCCTCTAGTCTGGCAGAAGCGACCAGTCTGTCCTCTGAGCCCAGCAGACCCCTGAATACATTCACAGTGACATCCATGGCACTAACTGCTCTTGACTTTTGTGCATGTCTGCCTCCCTCACAGACCATGGGCACCTTGAAGGAAGAGGCTTTCTTTTCTTTGTCTCCCCAGTACCTACCCCAGAGCTAAGCACACAGTAGGGATTCAATAAATGCATGTAGGATGAATGAGTGAAAGAATGAAGAATGTGAGGGAAAGCACCCTGTAAACCATGATGGACAGGGTTACCACTGCTACTACTATGGCCAGTTTCTTTTTCTCCATAACAGGGGAGGTCAGATCCTAAAGGCTAACTGGGTAGTTCAGCAAAACCTCCTTGGAGATGGCAGAAGAAATCCTGAACCTTTACCACCTCTAGTGCAAGTGGGAATGGGGGTCGGGGAGTGGCTGTTAGCTCCTAATTTTTCCCACAGCACATGCTATTGGGAGGCCACAGAAAAGTGGTCACAGATTCATACAGAAGAGTCCTTGCAGACCTCTTACAAAAGCCTGCAACAGGGAGCCTGGAAAGAGGAGAGGAGAACGGACAGAGAGGGCTAGGGCCTTAGAGCAGAGAAAAATGTCTGCTACATATGGGCACTGCCCTCTCCCAGCCCCACACCAATGACAGGTCACTCTAAGTATAAGCCCTTCAACCACAATCCAGGGTGATACAACTACAGTTTAAAACCCACTCCATGGATCTCCTCTCCATGACACCCTGATCACCTGTTCTACAAGTCTTTCTTAGTTAACCTCATATGGTTATTTCCTAGCTTATAACCAACCCTGCCATCTACTCAGGGGCAAGCATGGACTAAAAGCCCTGAGCCTGCTGCCTCAGGGATATCAGAGGACAAACATCTCAGCATGGTGAGTGAGACTAGTATTTAAACATACACATAGTTCATACTGCATAGCCCCCAAATTCAAGCCAACCACTTCATCTGGTGTTCAACCTTAGAAATTGCAACTTCCTTCTCCACAACTGGAGGAACAGGCTAAGATGAATTTACGTATCAAGAGCCAGTATGTCTGCCGCCTACCTGGTGCCCTCTTAAGGGACGCTCAAGGTTAATCTTGATTATATTCTTATTTTTCACCTTACACATTGACTTTAGAACCTGGCGCCTGGAAAATGCAACTCCACCAAATTCCATTCTCCTAGGTGACAGATTCACCCTGAGTCCGTTTCTCCTTCTGGGTACAGCCTATCTCAGAAGCTGGACTGCCAGCCTCCTGGGGGGAAAAAGCAGATGGGACCCCACTTTGCACCCCCCATTGTGCCACACGTAGTGTTGACAGCATTGCAGCTGTTCCGTAAATACCCAGTGAGAGGAGCTGGCCCTGAGTTAACTGGCTGTTCAAAGGGTACCAAGTCTGTATTCCTGGGCCTTCTCGTGGTTCCCTCATGGGACAACTGGGATCTTAGGAACTGGGAGGGTTCCTCCTTTTCCTCAGTGTTGCCCAACCCATGTTCAGCGCTTAGAAAACACTAAGTAATCTTATTGGCCAACTGAGGCTGGTTAGGAGGTTTTAGGGACTCCATATAGGTTGATAGCAATTAAGATCAACTAAGATTGCAATGAGATAATACAATGGTAAGAAGACTGTTAAAACAGCACCCCACTCTCTTCTTAAAGACCTCCACCCTGTTTTTGTTTTTTTTTAAGTTTCCTCTTTTTAAATCTTTGTGTGCTGCCTTAAGGAAACTGAAGAGATGGAATCCTTGGTTTACAGACAGACATGCTCGAAGTGCGGAGTATGGTGACTAAGATGATTGATGCAGGATGGCAAATGGAAATGGAATGTGGGGTTTGTGCCCGAATCTTCCATTCAACAGCTGTGTGTCCTTAGAGAAGTCACTTATCCTCTTTGAACCTTAGTTAAAAATGACAGAGTTACCACGGGATTACATTCTTAACCTCAGGACTCTCTGAGATGGTTTTACTGCAGTTCGTATAAACAGGGGCTGGATGAAAACAGTCCCAAAGGTTGTATTCAGTTCTAAAAGTTGATTATTTGGTGAAATAGCAGATTCTACAAAAGATTGGTTTGTTAAATGCAGTTTATGCATAACTTTTCGCAGTTTTCTATGCAAACTCCAGCTTCACCTGTATACATTCATCAAGAATTTTCAATTAAAAATGAATTCAGCGTATTAACTGCAATGTTATATGTAGTAGCAAAAGACTGGAAACCACCCAAATGCTCTTCAGCAGGAGACTAGTTAAATAAATTATGGCATTTTCATATAGTGGAGAACAATTTAGCCATTGGAAAAAATGAGGCAGCTCTATATGCATTGATACAAAACAATCTCCAAGACACATTACGTGAAAAACACAGAATGCAGAACCCAGTGTACAGTATGCCAGAATTTGTTTATATATTCATATTTTCTTCTATCTGCAGAGGTTACACCTGGCAGCATAGCTGAAAAAAATGACAAACTGTAGTTGCCTAAGACAGAGACATTGAAGGATATGGGAACCATTACAAGATGGGAAATTTATTTTTTCAAAGTTTTATGTTATCAAATTTATCAATATTTTTTCATGGCTTCTGCCTGGCATCTTTCTTAAGATGGCCTTCCTTCCCTCAAGGTTAAAAGAGATATTCATTTTTCTAATTCTATTGCATTTACACATATGTGTATATGTATGGTAATCTCTTGTTTATGTTGAAATTATTTTTGAGACTTACCTTACACTGTATAACTTATCATTTTTGCATTTTGAAATATATGTATGTATTACCTTTTTGAATAGAAAACTGGCATTGGGGAGGAGAGGGGAGAATCTACCAGATTTTATTTTTAAAGAATCTGGCTTATAGGGTGCACTTTATGGTATGTAAATTATACTCAATTTAAAAAGGGAGAATTTCGTTTATATGGCAAAGTTGAGATTAACAGCATAAGAACTGGGTGGAGACAACAGAATGCACCTAGTCAAGTCCAATGTTAGGGTTTAGCTAGGACCACCCTAAGACTCAGTTTTATAATTTGACCTAGTTTTATAGGTTCAATACTTGTTTGGGCAAAACAAACCTGCAGCCAACCAGGAAGCATCTCTTTGCCTTCCTCACAAGTCTTGCCTGAGAGTTGGCCTGTCTCCTTCCATCAGTCTGGTTTCCTTGGGAGGCCAGGCCAACCCAGGCAATGAATGCTCCTCCCCAAGAGCTGGTGCTTAGGCATAGGACACTGCGGGGCAGGTCTATTGGTCCCAAATCAGGACAAGGACAAGCCAGTGCAGAAGCTGTCTGGCACCAGGGGGAAGAGGTGCTGGAAATGGAGCAGAACATGAGGTGCAAAGCCAGGAGGTGCCAAAGAAACATTAACCGGCAGAAGGAGGCAGCACTGGTTGTTCAGAATAAACATTGGGAACCGCGCTCCTTGGTGCTTGGCTTGGCTCTGTGTGCCTACGCACAAGCGGACAATATTGTCATTTGTATGATTATCATCATGGTTTACTGGGATTTGCTATGAGTGGAGCACCAGGCCCTGGGACACAAAGACATAAAACAGGGACTTCCAGTTTAGTTGAAAAGCAATCATACTGATCCACCCAAAGGCACATTTAAGAAGCGGAATAAAAGGTGTGATCAGAGCCATGGCCCAAAGAGAAGCTAAAAATCCTTGGACTGGGTTTTACGGTTTTTCTCAGATTGCAGCCCCAGTAGATGTTATTAGAATCTCCGGGGGAAGCCCACAAGGTGGGACAGGGGAATTCTTGAGGAGAGCATGAACAGAAGAACTGGAAGGGGAGCACGACTGAGCCACGTGGAAGAGAGGAAAGAGGAGGCATTCTAGCCTTCCAGGGAGGCATGGGAGGTAGGAATGCTGCCACCAGCAGTTTGGACAAACACACAGAGTGGGTCACTGGGTCAGAGTGGAGGTTCAGGCAGGAGAGCAGCTAAGGCCAGACCCCTGTGTAGAAGGCCCTGACTGCTAGCCTAGAAGTTTGATCCTTACCACGTAGACAGTGGGGAGCCATTGAAGGTTGCTGAGCAGGAGGGTGACCCTTGCAAACAGGCATTTTAAGTGAGATTACAGAGGAACCCTTTATTCCAGGCTTATTCAAAGCTCTGTGTGTATTTCAAGTGGTACTTGAGACATAAAGTCGTAAAGCAGTGCCCTGTGTCATGCAGACGAGGAAAAAAAGGTTTAAGGATCTCACAAAGAGATGCTTCAGTGAGAAAGAGCAATGAAAGGGGACACGTTTTAAAGAAGGAAACAAACTTGCAGAACAGAACTGCTAGGCCTCTGGAAAAGCACAGCATTTCCTTCAGAGTCTGGAATGCCCTCTTTTGGCTGGGCGTGTTCTGCCTCCTTTTTTGGAGGTTAGTCATGATGTCAAAACGCGGGATTGTGGTGTAGAGAGTGAGGCAGCTGGGAGGAGGCTGGCTGATGAACCGAAATATAAATATCGGACCTGGAGAGCATAAAAAGCCTCCATTCTAAAACCACCCTCTTGCAGGAGAATTCTCCATCTGCCTCTCTCAGGGGCACTTTGGGGGGTTTTGCCAGTCACTGAGCTCCCGAATTACCTCCAATAGTTTTTCCCCTTAAAACAATAACATGATTTTTTAAATCTGTTAAGTTTTGATTCAGAGCTTTTTCAATATTGTTCCTAACTGTGCACAGCGAGGCAGCAGGCAGGGCTGCTGGAGGGTGCAGGGAGGGCGTGAACTGGGCAGCAACTTCAGGCCATAAACTGGCATTTAGGTAAGGTGGGAGAGGAAGTCAGGATTACGTTTCCGGCCTTAAACTGGGCTGTGAACAACCAACTGCAGGACAAGCTGATACAGAGGCAAAGCCAAGCAAGCCAGGGGCCGGGCCTGAGTTATGCACCAAACACAGCCAGGTTGAACTGAAAATATGGGCAGACGACAGCTCCAGGTGGCTCCACAAATCCAGGGAGTCTGCTTCCTTCTTTCTCTGGCCTTTGCAAGGAATCCCTCTCCTCCGCTCTCCTGCCCCCACTCCTGAAGGGCCTTTGGTTACTTTTAGTGTCTGCAGGTTCCATATAAACACAAAGGATTCCAAAGACAAAGCTGTCTTTCCTTTGGGGTCAGAAGGAACTGCTCCCATCCCCCGACCCTCAAGCCCAGCGCTGGGCCCCAGTAGACCTTATTAAGGCAGCCCAGGTCAGGTAAGGCAGCTAACCAGGATCTTGACAGTCAAATCCAGTAAAAACCCAGAACAAGGGGTTGTGCAACCCATGGGAACTCCTATCGTGGTGGTGTTTTTGCTTTAAACCTCATTCCCCTGTGGCAACTGTGTCCATACATACCAGAATTTCCAGAAAGGTTCTAATTACACATGTTTTCCCTCTGGAAGCACAAAGGTGTCTGCCAGGGATTGTGCCCTAATGTTTTGGATTGACAAAAGGTCAGTGTGCTCATGACATACAGCTGGCACGAGGCTGCAAAACAGCATTTTCCTTCCAAATGAAACTCAGTTACTTGGTTGAGGAGGATAGGCACAGGGGAACTCCAGTGTGCCAGGACCATTGGTACCTGACACTCTGAGAGGCTGGCCAAACACTGCAGTGGGGTGGTGCCACCGAGCGCACAGTACACTCATACTGTACCCTCAGCAGGGCTGGGTGCTGCCCTGTGAGAGTCTTCCGCCCATAGCAGGGAGAGACTGGGTTGAGATTTGAGACGTGAGAAGAATGGCTCTGCATGCAGCATGTATATGCTTTTTGACTGTTTTAAATCCCTCTATTACAGTTAGCTACCCTGAAGCCCTCAAGGAGAACCTGTTGCCTTCTTCCCACACTTGCAGGCTGGCAGCTCAGTGGGTTGCGAGGACCCCACGTTGGCCTGTACAGCAGGTCTTGGTCAGGAAGTGGTTCTGGAGGCTCCGCTGGTGAAAATGTACATTAGTCACTCCTCTGCCTCCCCCACCCCCACCCCAGACACCATCACAGACACACACAGTCTCAAAGCCCAAGCACTTTTCCCTTTGCCCAGAACACAATAAAGGAATTAGGACCCACCTACAAAGTTTCTGCAGCTGACACTTCAAGGCTCAAAGTCTAGCTTGCCAGCCAGCTCAGTCACACATGTCTGATGTGTCCTCTTTGCAGCCAGGCCCCAATCAAGCCACTGTGCAATTCTGATAATTCAAACTGCTTTCCCGTTTAGGGAGACCGATAGCCATCTCGCATCTCCTTTTCCTGCTGACGTCATCCCACATTTTCTACAGACACAAATAAGGGTACAGCCCCTGGGATAGTTTCAGGCTGCCTAGGGTGGGAGTGGAGGGATCCTGCCCTCCAAGGTCCTAGGTTAAGGAAAAGGCAAAGAAATAAATCACCTAGCTAAGGTTAAAGGCCAAAGAGAACTTGACTGCAACTCAAGCCCAGATCTGTCCTGGACATTTGCAATGCAAATGTGCGTTTTGTTCCCTGCTACAGAAGTCTTGCACAATAGCCTGTGTATAAACATCCACGCCAACAATGCCTGACTGTGCAATCGCACTGTAATTACAGGCCGGCAGGAAGCTGCTGCTAGGAACCACACCATTCAACCTCTAGCCTTCCCGTGTCGGAGTCTCCACCGCACCGACTTAACATTCCTGCACACATCAACGTGTCCCCGCAGCTGCCCGGCTGCTGTTGGTACAGTTGCAGTCTCCCAGCCCGGGGGCCACCTGCCCGGCCCGCCACTTTGCAGGGTTGTCATAAACTCAGCTGTCCTTTAAAAAAATCCTGCGCCACGAGGCTACCAAGAGCAGTGGGAATCACCATCCAAGTTCCCCAGCACATTCCTGCAGCACCAGCAGTTTCAGAAAACAGAAAAGAGCGATATGCCACGGACTCCATTGGAAGCAGGTTTCGGAGTTTTATATAGAAAACACTATCATATGTACGTGGGTGTGCTGACAGTTCTTATGGCTAAATTGCAAAGTGTTAGGCCTCAGTTATTACTGTCAGGTTTGGGACATGGTATAGGAGGAGAAAGGGTGGAGAGTTACAAGGGATTTGTTTGAAGGGGGTTTGAGGGCAATTCTGGTTTTGCTTTCTGGAAATACCGAGGGTTGTTTTCCCAAACTTCCGAGTTGCTGCTCTGCTCTTCGTCACTGGAGGGCCGAGGAAAGAAAAGTGGGGGGAAAGTTCCTGTAACTTCCTTCCTGCGACCTCACTGGGGGCTGCGAAGAGGAAGAGCACGCTTCCTTTGGAAGCACCAGGAGGGGTTGGGGACCGGGTGCCCCGCCTGATGGGCTGGGGGCGCGGGGCGGAGGACTAGCCCCGGAGGATTAGCCGCGGGAAGCCCCTTCCCTGCACCCCTCCTCTCGCTAACCGAGTCTGGAGCCGCCTGCAGCCCGGGCTGTTTTAAGTCCGGCAGCAAATGAGCGACGACCGGGGCGCAGCCCGGGCCTTGGAACCCGGCCCCCGAGCTCCCTCCCTGCAGCGGCCGCCGCACCCCCGTGCCCAGAGCGGCCCGTCCGCCACATCCCCGCCCGCGCGGCTAAGCCCCGGTCCGGACTGTTTCTGAGTCCCAAGGCGGCTCCCTGGCGGCGGAAGGGGCTCCGAACCCGCGGCTCACCTGCGCGCTGGATCCCGCGGCAGCTCTGAGGGGTGCAGGGCGCGGACGATCACGGTCGGCAGACTCAAACTTTGCTGCTGTCGGGACGGCGCAGTCGTCACTTCCTCGTGGAGCCGGCGGCGCGGCCCGGGCTCTGACCCAGCAGCTCGCGCGGTGGCGCGCCGGGCCCTGCAGCCGCCTGCACACAAGCCTAGGGCCCCCGGCGCCCTCTTCCCGGCTCTACGCGTTGGGCTGCAGGGAGAAGCGGCGGCCGTCCGCGGAGCTTGCACCTTTCTAGAGAAGGCTTGCTCCAGCCGCCTCGTTTCCGAGCGGTAGAAGTGCGGTCCAAGCTTGTTGTCTGGCTGAGTCTGGAGGTGATGTTGGGGTTTAGGGACGCCTGAGAGCTGGGGTTCCAGGAAAAACACACCCAACCTCCAAACAAAGTGGTGCGGGAGGGAGAAGAGAAAGTTTTTCAGTTTGGTATTAAGCTAGAAGGTCATGTCAGAAAGTAGAGTGCTCTGTGTTTTGCCAAATAACGCCAAAGCAAGGCCTTAAAATACTGGTCTCCTCCCCACATTTCCTCAAAAGGTCTGCACGCTTGTCCTTCATCATTTCCACTGGTGTTAAGTGTGCAGGACGTTTACCATACCACACTTTATGGGGCTATTCGGGGCCCAAGTATAGGCTGCATAATGGTTTCTGTTCCCCCACGATTTCCACCTCTTCTTTACACTCAATACAGAAGATCTCTTTGGGGCCTGATGCATTCTGTGTTTCCTCACTGGCCAAAAGTGACTTAGACCGTAGGGTGGAGTCCTGAGGACAGCTTCAGGCAAGAGTCATTCTGAAATTTATCGTTGCCCAAAATAAATTGGCTCACCTTATTAAAAACTACAACAAAAAGCCACCTTTTTGGTTTCTGATAAACAGCAACAAAGTAGTTAAACAGCAGTCTTTAGGGAAGAATTCCTGATCCGGTAAAGCTGGAGAGAAAAACAGGGTTAGCCTTTGCTGTGGTTTAAAAAAAAAAAAAAGCAGACATTTGAAACTGCAGTGGAGGGCTTTCATAACAGAAACATTAGCTTCAGTGCAGCTTGTTGTGGAAAACAGGGAGCTTTTTAAAGGGAGTTCAAAAGCATCAGTTAGGACTCAACAATTTTCCCTTTTCCCCCCAAATACTACTCTTACTAGCACATTGACCAGATCACAGAACCTCCGGTTCCAATGTTTCATCTTTTTTACCAAAGCACAGGAAACCATAGAGTTGAGTGAAGTCTTTGTCCAGAAAGGTGGATGTGAAACTAATGGAAAGCGTCATCTGGGAAATAATCTACAAGGCTGTGTTAGTACCAAATGAGAAGCCACAAACGGCAGACTCACCACTGGGAGTATGAGGATCAGAGGTCTCCTAGCAACACGAAATCCCCCACATTGCAGACCTTATGTGCTAGTTTTGATTTCAAACGGAGACATTATTAATGGCACAGTATAAATATAAAATGTATCGTGTAAGAAAAAATATTGCTTTGAGAAATAACTGCATTATTAGACTTTCAATAGTTATAATTCTCTGAAATTTTTATGACATCATACTATTGTAGGGAGATGGTAGAGGGAGTGCCCATTTCAATTTTGGAATAGATAGAAGTGGTTCCTTAATGAATTCTGCTTAAGGAAAGTAATGACATAATCAAGAGGAATAGAGAGAATCTGTCACCCAGACTTCTAAAAACAATCGTGATACTCCATATTCTATGCTAGAACAAGAGCAGAATATTTCTTTGTTCAGTTTTGTGATTCTGAATTTTCAGTCACAATTTCATGAATATTCAGTATTTCTGCATGTCCAAGAATAATTAGCCAAAGTGTCAATGTGTGAAGGCCTGACATGTATATGCACACACATGCATTGCTTTTTCTGTCTAGGGTGGACTTTGCTGGAGTACCACAAAGTGTGGAAGCTGTCTTCAAGGGAACCTTGAAGACAGCCCCCTGCTAATGATCCCCTAACTCTTTCATGTGTTTTTTTTTTTTTTTTTTTTTAAGGGGAACAGGACTGTATTGGGGAAGAGGGTGTACTTCCAGGATTTTTTCCAAGTCAAGTTGTTGTCCTTTCAATCCTCGTTGTGGAGGGCGCAGTTCAGCTCCAGGTCCAGTTGCTGTTGTTAGTTGCAGGGGGCGCAGCCCACCATCCCTTGCGGGAATCGAACTGGCAACCTTGTGGTTGAGAGCCCACTGGCCCATGTGGGAATCAAACTGGCAGCCTTCAGGGGTAGGAGCACAGAGCTCCAACCGCCTGAGCCACCGGGCCGGCCCATGATCCCCTAACTCTTGGTATTCATGTTTTTGTAATCCTCTCTTCTTGAGTGTGTCTCAATTCTAACAAATAGTATAGAGCAGAAGTCGTGTGATGTCACTGCTGAGATTAGGTTATTAAACAAAATCTGTGGCTTCCATCTTGGGTGCTTTCTTTCTTTCCTGCTCTCTTGGATCACTCACTGCGGGGAGAAGCCAGCTACCACATTGTAAGGCAGCCCTGTAGACAGGGATTGAGTCCTGCCAACAACCACATGAGTTAGCTTGGAAACAGATACCCCCCACCATGCCAACTGAGCCTTTGGATGAGACCTTCAACCCCAGCCAACAGCTGCATCATGAGAGCCGTTGAGATAGAGGCATCAAGCTAAGCTGTCTGGATTCCTGACCCACAGAAACTGTAAGATAAAAAATGTTTGTTGTCTTAAGCTGCTATATTTTGGAGTCATTTGTTACACAGCCATAGATATCTAGCACACAGACCAGAAGAGAGTGGGCCTAATGACAACCCTACACAGACTTCCTGGTCCCTCACTTGGAAAGCAGAACATAGAGAAAGAAGCAGGTTCCTGGACCAGGAACCCCACACAGACTTCCTGGTTCCTCACTTGAAAAGCAGAGCATGGAGAAAGAGTCAGGTTCCTGGACCAGACCTAAGTGTTACACATAAATCCTAAGAACAGAAGTCCCAGCCCTCACTCCTTTTGCAGAGTAAGGGTCATCCTTGAATTTAAACTAGGTCAGAGGGTGTGGGGTGCAGCCCTGGTATTGGGCGTCACCAACCTGAGAGTACATACAGATGTCTCTGTGTCACAAGAATTGATATCTGTCCAGGTGTCTTCTTCCTCCTCAGGGCATCTACCCTGATCCCCAAGGCCTCAGCACAACCAGCAACTATGGGGTCAGGCTATCGTCATGGAAGGAGAACTTGAAAGAAGAGCTTTCAACCCCAGCAGCCAGAAAGGATAGGTGATTTCAGTGGAGAGTCTAAATATTAGAAAGAAAGGCTTATGGTCCTTCAGTAGCAGAACAAGCCCTGGACTATCTCTGATAAGAATCGCCTCCGCACTGCTTCCAGGGCTACAAAGAACATGCTGTCCACCTGATGGTATCTGTCTCTCAGCATCATTTCCTCTCTGACTGGAGAAAATTATTTACTTTAAAAATATAAAACAAAGTTTCAGGAAGCAGGAAAGATGTTCTACCCCTTCATCCCAGGGCAGGCATCTTCTTGTGGGGTCCCCCATGTCCCCCTCCCTTCAGCCATTCCTGACAAGCTGGCAATTGCAGAGCTCGCTCTTGTTTTCCCTCCAGAGACACTAGAGTCGGATTTTTCTCGTGTGCAGTGGCCGCAGCAGCTGTGTTGCCATGCCGTCATCTGGTTGCTATGACTTGTGAGGTTGTGGATGTGCCAGAACGTGAATCTATTAATTTAACAGGAACTAGGCTCAGCACATATATTCCTTGTTAGGTCATTTGCTTTGCTACCTAAACCACATCCAATGTGTTCAGCAATGGGAATGTTTCCTAGAGTTTGGCTTTGCAAAAATGCCAAATACCCTGAATTTTGAGTCTGCAGAGTCAGTTTTATATTATTAAATTATTGTGGAGGGCATACAAGCACTCTAGCACAGGTTTGCAAACAAGTTAGCTCTGGAAAAAAATCAAAAGGAGGGAAATAGTCAAAGGCTCTGGTTTTCATTCTTTGCACACTGAGGTCCTTTCTGCAGGAGGTGTATATATTAACTTGTGCAGGAATCCCACCCTAATGAGCTGATCTGAAAAGAGCTCACTGACAAGGTCTGAGGTCCTCAACAGCAGACTTGGGTTATGTGTGCCACAATAAGAGAGACCACTGGCCTTTGCTGTGGATTTTTCATTCACCCCTTCAATGCACACTTACTGAATGTCTACTCGTGGGGGTGATAGGGATGCAAAATGAAAAGAACAAAGTGTCTCCCTGGTGAGAAAGAAAGACACGTAAATGACAATGCAGCATGAGAAGTGTTATAACTGAACTTTGCATAGGGCACTATGAAATTAAGGAGGAGGAAGCAAGTAAGTCTGTTTGGAGATGGGGTCATGGGTTACCACTAGTGTTTTCCTTTAAAAACAATATTGAAAATTATCAGGTGCATTGCATTAAGTGATCATCAGTATTACTTTGTGTAGCTTTTGTTTCCGTTGTGTACAATATGTGTATATGTATATAAGTCACAGTGTAAAACATATTTCCTACATGCAGGCAAAGAAGTATGAAAGTTCTGGGTTTAGAGAGTAATAAAGAACTACATACACTGAGGGCCTATGATGGGCCAGGCCTCAAAGTGTTGTCCGTTTGTATAATTGAGAAACTAGTCATGATTTGAGAGATTTTTCCAAATTCTTCTTCCTTAGTAAATCAAAGCCAAGCCTCAAGGAACAGCTCCTTGAGTCCTCTCTGAACAGAGCAGGAGACCCATAGTCCATCTCTAAGGCAGTGTAAGAGTAGGTACCCCCTTTCTGACCTGCCTGCTACTGGTAGGGGAAAGAGGAAAGAAGCTCAGAAGTACATCATGCTCACTAATGAATGTGACTGCAAGCATAGAGGGGCTCTTAACCCGCTGCCCACTGGGATTCTGGGATGAAGCTGCCTCCAAGATAGTTTTATACCAAACTGAGGGCAGCCATGTCAAAATGAACCTGATAGTCAAGCCTCGGCAGGTAGACAGAGGCTCTGAGACTTAGTTCTTCTGAGTCCTCACAATCCTACATGGCATAGCTGTCACATTGAGAGCCAGGAGGCTGCTGTGAGATTGCCCTGGTGGGGCAAAGTGACCTGCAGCAAGCTCAGGGGAAGATCTGGGGTCTGCACCAGTGAGAACACAGGGGAAATGAGGAACAAGTTGTAAAGGGGAGAAGCTAGTGCTGGGAGATGAGGGACGGCTTTGCTGGAGACCGGACCACAAGTTCACCAATGGTAGCCAGTACCAGCAGGGACCTGCAGAGCAAGCAGAAACCAAGAGGATGAGGCAGCTTGGTATGGTGGTTAGGAGCAAGGATTCTGGAAAGCCCATGTACTGCCTAGTTTCAAGTCCCATCTCTGCCACATACTACCTGTGTCACCTTGGACAAGTTACTTAGCCTTTCTGTGCCTCAGTCTCCTTATCTGTAAAATGAGGATGATGATAACAATTGTACATATTTGATACGATTGTTATTAGAATTAAATTAGTTGATAAAGCTCTTATACACAGAGGGTGCCAAAAAATGTATACACATTTTAAGAAAAGAAAACTGTATTAAAATTGTAATATTCAATACATACCAATAACAAAAGATGAATACAAGTCACGTTTGACTTCTGCAATTATAAGAGGTGTTCAAAGTGGTTACCATCAGCATTCAGACCCTTCTGATTATGGTGAACTACTGATTGAGCAACGTGGACCAAAGTGTCCACTTGTATACATTTTTTTTGGCACCCCCGTATGTGTTCTTTAAATGTCCGTTTAAAAAGTAAATCATTCACCAACCAAAAGGATTCTATATGGCAATCACACTGTCTCCAAGAGTCAGTAAAAAGTCTCCCCAACCCTCAGGTTCCTGGGGAGAATCAGATCCGCTACAGACAGTATATTTAAGATGTATTGTAAGTTAAAAGGTTTGACCCCTCCACACAGGCCAGTTGGGAAGATAGACATTGAGCATGTCTTTATATTTACTTACTTCAGATTATCCAAATGTAATTCCGGGGGGAACTCTCCAAAATGCCTAAGTCCAAATCCTCAGAACCTGTGAATATATTAGATTACATGACAAAGGGGAATTAAGTTTGAGATAGACTTAAGGCTGCTAATTAGCTGATCTGAAAATAAGATTATCCTGGATTTTTAGGTTGGCTAGTGTAATCACAAGGGTCCTTAAAATTAGAAGAGGAAGACTGAAGAGGAATCAGTCAGAGGGCAAAGTGGCTATGGAAGAATCATCAGAAAGATGCAAGACTTTGAAGATAGAGAAAAGGGGTCATGAGCCAAGAAATGTGGATGGCTTCTGGAAGCTGGAAAAGGCAAAGAAATAGATTTTTCTCACAGAGACTCCAGAAAGAAATCCAGCCTTACCGACACCTTGATTTTAGACTGTAAAACAAAAATCTGCTGTTTTAAGCTACCAATTTTGTGGTAATTTGTTATCGTAGCCATTGAAAACTAATGCAGTGGCATTTTCCAAACATCGTATATTAAATACTTGTGTTACATCGAGCATTAGACGCCCCGGTTTTCAGACTACAGTTTGAGCAGGAAGTCTGGCTGGGTAGGCCAGGCAAAGTCCCAGGATGTCAGCTCACCAGGAGGTTCCCCGAGTGAAAGGCCACTAGAAACTCTACAACAGTACTTTGAAAGTTCAATCTGTTTACAGTCCCCTGGCTTAGAGATAAACCCCAATTCACAAACCATTGCTTAGAGCTTCTTCTCAGACTTGATAACTGTTGGTGCTAGCAGGCTACAATGTGGAGGCCAAGTGTAGAAACGGTTGACAAAAGCGAACCAAAGTCAACTGTCAAAAGCTGCTGTGGAAATTCTGTGCATTTGATGAGCACTGTTCCCCAGCAAGGCTGTCCAACCACCCCTGGTTTGCAAATGAATCTTCCCCCCCCCCCCCCACAATAAATAAAAGAACAAAGACCCAAGAGTCAAGGCAATCTGCAGAGCATTCCTGGGATCCAGGATGACCAGCAATGCTGGAGTTCATTCACCCTGCACAGGTTGCTTTTTCCTGTTTGAGACAGGTGAATATTTATCAATGTGCGTAGCTCAAAGGTTGAGCTCACTGCACAGTGGGAGGAAGTTTTTTCACAATCCTCTGCCAATGATAAATATTCCCAGCATTAATGTGGGAAGTGTCATTGAGTTCCTAGGCCAAGAGGTTGTTAGACACTCATAGATGACTTTAGGTTTCAGGACTTCTTACGGGAAGAAGAAGTCCTTCTCTTCTTGGTGTGGTACTATCTGGGGATTATAAGAAGGGACCATATACTGTGGCAGTACCTAGAGTCCATTAGCAGCTATAGCTCTTTGAGGAGCTTCATGAACTGAAGTTCTTCGCAGTAGCTCCAAGGAACTGAGAATAAAAGCTATAGTTTGTGCATTGCTCAGAGAGGGAAAAATACCCCATGGGCCCCCTTATTTATCTCCTACTTCCTAATTACAAATAAAGTTCTCCAGAAGGTGATGAGATGGAAGGACCACTTTGGATGGCCACCTCTAAATTGTATTTACATTATATTTATATTTAGAGCAGCCTACCACATCAGTGGGACAATCTGTGGCCCTCCTATCCCTCTTTCAGAATCACTCTCTCAGGCTATCACTTGAATGGCCTTTGCCCTGTAGTGCTGGGCTTTGCCTGATTTCCCGACATAATTTTTGCCCTTTGCCCCTAGTTGGAGGGTGTGGTCACTGATTCACTTGCCAGGCTCTCATTGCCTGAATCCAGTTGATTGGTTAACTCCCATCTGATGTGTTTGCAAAGAGCCTGAGGACCTGCAGAATGCCACAGAATCCCTCTGTGGATCATATCCCAGGTCCTGGTGTGGTTCTGGCAATGTCTATGAGCTCCTGCCCTAAGCTGCATTGACCTTCCTTTAGCCTAGGAATTCATTCTCCTCCAGGCAGAGGAACAACACTAACAGCCAGAGGCCTGGATTCTGGGTCTTAGTTATAGATATAGATTAGCTGCCTCAGAGATGGAGCCCATATAACAAGTAAAGCCTGACTTGTGACTCATCTAGTCCTGGTTGCAAATGAGAGACTAGACCAAGTCAGGGGTCTTGTTGATCGGTGACTGGGAAACCTTACCACATATATTACAGGTATTAATGGACGTGATGCAAGAGATGGGTGTACATCCCACACACAACTACAGTGTGGCCACCATGGGTTCTCCCAGCATACCCAGTCTCCAGGAAACCGATAATGTTTGGAAGGCTACATTCTTCTCCCTTCTGTGGAGGTATAGAGCTTCTAGAGATTTCTAACAGCTATGCAAAGGAATGATTTGAACTGTCTAAACCCTGTCAAGGCTGTGAATTGAGTGACTACATGCATCAAAAAGTGATACATGCCAAAACCCATAAAGAAGCCTCCAAATGCTCTTTCCATAACTGAAATCAATAAGAATCAGTATAGAAAGGATGGGCTCAATCAACCTGTGCTTTCACTTCCCTGTCTTCCCCATCCCTTGCCTTCCGGTGTAACTTGAGGACTGTGAGCTCACTTGCCATATATATGTACTTAATACTTGTTGGCAGATAGTTATCCGTGGGTCTGTCACATTTCTGCATGCCTTGTGAGCCGTGACTGACTGCCATTTGAGATAGTGTCTTTCTTAGAGCAATGTGCAGGCATGCTTACTGCCCATCATTTAAGATCTGGTTCCCTAAGCTTTGGGTTCCTCTCTTGCAATGTATCTCACTGTGTGTACAGGTGTCACCTGGCCCTCTTTGCATTGTCTTTGGGAAAGCTCAGGGAACCAGCATAAGAAAATGCCAATACTCTTGCTACTACTACTGTTGCTGTAGGTAAAGAAGTCCTTTGCTTCTGATCCGGATATCTTGTGTGTTCTGCCAGCATCCAAGAGACTGTGGCAGGCTAACTTCTTAGCTTGGAAGAAGGGTACAAGTCTCAGAGCCTTCACAGTTCTTGACAACCTCTCATTTCTTTCTCATGTATCATAGCCCTTGACTTACCAACTAATTCCCTCATGCCTGTGATCCTTAAAGCTATCTCGACAGTTTGGGCCAAGGAAAAATTACTCATACAGAGGTTGGAACAGACCAAAGGATCAAATTAAAGAGCAAGGCTGAAGCTAGACCAGGACTGAGATATCAGGAAGCTTGTTTAAGCCCAAGAGCAGTGGAGGATCATTTTAATTCTGGGCTGTTTGTAGCTATAGTGTTGGTTATATGTTCTAGTCAACGGATTGACAGGCAATTCTAAACATGCATAGGAGAACAAATTCATCTGCTTTTCTCATACGTAAAATCAAATGAGTCAGATTAGATTATTTCTGAGGTTCCTTCTAGCTATAAAAATTTATGCTTTATGAATTTTTAACAGGGCTGCCTAGAACACATATTAGGCACTCAAGCTAGTTTAAATTAACGATTGCAAAGAGGACTGTGATATAGTTCGAAGAGCATAGCATTAGAAGTTAAGAAGCCTGGATTCCAGACCCAGTCTGCCATTACCTAGCTGTGTGACATTAGACAATCGCTCGCTTTCCTTACCTTAAGGAGGCAAGTGTGGGATGTACACACGAGTTGATTCTAGGTGGTTCAAGGAAGTGTCATTAAATTATACAGTGAAAAAGTAAGTTTCTTTTCAATTTTCTTTTTATTTTTATGATTATGCCAAAAAAGAGGGTCTTGTTTTATTGCTAGTGTGTCTTTAACTAGCTCTTTATACCTGCTAATCTCCCTTTTTGGCAAAGAGAGAAAAGTCTCTAGTTCAGATATTTTACAGGCAGTGCTAGCTAGAGAGAATTTAATAACATTGCCTAGCTGTCGTTGCTTTACTTATTTTTGTTTTGACTTCTATTTATGGTAAATAATATAAGTTTTCCATTTATGGAAATGATACAAAATTTCCTTTAATAGTCAATTCATTATGACAGTGTTTTAAAATTTATTGTGGGAATGGTTGCACAACTCTGTGACTATAAAAAATATTGAATTATACACTATGGGTGAATTGGATGACTTGTGAATTAACATCCCAAAGTTGTTTTAAAAAGCAAATTAATTAAAGTAAAAAGGGAGGCTAATTTAAATAAAAAATTAAGCAAAGACTAGTATAGCTGGTCAGTTGATATAGAAAAAATTGTACAGAGGACACAGACCAAGATTTGGGGAAATGCTGGTGGGCTTCAGAGAAAAACACATTTGCTGGCAGTCTGATTTTGGACAAAGTTCTTAATCTTTCTGAGCCTGTTTCCTGGCCCACAAAATGGGAATAGTAATATCTCCCTTGATTTGTTCGGAGGAAGAGAACATAGCACCCGAAACCCTCAGCCCTAGGCCCAGCACATAGATAACTTCTGATCCAGGGGAATGGTTGATGGCTTGACTGAGCATCTGCCTTGGAGCCAGCCTGGCCTTTCACATGTTAACTCCCACATCCTTACAATAACCCTGTGTAGTAGGTACTTATTCCCTTTCAATAACCCTGTGGAGTAAATATTGTTATCCTCATGTTACAGATGAGTGAGCTGAGGTTCAGAGAGGCTAAGTCACTTGCCTAGAGTCATAGAACTAGTAAATGACTCCAGAGGAGCTTCAAACTCTGATCTGTCTGAGGTCAAAGCTCTGTTCTTTCCCCTTCATTATGTTGCCCCCTCCCACCAACCTTGAAGCCAGACCTGATTAAAAGGGACCCAACTGGCTACAGATAGGGAAAGGGGGACACAGAAGGAACTCTGTTTCTCTGTCCTGCAGATGAGCATCCTCGGTCTCGCTTCAAAAGTGAGACAGCCTAGGGGAACTTGGTTCCTGGTGCTGGTTTCCCATTGTCTTTCTGTCCCTACTTGTCCAGTGGAAAATGATCTTTCCTCATCCAGACATCCAGGGGCTGGAGTCCTTTTGTTGGCCTCTTATTCCTATTGCTGAGTCCCTACCACCTTTTCGTCTACCGTCCACTTGTCTGATTAGACGTTGGCTTTTTGTGTGTGACATTGGACCAGTGCTGACACTTGACCCTCTGAGGCTTACCTAGGTGTCTTGGTCTCCATCAGTCTTCTGGTTTGAGGGTGATCTCTCCTACAACAAAGTAATCAAACCTCAGCTCCTTCTGTCTCATGCCGCTGCCAATGCCCTCTTCAGATCACCGTCGTCTCCTGACTAGACAACTATAAAGGCCCCCAGTCTTGCTTGACTCCGTCCCTTCTCCAAAGTATAGTTAAAACTGAGCTTTCTGAAGTACAACCTGACTGGGAAACGCTCCTGCTGATCCTTCAGCATTTCTTCACTGTCCTTTGACCTGGATTTTAAAGAACTTTGTGAAGTGGTGCCTACTGCAGCTTTCAGCCTCTTCTCTCTCCAGTCTTCTCTCCACTTACAAGCCAGTCATGCAGACGCTAGTTACAGTCTCTGAACGTCCTTGGCAAACAGTTAGTGCTCACTAAATAGTAATGAATGCACCCTGGACTCTTGCTTCCAGAGTTTGTATATCATTCCAGCAGTCTGGAATGCAGTTTCCTCCCTAGCCTCCTTCCTTTTGGACTTTGCTCACATGTCACCTCCTCAAGGAAGCCTTCCATGCCCTCCCATGTTAGGTGCACCTTTATGCTCCAATAGGATCCTGTGCTTTTTCTCTATCGTGATGAGGCAGAACTATAGTGGAGGAACTGGGAGCGTAGGCTCTGGAGTCAAACTATCTGGATTTCAATGCAAGGTACGCCACTCACCCTAGCTGTGTGACTCTAAGCAAGTCACTTAACCTCTCCGTGCCTCCATTTCTTTATCTGTAAGATGGAAATAGTAATAATACCTACTAATAGGGTTTCTGTGAGAATTACCTGAACCAACGCACAGTCAATGGCTTAATGCAGAGTCTGGCATGTAGTGAGCACTCAATAAATATTAGCTATTATTATTTCAGCATGCGTCAAAATCTGTTGTAAATAGCCAGTGCCCTGCTTTGTCTTCCTCACCCTAAGCAGAGAGTATTTCATTCACCACTGACTCTCTGGGTGCCTAGTATCAAACTGGATACATGTGGTACTCAATACATATTTATTGACTGAGTGGATGGATGAATGAATGTCTTGCTCCCTAGTTAAGCTAAGTGACTTTGCCTGAAGTTCTCTTTGGATTCCCTGCTCTGGCAGACCAGTTTTCCCTGCTCTGGCCTGGGCAGGCCACAGCCCGAATCTTGTCTATGGCATTGTGATTTCAGATCTAAATAGCTAATGTCAATGCAAGACAGAAAAATACACACAATAAAAAACAAACAAACAAAAATACCAGACAGAAATACCCCTAGGGAGTATAGATGGAACAACCCTCTCACACAGTTTGTCCTCTCAACACCTCCACCTCCCTTTGCTCTAGTTTGTCATGACTAGGTGTGGGCAGCACCCAAACAGGGCAGGTCATTCATCTTTGCAACAAGGGTTTGCTGGGCCATGCCCTCTTGGGTGCTGAGGATGCCAAAGCAGGTAGGTAGGAGCCCTGCTTCCAGGAAGCTTCCTCTGGGATGACTGGCCAGGCAAGGAGACTGGCAGGTCCATGGCAGGGGGCACTCAGCAGACGGCAGGATCTGCCCTAGCCTTATGGCTGGGAGCCAGAGTGTGAATACAGGACCAGGGAATCTGGTTCCCATTCATCTTTGCAACAAGATGAGTCAAGTCAAAAGTTAGCCACACTGAGAGGAGACAGAGTCCAGCAGAGGTCAGAGTCCAGCACGTGAAGCCCAGCACCAGTGTGGGGGCTACTGTCTGCTTGCTCTTTTTTTCTTCTTTTTCTTTTTCTTGTCTCCAGGGAGGAACCTGAGGCAGAGAGAAAGCAACTCGGGATTTCCCACTCCAGAAGGTAAGAATGAATAAAGCAGCAGCAGAGGCCACAGACCAGTACTCAAAAGCCGCTTTGGGTCTCCTGTCAAGACCTGCCTCAGGAAGACAGTGGCTGTGGGACTAGATGGCTGGACCTGGTCCTGGGCTAGGTACTGGCAGCATGACAGTGGGGGAACACTGAGGACTAGGGCATGAGGTCCACAGCCTGCCACTAAACCAGCTGTGTGGCCTAGTCACTTCACCCCTTGGGACTCCATTTCTCCATTTGGACAACGTTCAGGGTTTCCAGTATTCGATTATGAAGACTTCTTTCTCAAAGTAACAAATTTCAGAGGCTCCACAGGATAACAGTGGTAATTTTGGTTATCTGTTGATCCAAAAAATGCAAAATGATAAAAGCAGTGATCACTTTTATATCTGTTAAAGAAATTTGCATTTCATGAATCATAGGAGTTATCTACTGTCACAAATAAAAATTAGGGATGCAATGTCCTTTAAGGCCCAGTGTCACAGCCTCTGTGAAAAGGTCCTACCCAAATCCAACCAGCAGAGCATCCATCTTCCTTAGAACTCACAGAAATTAGTTACCTATACCTCTTACTTGAAAAATATAAGGGACACCAGAGCACTATGCCAATGTATTTCAAACTTTACTTATTATGAAGTCCACCAATGATGCTAATATGACGGAACAAAATTTGAAAGTAGGGGTGATGGATGATATTTGTCATATTTTGGCGCCCAGATTCAGAATCCCTTCCCAGATGTGTGGAAGACTCCATTATATGTGTCTCAGTGGGAGTTAGAGCCCACTGCTCACCTCTCACTGTAGAGGCTGAAGAGGCCAGACACTTTCTTCCCAGAGTCTTTTATCTGCAGGGCTTAGACATGTGATCTGGGCTTGGCCAATCAGGTGCACTACCCTGGACTCTGAACCAGAGACCACAGAGGAAATGCCTCAGAGAAACTTTTCTGGTGGGGGTGGCAGCTGCAGCCACCATGCCCAGATTCCAGGGTATCAGCAGCAGCACTGTGATCATTCAGGCCTTAGCCCTGGTTGTGGCACCACCTTCCCAGGGTTCTGAGGCCAGGGCAGGATTCTCTAGATAACTCTGTGCCACAATTTTGGCTCTGCTTCTGCTTGCTACCCAGCATCCTTTGTTCTCATTCATGCCCCGAGCTTGGCTCTCTAGCCTTCCCAGAGATTCTGTGGGCTACCCAACATCCTTGTCATAAATTCCTCTTCTGTTTAACTCATCCAGAGCCACTTCCTGTTGCATTTTTAAGTCAGAGCCCTGACCAATGTATCAGGGCTCTGCATCCAACTTATTTTTGTATTTTGTTTTGGTCACACAGTTCTGAGAAAATTCTAATTGTGCAGATGAATGGTGTTTCAGTCCATTTGGACTACCATAACAAAACACAGGGTGGCTTATAAACAACAGAAATTTATTTCTCACTGGAAGTCCAAGATCATGGTTGGATGTGGGTCCTCTTTGGGGTCACAGACTTCTCATTATATCCTCACATGACAGAAGAAGCTAGGGAGATCTGAGAGGCCTCTTTTATAAGGGCACTAATCCCAGTGATCAGGGCCCCACCCTCGTGACCTAATCACCTCCTAATATCATCACCTTGGGGACTAAGATTTCAACATATCAATTGGGGGGGGATACAAACATTCTTACTGTAGCAGATGGTTATAAATAATAATGATAGACACCATTACACAGCACTCACTATATGTCAGGCCCTATTCTAATCATCTTACATATATTAATTCACTTAACAAACTTTTGAGGTGGGGCTACCATTAGCATTCCCTTTTTATAGATGAGAAGCCTGAGGTACAGAGGAGTGGAGTAATTTGCCCAAGGTCAAGGACTTGAATCAAGGAAGTCCTGCGCCAGGGTTTGTGCTCTTAATTCCTGCCAACAGCTTTTTTTTTTTTTTTTCTCATAATTTGTCTTTTGAGATTAAAACAGTCTCTAATTAAACCAATCTAGAAGCTAGAAAGAAAAGTAGTAGAAATTTTCATTTCAAAGTTGAATGAGTAATTATCAAAATATCCAACAACTGCTCTTTATCCTCATAAACATGAATGTCAGGCAATAAACAACTAAAACTTACAGCAAGTACTAAACAAACAAGACGAGTTTATCACTCTGTATTCACTGTGACAAGCCTGGTGTTTGTGGAGCCTGGTGGACCCCAGTGCAGGAAGTACTCAGCTCTTTATTGTTCTGCTCTTTCTAAGCAGACGTGCCCAGACTGGTAGCACTGAATCTCGCGGTCACACCCACTATCACTTCCAGACCCGGCTCAGAGACGCCAGGAGGAGCATGTGCCAAAGTTTGCATGAAACAGAAGTTATAAGAAACAAACAGAAAACACAGGGATGGGGGGATGTCACAGGGGTCAGCTGAAAGAGCTCCCAATGCCCAAAGCGGGAACCATTTGAGGAAGAAAATAAAGTAATATTAGATTATAACCCAAAGTGCGAAGTAAATATCCATGAGTCCACACTTACATAAATGTTTTTTAAAAGAAAACTAGAGTGGGGACACACTACTCCAACAAACACTACTTCAGGCAGGTGACCAAGATCAATCTCTACAGTCATAAATCATGCTGTAGCATACACCTGTGATAGGATGTGATGAAAATGGCACTTGACGTCTGCGATCATCCTTTCCAAAAACCCTAACTCCCATTTACTCAGGAGAAAATAGCAGTTAAAGCCCAACAGAGAGATTGCAAGTAGAGGAAAGTACTCAACCAGTACTCACAGGGTCATCAAAACCAGGAAGGTCTGGGAAACTGTCACAGCCAAGGGGAGCCTAAGAAGACCTGACACCTTAATGTAACGTGGTGTCCTAGATGAAATCCTGGAACAGAAAAAAGGCCATTAGGTGAAAACTAAAGAAATCTGAATAGAGTATGGACCTTAGTGAATAATTATGCCTCAATATTGATCCATCATTTGTGACAAATGTACCACCATACCAATGAAAGATGTTAATAAGGGGAAGTGAGTGCTGGGGAGGGGAAAGGTAATATGGGAATTCTGTACTGTCTTCTCAATTTCCTTGTAAATCTGTAAGGTTTCTTAAAAAATACGTCCTATTAATAAAAAAGAATAATAAAATTGACTGCCTTCCCCTTTAAAAAGTTAGTTTACCTGGTGATGCAATTTAAACAACTGAGGTCTTGATGGGCTAAACATATTTATGTAGTTATAGGCTAAACACTTTATTTTTAAGGAGGGTGCAGCTCACTGTGGCCCATGCAGGGAACAAGCCAGCAACCTTGGTGTTATCAGCACCACGCTCTAACCAACTGAGCTATCCGGCCACCCCTAAACACTTTTTAATATTAGCAGTTTTTAAAATACTTAAATTACTTAAATATTTTTAAATAAAATTCTAATCTTCACATTGCATGCCTGAATCACCTCAGAGTAGCTGGGCACAGTTTGACTGCTCTGATGGAGGGGAAATTACAGCCAATGTCCTTTGTCTCTGCCCCTAAAACTTTCTGGATCTCTAAGATAAGGACAAACTCCATACCTCAAGGCAGAGCACTGCAAAACAATGCAACCACTTCCCTTCCCCCCTCTGCCCCCAAGACACTGTGTGAGCAACTGTTTGAAGCCAACACTGCAGTTGTCTTTGTCCTGCATTTGCTTGTCAAGCCCAGCGCTCCCGGCAGCAGGAAGGGGAGAAGGGTAGCATGAAGCGGGGCAACAGATGGCTGAGACATGTCCTCTTACAGCTCAGCTGCCCTGGCCAGCCTGCCAAGCTGTGTACATTTCAAACGTTTGAGGTTCAACCAGAAGAGACGAGTAATGATTTTCAATCGTTTGCTGAAACACATGGTTAATCCTTGGGTAGCCAGAGAAGAGTGCTTTAAAATCGCACTTAAATCCTGTGTGGGGAACAAGGAAACCCTGTGTGCTTTCTCAGCCTTGTACCCAGATCAAGCCTTCTGGGGGGTAGTAGGACTTTTATCCAGGATCCCATTGTGCATCCTGCTTTCTATGCTTTTGGAAAGGGTGTGATGTTTCGGTCCATTGTTTATTTAGGGTGAAGGTGAGAAGGGGAAAGGTGTTTAGCAGGTAGGTTTGCATCCTGAGAAATAATGCACCCTGGCATTTGCCTCCTGGTCTGGAATTGGGAGATCTCTAGGTCAACGTGCTTCGTAAGTTCAGTCAGGCCTTATCTCCCTGTCCTAGTTCAGGCCCGTCTTATATCTTGCCTGGATAATGCCAGTAGTCTTCTCAATCCTTTATCAGACTCTCCTGCTACATGAGGTCATCTCCATGATTACACAGCATCTCCCCTTGAGTATACCCTTTCCTTGCCCTCACATCCCTCTCCTGCTACTGCTCCCATTTCTCCCATTTATCACAAAGCTTCTGAAACTAGTAGTCTGCTTTCCCTGGTTCCACCCTTCACTTCCTGGTCACTCACCAGGCCCTACTATGCCACTGAAACCTCTCTTGTCAAAGCCATCAGCAACGTCTAGGTGGCAAAATCCAGTGGATCTATCTCATTGAACTTGACATCTCAGGACTATTTGTCACAGTTGACCCCTTCCTCCTTCCTGAAGCACTCTTCTTTCTTGGTTTTTATGGTGATACTCTCTCCTGGTTTTTCTTCTATCTCTGTAGTCTCCTCTTCTCAGTCTCCTTGGCAAGCTCCTCCTCTTTCACCGGCTGCTACATGTTAAGGTGCTTCAGGGACTGGTCCTGAAACAGCTTCTAGTCTCTGAAGCTCTGAAGACGATCTCATCCAGTCCCAAAGCTCTAAATACCACCTGAAGACTGCTCACTCCCAATTTTTCATCTCCATATCTGAGCCCAGACTCATCCATGCAATTGCCTGTTTTATGTCTCTATTTGACTATCTAACACCTCAACTCATATTATTTCCAAAATGGAGGCCTTGATTCTTTTTATCTTCAAACTCTCTCCTGCTTCTCTTCCCTCTCACTCCTTTAGCACCTTTATCCATTTGTTAGTTCAAGCCAAGATTCTAGAAGTCATCTTTCATTCTTCCTTTTTCCTTATCCCAACATCCAATCCATCACTGTGTTGAGTCAGTATATATTCAGTCCAATATATCTTGTCTCTATCCCACTTTTCTCTCTGTCTTCACAGATACCTTCCTAGTCTAAGCCACCAGTATTTTTCACCTGGGCAATTGAAATAGCCTCTTGACTGGCCTCACTGCTTCACAATGGTACCTTCCAAACTCATTCTCCACCAGCAGTGAGAATGAATATTTCAAAGTGTAATTTGGTAACATTCAGTAATTCTTTTATTTAGGGACTATTTATTGAGTGCCTACTATGTACCAGGCAGTGAAAAAATAGACAAAAGTCCCTGCCCTTGAGGAACTTACAGTCTAATGGTAGGAGACAGGCAATAAACATAATTAAAGTAAATTATGTGACATGTTAGAAGATGATAGATGGTATGGAATAAAATAGATCTGGGTAAGGGGACCTCAGGGGGCATAAGTATGTGTGTTTGTTCCAGGATATTGTTATAATTTTAAATAATGCAGTGAGAAATGTTTGGTTTCTAACTATCATTTCCCATTGATTGCAAATTGAGGTAGCCACTATGGAAAACAGTATGGAGGTCTCTCAAAAAATTAAAAATAGAACCACCTTATGACCCAGCAATTCCATTTCTGGGTATTTAGCGGAAGAAATCCAAAACACTAATTCGAAAGATCTATGCATCCATATTTATATTACAGCATTATTTACAATAGCCAAGACATGGAAGCAACCTAACTGTCCATGAATAGATAAATGGATAAAGAAGATGTGGCACATAAATACAATGGAATGTTACTTGACCATAAAAAAGAAGTCTTATCATTTGCGACAACATTGATGGACCAAGAGGAACTTACAGTGAAATAAGTCAGACAGAGAAAGACAAATACCATATGGTTTCACTTATATGTGGAATCTAAAAAACAATCTAAACGAACACACAAAACAGAAACAGACTCATAGGTGCAGAGAACAAACTAATGGTTGCCAGAGGGGAGAGGGGTTGGGAGACTGGGTGAAAAAGATGAGTGGATTAAAAAGTACAAATTGGCAGTAACAAAATAGTCATGGGAATGTAAAGTACAGAATAGCGAATATAGTCAATTATATTGTAATAACTATGTATGGTGCCAGGTGGGTACTAGACTTATTGGAGGATCACTTTATAAGTTATATAAATGTCTAATCACTATGTTATACACCTGAAACTAATATAATATTAAATGTCAACTGTAATTGAAAAATAACGAAATAATAAATAAACATCATTTCCCACTAAAGTGGTTCCTAAGAGAAATGTCTTATTCCAAGTCTGGGCTGGAAAAGTGTAAGATGAATCTGGAACATCTTGTTACACCAGAAAGTAAAGAGACTAACAAAGACTACTGGAGTGGCATCAAAAGGACTCAGAAGCCAAGTGCAGGAAGCTCCCACTGGCCAAAGATGGACAATTTGAGTGTCTAAAAGAATAATGATAATAATGGATCAAAAGATATACAAGTCAAAATCCCTGAGTTCATAATGATAGTTTTAAGGGAAAGAACAACTCATTGGTCATCTTTGGAGGATGTGAGGGAACCAATTATTATGAAAACTTATAAATAAATAAAAAGAAAGAATTAAGCATGTATCCTGCCTTTCTTATATGAAAATGACCAGATAAACCAAATAGGTGATGAAGGAAAGTTTCTCATTATCGACTTATTCCAGCTAAGAAATGAAGAAAACAAGAATTAGAACATCACAATTTTACATCCTCTAGGGAAATAATCAGTCTAGGCCACAATCATCCACAGCTGCTAACACTGCAAAGAAAGAGAGAGTGAGGTAGAATGTGCCTCCTGAGGAATGGACACAATACCGTTTATGAAGTAGTTAGGGCTGAATTTCAAATAAAGAACAGATAATGTTTAATATAAACATGTCCAAATTTTCCATGATATATACTTATAGTAACATTATTCATTATTTATTTGAAATTCAAATTGAACTGGGAGTCCTTTCTTTTCATTTACCAAGCCTTGTAACTTTAGAAATAGTCAAAAAATCAAGTGTAGGTGCTGCCACTACGAAAAATAATCTGGCATATGAGGGTCACATTACTCTGACTCTAGGCTTCCTTTCTGGTCTCATGCCTCCTGCCTTACGCGTTCCAGTCCAGTAGCACCACACACATTGACTACAGGCTCCCTAGGAGCAGTCCTGAGAGACACTTGAAATCAAGTCTTGTTTTACTAAGCCAGGTTGCATGTGGGGATGGAATGTGGGGAGGAGAGAAAAACCTAAGCTTCTTCTTGGTTCGGGGGATGAGGTGACAGGCAGTTGGGGAAAGGAGTGGAGATGCTTTACAAAGGGGGCGTTGAGTAAGTTTTGCTGGTAACGAGTGGTGTATGCCCCTCCTCTGTTTGCCCAGGTCTCCAAGGTACAGCTGAGTAGCTCAAGAAGTCCTGATTACATTCAGGCCAGATCACACTAGATTCAGTTTATCTCTCTCTCTACCATGAGACCTTAAAGGATAAAGACTGTTTCCAACTTTAGATTTCTTACTGCCTGTCAAAGTGGCTGTCACTTATAGTGTCTGGTGAATGAGTGAATGAATGAGTGAGTGAGTGAATGAATCCCCCTTCACTTTTTGCAGAAATGATCTTCTGACATAACTAAATGTGGATGTTAGATATTTTTGATTGCCTCATGAAACAGTGAATTTAAACTTTGCCATTTCCATACATCAAAAGTGAATATTTCAGACTTTGAAACAAGGGTCAGTTTACTGAAACAGGCTCAGGAGACATCTTGAGACATTTCCCTCTGGGATGGCAAGCCTAGCCTGCTTCCTATTTTCACTTGCAGCTTAAACTCTTGAGTGTCTGCCGTGTATGTGTCTTGTGAAGTGTTATGGCAGCTGTGATGAGGCTAGCATCACAATTAGATAACGACCTTGGAAGAAGTTCCCTGGACAAGTCAGGAAGAATATTGAGGGCAATTAAGAAGCTTGCTCTGGGAAGCACTGGTTGTCTCGAAAGGTCTGAGCCCTGTCACCATCTATTTACTCAAGAGTGAGATCAAGCCCTGTCACCAGTCACCATCTATTTACTCAGCAGTGAGACCAAGAGAAAGAAAAAAGAGGAAATAAAGATCCTGTGCCTTCACCCACTCCTCTATCAACAAAGGAAAGACAAAGGAAAAAGATGAGGGAAAAGTCTACTGCATGAGGACCTTGGCCTTGAGTTAAAAGGGTCTCCTGGTATGACATTTGTAATAAGATGCAATAAGACATTTAAAAAACATCTGAATAATATTGTTCTTCCACATCATCCTCTTATGAGTTATAAAACGATCCCATTGGTATTGCTATTAGAATATTTGGGGGGGGGGCGTTCTGAGGTTTTTAGGGGGAAAAACAAAGAACCTAGATTTTTTTTTTCCCTTCGGCTTAATATACCTCCTTCCCCAGACATGGCCGTGAAGAACTCTGGGTGGTCCAAAGACTCATTTCCTCCTTCAAAGGTGGAGGTTTGTCACCACTGGTTAGGCAGGCATTGCTCAATGAGGAGGCGTGGCGAGGTTTAGAGACAGTGTCAGCACAGGTGGAGGCTGTATGAGGCGGCCCCGAGACTGGAGGCTCAGTGGGGGCAGAGGTCATGACTGTCCACCTACCCCTGACACACAGTCGGTGCGCTGTAAGGGTTTGTTGAATGAATGAGTGAATGAGAAAGGCTATCAATGCATATGGAAGTATAAGTTGTGCCATGTCTATTAAAAACTAGAAGAAAGAAGCCCAATTTTTTTTTTTCAGTCAGTCTCACTCATGTAGGACCTGAAAATGGCATTTCCCACTTCATGGGAGTAAAAGGAATTAGAACCACCACTGCACTCCATCGGGACTCTCCAGCACTCTAAAGAACAGTGTTGGAGTCCAAAGAGTGTTGAAAAAAAGATTATGAAAACAAATGCTGAGATGATGTCCTTCAAGTAAAGACTACAAACTGGGTTTCTATTTGTTTCTTTGTTGTGTGTGTGTGTGTGTGTGTGTGTGTGTGTGTGTGTGTTCTGTGTGCGCGCGCGCGCAAGCGCTGATAAAACCTCAGCCTTAGGAGGCTGTATTACTTTCCTAGGGCTGCTGTAACCAAGTACCACAAATTTGGTGGCTTAAAATAAAAGAAGTTTACTGTCTCACAGTTCTGGAGGTTAGAAGGCCAAAATCAAGGTGTCAGCAGAGCCATCTCCCTCTGAAACCTGTAGGAGAATGCTTCCTTGCCTCTTCCTAGCTTCCTAGAGGTTTGCTGGCATTCCCTGGCGTTCCTGGGCAAGCAGCTGCCTATCTCCAATCTCTGCCTTCACATCATGGCTTTCTCCCTGTGTGCCTGTCTTCATATGACCATCTCTTTTCAAGAACACCAGTCATATTGGATCAGAAGTCCTTCCTACTCCAGTAGGACCTCATCTTAACTAATCATGTCTGCAATGACCTATTTCTAAATAAAGTCAGATTCTGAGGTACTGGGGTTAAGATGTCAACATATCTTTTTGAGGGGAACACAACCTAAATCATACCAGAGGCATTTTGGGAACATGTTACAGTTAAAACAGGATTTAGTGACCCAATTGACCTGAGAATCAAACTGCTACCTCTTCACTACTTTCTGAAATTGATATAAAGCGTGAGGATCCAGTTGACCAAATTTCCCAGGCCTGACTGGCCAAATCTTTCTGGACTGCTGGTTTATAGAACTCTAACCCCAGGGTCATGCTAACTGTGGGTAACTCGTTTCTGAGAGATAGTATTTCCCTGCCTTTTCTTCCTGAGCAAAAACTCTACAATCATAAAGCTATATCTCCAGGGCAAAAAAGTTATTTACTGATCAATCTCTGGCCCTTCCTGGTAAGAAATAGTTTGAGCTCCAGAACTGGCAATGCCAGGGATGCTAGATCAATGCTTCCTTTCTTATTTATATCATGGCAACAGAGGGGAAAAGGCAACATTTGTGAAGCACTGGGGGAGAGACGCAGGGCTCCCCTATCCACCTCAGGCCCTGCCCAGCTTTCTGAATGCTAAAGAGATCGCCATCTCAGGCCATAGGACACCCATCCACTTGTGGACCCTGGGGCTAGATGATTGTACAGATGTCAGTCTAGAGGTAGGACTCTGACTACCACCCCAAATCCCCCTTTAGTGGATCTTCATTTGGTCACTGGACTTTTTCGTCATAGGCACGTATACCCAACTCACCTGTATAAAAGCAAAGAACTGACCTAAACTGTATCACCTCCATGAAGGAGGACCACAGTTCTAATTCCTTAGGGGAGGAAACTGTTCACAAGTAGAATAGAGCTAAGGTGTATAACCTTACAAAGCTATCCAGTGCCTAGTCCAGAGTCAGAACTAGAACTTATGACTAGTTTTTTTTCCTTTGCATTAGAGTCCTTCCTCATGGAAGATGAAGTTCTCAGCACAAGGAAAGGTGGCTGGTTTGTGAGCCTGGAATGGCTCTCCCTTGGATTACCTGAAGAGGTTTAGCCAGCCTCTCTAGGTTGAAATTTCCTGAAATGGCAGCATCTCCTCAAAGACACAGGTTCCTCTCAAAGTGCTTACTCCTCCAGGCAGCCCTCCTTGATCAGCTAGCCTGAATGTGGTGACCCTTCTCTGTGCTCTGGCACCTACTTTCATCACAGCACTTACTGTATTATAGAGTAACTTAACATCCATCTTTCTTACCAGGCTGCAAGCATCTGTTTCTTATTTTCCTTTTATTGCCTGCATCTAGTATCTGGTAGGCACACAGCTTACTGAATAAAATGAATGTCACAGATCACTTTGGGGACAGTAGATGACTACTTCCACAAATCAGCATCCTTAAAAACCACACAATTTCTGTTTGATGCCTTTAACATCTCCCTCTCTGCTCACACCTGGTTCCAGGCAGCTATAAAATTGCTGTCCTCTTTAACTCAGGAAATACCCTTGTTTTTCCTCCCACCTTACTGCCAATCCCTCTTGCTCAATTCTGGTTTCTTCAGCTTCCATGGATTGCTACCTCCCCGCATTTTCCCACTGAGAAGAGACATCTTGAAAGGTGTTGGTTACACTTCTGCCCATGGTGTCTCCTCCTGATTGTCCCTCACTCCTCCCTTGGCAATTGTGTGTGGACCAGGTCAAATGCCCCGAGCTCCTTCTCATCAGGGAGAGGGAACTGGCATGTCTGTGACCTTCTTCCCTTCTCTCTCTCTCTCTCTCACTCCTTTTCTTTCTTTCTTTCTTCCTTTCTTTCTTGTTTCCCTCCTGATTTATTTGCGTATCTATTACAATAGCTTTATTGAGATATTATTCACATATCATAACATTCACCCTTTTAAGGTGTACAATTTAGTGATTTTAATTTTTTCACAGAATTCTGTAACCATTATTACTACCTCATTCCAGAATATTTTCATCACCCCCATAAAGAAACTCCACATTCATCAGTAGTCCCTTCTCATTCCTTCCTCTTCTAGACCTTGGCAAACACTAATCTACTTTCTATCTCTGTGGATTTGCTTATTCTTATATATGTAATATAAATGGAATCATACAATATTTGGCCTTTTGTGTCTGGCTTCTTTCACTCAGCATGATGTTTTCAATGTTTATCTATATTGTAACATATATCATTGGTTCATTCCTTTGTGGGGATGAATAATATTCCATTGTACGGGCATACCACCTTTTATTTATCCATTCATCAATTGGTGGACATTTGGGTTGTTTCTACTTAGTGGCTATTTGAATGCTATGAACATTCATGCACAAGTTTTTATGTAAACACATGTTTTCAATTCTCTTGGGTCTATACCTAAGAGTGGAATTTCTGGATCACAAAGTAATTTTTCGTTTAACTTTTTGAGGCATTGCTATACTGTTTTCTAAAGACACTACCATTTCATAGCCCCACCAGCAATGTTTGAGGCTCCAGTTTCTTCATATCCTTGTCAACACTTGTGATTATCTGTCTTTTAAATTGAACCATCTTAGTAGGCATGAAGTGGTGTCTTATTGTGGTTTTGATTTGCATTTCCCTGCTGGCTAATGATATTGAGTACCTGTTTTTCATGTGCTTACTGACCATTTGTAATTCATTTGTATTCAGTTCCTTTGCTGACTTTAAAAATTGAGTTATTTCTCTTTTTATTGTTGAGCTTAAGAGGTTTTATTTATTCTGGCTGCAAATTCCTTATCAGATACATGATTTGCAAATATTTTCCTCCACTCTGTGGGTTTTTTCACTTTCTTTTTAAAAAAGTTTTTTCAATTACAGTTGACATTCAGTATTGTATTAGTTTCAGGTGTAGTTTTTTTCACTTTCTTGATGGTGTTCTTTGAAGTGCAAAGTTTTAATTTTGATGAATTCCAATGTATCTATTTTTTCTTTTGTCATTTGGGCTTTTGATGTGATATCTAAGAAACTATTGCCTAATCCAAAGTCATGTAGATTTACTCCTTTGTTTTCTTCTAAGAGTTTTATAGTTTTAGCTCCTACATTTAGATTCATGATCCCGTCTCTTTATTTTTGGCTTATCATCTCTCAAGGACAAATGCATTTTATGGCAGATTTGTATTATATTCTCTGCATCATCTGTTGCCTTTACACTGGGAGAGACACTTTCTTTTTTTCTCTTTCTTTCTTTTTCTTTTTATTATTATTATATATTTTTAAATTAGTTTCAGGTATACAAAACAATGTAATAGTTAGACATTTATCATTTATATCCCTCATACAGTGATAACCCCCTCCCCCATCTACCAGCCCTCTGACATCGCATATAGCCATTACATTTCCACTGGAGAGACACTTTCTTAATAAAGTTGTTTATATTTATTTGTTCTGTGAAACAGGCACTTATACCTTCAACAACCTTAAGCTTCCACCATGTCAAAAAACCCAAACGAAATAACACAAAACAAAAAACCCCAAAACATACATAATAAAATATGCTTTCCTGACTCCAGTTAGGCTGTGCTCTGTTTGCCACAAACCAAGATAGAGACATTCCAGGCATTGGCACTTTGAAGGTGGTTTGAAGCTTGGTAGTTTAAAAAAGGACAGATAATCTCCTGCAACCTGAATTCTGAAGAAGAATCAACTGCAAAACTCTTCATTGGGGGCCTTGATGCTTGGCAAGCAGTCACTGCACTACTGAGTCCAAGCACTCAGGGCCCTTTCTGCATCTGTGGCTCATTGTTCCTGTGCTGTTGATTATTCAGTTCAGCCATTGCCTGAGCCATTGTCTGCCAAGATGTTTTGGTCCGAAAATCCTTCATTATGTCTCTGAGTAACTGATATCACATTTTCTCTCTGCATCCTGAATTCGTTGGTCTTTGAAAGTTGGTGACAAAATTAGTCTTAGTTTCCTTGGATGTTGGTTTTGTATGTTTGTTGATTCTTTCAAATTGGCATGTTTGTTCTATTTGTCAGCAAATCCTTCAACTTTCTATTTATTTGAATCCTTTCTGAAAAAAGGTACAAATTCATTTTAAAAAAATCAAACATGTTTTCATCTGGTTAAGTTTCCTAGGCGTTAGATTTAGCACAACTGGAAGAATAGTACCAGAAAGAAAGATAGTTTAAATCTGACATATTTTCACATATGAGGCCATTACTTTATCCTTTTGGGAACAAAACCTCCCCAAATGATGTAATTAGCAAGGGCTACATTTATAAATTTGTACGATGAGATAATGATCTTCCCTAGAGAGAAGCAGCTGAAATCTGTCCTTCCAAAGTCTTTACTTTCTAGTAAGTCAGCCCACACAATGCAGAGGGACAGTTCGGTCACTCTTCCAAGGGAGATTTTGAAGCTGATCTGTGATTATCTTCTGTTATCCAATGAATGGAAATAACATCCATCATCCAGGAAACCGATGTGTGGGGAAACCTACAAAAGACTACAGAGCAGCATAAACTCTTGGCTGTCAAAACCACACCATTTAGAGCTGTTGATCCAAAAATGGCTTGGCTTCCTCTGCTGATGATTTGCTCCTAGAAGTGCCATGGGGACAAACACTGGCATAGGGGTCTTGGACCATCTCATTCAGTGTCAGGATGCTTTTTAATGGATATAACTGGGTTAATAACATGGCAGGGTCTCTGGTCCTGCTCCCCGCATAAGGATATGGTGAGGCCAAAAAGGAACACCAACGGAGCCATAGATAGGGGAGTCATACCATTATATTCTTGCTGGTGGCTGGGTTGGAGCTACAAAAGCAAACGTCCGCCAGAACCCCAACAAGAAATCTTCCTGCACCTCAGTCTTGCTGGCAGCCAGGCGAGACACAGGAAGTAGGATCCACACAATCCGCAATCCACAGTCAGGTCCTCTGCCTGCCAACCAACCAACCAACCAACCAACCAACCAACCAACCAACCAACCAACCACTGTAGCCACGGCAGGTATATCAGTGGCTAATTGGCCAACTGGCCACAGCTGACGGCCAACCACCACCCAAGCCAGCACCTTTCCACATGAGGCCGAGAGCCTGGAAGCTGCTCTCTGGGACTCTGTCCCCACAAACATGTATGTAAATTTCATTTAATATTGAGCCCTTAAAAGATGCCTATGAGAGCTTGTTGACCCAGTTGAAAAGAAGCAGCTGTAAAATGGCGTGTATAGGGGGTGGCCGGTTAGCTCAGTTGGTTAGAACATGGTGCTAGTAACACCAAGGTTGTCAGTTGGATGCCCGCCTGGGCCACTGGGAATTGTGCCCTCCTTGGAAAACAACAACAACAACAAAAAACACATATATAATATGGCCCTTTTGGTAAAGTGTTTACACGTTTTAAAAGTCTAGAAAAGAGATACATTAAAGTGTTCTCTCCAGATAATAAAACTCAAGTTTTCCACTTTATACTTTTTTAAAAATTGTAATGCATATAGTTTACTTCCATAATTAAAAGATAAATTGGGGCAATTCTATTTTGAAAAAAAAAATGAGGTCTTACCTTGAGCTCAAATGCATGTTCAGAATTTTAAAAATATGCAGTCAAGAGTACATATATCGAATCTGCTACTCTGTAAGAAAACAAAAATAATCAGCCTTTAATGGTGGAGAAGCAGGCCAAATGTCTGCTGCTCAAGCAGGCGTGGCCAAGCCCTAAATTCCAGGTCACAGGGAAGTTTGCCAGAGCTATCGGTTCATGGTGTTTCTGCCCCCTGCTGGAAAGTTTAGGGAAGTGCAGGCTCTGGCCCAAGAAGTTCTCCAGGGGTATGACCTCGAAAGATGAGGTCTTATGAACCTAGTGACACTTGGAAAAACTGGTTTTATTGCTCAAAACTATTCACAGGAAAACTAGTCATGTACGAATCCTTTCATGCACCCTCCACCTTTTTAAACACATATATTTATTTTTCAAATGTTCCAGACTTCATTCTAAGCATTACATACCGCATGTGTAGAACGTACAGATCAAAACAGAGATTTGTTTTTGTGCCATTCCCCATTTTACAGTATAAATTGTATTGTACTTTTATTCTTTGACTTGCTTTTTTCACCTATCAATGTATCCTGGCAGGGTCAGAAGTAGGGTGAGGCAATTGAAACCTGCATGACCCTGAGAATGGCCTCCTTACATTTTGTGCCCTTCGACAGTACATACAGCTTAGCTTTGTTCTTTTTGACCCCTGAATAGTATTCTATAGTATCAATAGGCCACAATTAGCCATTTCCTTCTGAATGAACCTTGTGCATGTAGTCAAGTTTACTATTTTTTACTTTATGGTTTGTGTTTTTTTTACCTTAAGAGGCCTTCCCTACACTAAGTATCATATAGTGTCTCCCTATATTTTCTTTTCTTTTCTTCTCTTTTTTTTTTTCATTTTAGACCTTAGGTGCAGAGTTGAGTTAATCATGCTCCTTGGCTCATCAGTTCATACTCTACACAGTCATCATTGGTCCACGTAAGACACTTTTTAAAAATTCCCTTTTATCCCCATTTCCCACTTCCATTTCCCCGACCACCACAGACAACGACTCTGATGTGTCTGATAGGCACAATAGTATCTGTGTGTTTCCTTATAAAATAGGTAGTACACGTAGGGAATACTCATGTAAATGATATTATGCCATAGACTTTAGTCTATTTCTTACCATTTTCATTCAACACTGCTTTGTTTTTTATGAATCTCATTTCCCAGATTTGTGTTAGATGATAACAATATAACTTAGTTTGGGTCGTTCCTAAGGCAGAACTGAGACAAGGTGACAACAGTGTATTTGGGAGGCTATCCCAGGAAGACAGTGGGGAGGAGAGGAGAGTGATACAGGGAAGAAGGAGAATCATACAGGAAGAAGTGAAAGATACGTTAGTGAGCTGATTATCACTGTGGTGGACAATTGGCACAATCTCCCTGGAGATCCTTTGAAGAACCATATAAAAATCACCTAGAATTGTCCCTCTGAAGTATGGAAGGTTAGGACATTTATCTATCAACCTTCATCCCCCATTGGTTGAGAGTTGACCCTGGGGTCCACACGCACACACACACTTTCCTGCTGTAGCTGTGCCTCCAAACTATACTGAGCAAGCTTCCAAGCTAGGAGAAAATCTTGACGCAGAAAAGCTGAGTGACTCTCTGGTGCTTGATTTGGGAAGCCAACAGCGTGCACAGGAGCTGTTGACTCTTGGCTGCCCTGTGGGTATGCACATCTCTATCTGCTAATTGCTATCTAATCCACGTCTTTCCTGTACCTTGCTAGTTACATATTGACAACATCTGACTTCTCTGCCCTGACCCAGAGAGAGCGGCTCATACTTCTCTCCAGGCAGGACCTATTATTACAGCCTTCTCTCTGTCTCCACGCACCCCTCCAACTGGCCTTCAGCCGCCTACCTCTGGAAATTTGGCACTTTCCTCCTGCTCAGCAGATGTGCCCCTTTTCATTTCTCTCTCTGGCTTCACTTTTGCTTTCTTTCCCTCTTCTCCTCCATTTACTCCAAGCCTGCCAGGATCCCTGTGGGGACAGAGCCAGGAGTGCTGTTTCCAGGCTGTCAGCCTCACATGGAAAGGTGCTGGCTCGGGAAGTAAATGGCCATCAACTGTGATTGGATGGCTATCAGCTGTGGCTAGTTGGCCATCAGCTGTAACCAGTGAGCCATTGGCCACTAATATAACTACCGTGACTACGCTAGCAGAAAATGGGGGCTAGCAAGAAGATGGTGGCTGAGCTAGCAAGCGCGGATTGCAGTTAGCACGGCAGATTGCAGTTTGCAAGTAGAGTTGGTTGGTTGGCAGACAAGTGGACGGCGGGTTGCGGATCATGTGGCTCCTGCATCCTGTGTCTCCAACCCAGCCACCAGTGAGACTATAGTGGAATGACTCTTCTATCTATTGCTGCGTGGGTGTTTCTTTTTGGCCTCACCATATCCTGCGTTCTTATGTGGGGAGCAGGAGATGAGACCCCGCATGACACTCTGGATGACAATCCCCAATAGCCTCAGTGAACCTGGTTCAGATCGTTTGCTTACCTAGCTCTCACAGAAAGGGCTCACACTCAGCTTCAAAAATAAAAACAAGCAGAATGATACTGAATACTGTTTGAGTACTTACTGAGTGGCAGGCACTGTTGTTTATCTTCTCGACAACCTCACGAGGTAAGTAATAGCATCATATCAATTTCACAGATGAGGAAATCAGCTTGGAGAAGATGACTTATCTAGCTGATGGAACTGGGCCTCAAACATGGGTGTCTGGCCTTAAGGATTTCTTCTTGACCATTTGTCGTGCGGGAGACCCTGCTCACTGTGCCATTTGTCGTGTGAGGTGGCCTGCAGGTTCTCTGGTCCTGCTCCCCACATAAGAATGCAGGATATGGCTAGGCTAAAAAGGAACACCCACAGAGCCATAGATAGGGGAGTCACACCACTATAGTCTCACTGGAGGCACTATAGTCTCACTGGAGCCTGGATCCCCACGACCTGCAACCTGCTGTCCGCTTCTCTGCCTGCCAACCAACCGACTCACCAACCAACGCAGCCGAGGCAGTTATATCAGTGGCTAATTGGCTAACTGGTTACAGCTGATGGTCAATTAGCCACAGCTAACAGCCATCTACTACCTGAGCCAATACCTTTCCATGTGAGGCCGAGAGCCTGGAAACTGCTCTCTGGGACTCTGTCCCCACACCATTTCAATTAGCTTAGCCATTAAGTACTGGAGAAGAGACTCATGTCTTGTGCCTGGTTTTTGACTGTTCAGATAGAATAGTTATTATGGTTCCTTTTTTTTCCTCACAAGATTATTGAAAGTATGAAGATTTTAAAAATATAATAAATATAACACCTTGGATATGATACTTTTTCATGTGTTTTTTTGCTTTTTGTTTGTTTGTTTTCTTGGTTCATGTGTTACTGCTATGTGATTCTTTTTTCTCAGGGCCAACCCTAATAGATTTTACCTGCAGCCTCCAGATAACTGAGATTCTACAATTAGAAGTTAATTCGTTTGATGTTAGCTCAGTTATATGGGAGAGGATACGTGGTAATACTTCTCGGCCATTCGTACCTTAGCATGAGTGAATTTATGACCTTTCCTGAGAGCTAGTTTTGAAAGAGGAGACCGGGAAGAAGCATGAATGCACTAAGCCTGGATTAAAGGGAAGCCACACTAGGTCATCGCCCTAGAAAAGCTCTTGCACTTGTGCACCAGGATTTAAATGCAAGAATGTTCTTGGCAGCATTGTTTATAATAGACTCAAACTGGACATAACCCTGTCCGTCAAGAATAGAATGGGAAATTGCACTACAATTGTAGTGTATGTATTCATACAATGGAATACAATACAGCAATGAAAATGAGTGACCTACAACTAGAGCCATATGTTTGAATCTCACAAATATAATGCTGCCGAAAAGAATGTTGACAACAGAAGAGTGTATTCAGTGAGAATCCATACATGTACAGTTCAAAGATGGGTGGTGTCGTGCGTGAGACCCTGCTCGCTGCGCCATTTGTTGTGCGAGGAGGCCTTATCGCCGCACCATCTTTCAGGCGGGGCGGCCTGCGGGGTCTCTGCTCCCGCTCCCCACACAAGAACGCAGGATATGGTGAGGCCGAAAAGGAACACCCACGGAGCCATAGGTAGGGAAGTCATACCACCACGGTCTCACTGGAGGCTGGGCCCACCGGACGCCGACCTGCCGTCTGCTTTTCCGCCAACCGACCGACCGACGACTCTCCTCCACTCTCTCCTCTGTTCCTCTCTCTCTCTCTCTCTCTCTCTCTCTCTCTCTCTCTCTCTCTCTCTCTCTCTCTCTCTCTCTCTCGGCCCTCCTCTTCCGCTCTCTTCAGCTCTGCTCGGGTCTGTTCGGCAATCCTCGTAGACGCAGCAGCCATACCAGCGGCCAATTGGCTAACCGGCCACAGCCAACGGCCAACCAGCCACAGCCGACGGCCATTCACCACTTGAGCCAGCACCCCTTCACGCGAGGCCGAGAGCCTGCAAACTACCCTCTGGGGCTCTCCCACAGGTGGTAAAATTATAAAGAGTAAGAAGGAAATTAATATCATGAATGTAAGGATAATAGTAGTTCTAATGGGGACGGAGGGGATGGTGACTACTCAGGGCGGACAGAGGACTCTTCGGATGCTGATAATCATGATTTCTTGATCTGGATCTTGGTTATACAGGGGGTTGCTTTGTAATTATTTGTTAAACTGTCCAAATATACTCCATGCATTTTTTAAATATTTTCTATGGATTTTTGTATACATATATTTTATCTCACCCTTTTGAAAAACTAAAAGAAGGAAACAAAGGGAGGGAGAGGAGAAGGGAGAGACAGAGGGAGAGGGAGGAAATGAGGGAGGGAGGGACAGACAGGAAAGCCAGCCCCTCAAACCAGACCTCATTTCTTTTTTTTTTTTAATTTTATAATTTTATTGGGGAACAGTGTGTTTCCTCATGGCCCATCAGCTCCAAGTCGTTGTCCTTCAATCTAGTTGTGGAGGGCGCAGCTCAGCTCGAAGTCCAGTCGCCATTTTCAATCTTTAGTTGCAGGGAGCACAGCCCAGCATCCCTTGAAGGAATTGAACCGGCAACCTTGTTTTGAGAGCCCACATTCTAATCAACTGAGCCATCCGGCCGCACCTCCGGATGGGGAGCTCGTTGTTTTCAGTCTAGTTGTGGAGAGCGCAGCTCACTGGCCGATGTGGGAATCCAACCAGCAACCCTGTTGTTCAGAGCTTGCATTCTAACCAATTGAGCCATCCGGCCGCCCCAGACCTCATTTCTTTGAAAAGCTAATCCAGACCAGGTTCTAGAAGACCTGGAAGAGAAGTGGTCAGGTTTGGGACAGGTGGCAAAAGGCTCTGTGCATAGTATCTATGGATATTCAACTGCCAAATGGTTTTCCAAAGTGATTGAACCAATTTATTCTCTCAGTAGCAGTGTAGAAGCATTCCCATTGTTTTTCATTCTCACTATCATTTGATATTGTCAGATTTTTAAATCTTTTCTTCTTTTGTAAGATGTGTAAAGGTATCTCATTATTGTTTTAACTTGCATTGTTCTAGTACCTAATAAGCACCTTTTTAATTTTTAGTTTTTTATGAAATGCCTTTTCAAGTCTTTTGCCCATTTTTTAAATAATGGGTTGTTGTCTCTCTCTTTGGTTTATTGGAGTATTATATATTTTAGATTATTAGGGCTTTGCTGGTTGAAAATACCTTTTCCCGTTCCATGACTTGTTGCCTGTGTCTTTCTAGGTGGGTGGGATAGAGGCAGCAAGAGTTTGTGGCCTCTGAATTCCTTTGCTTACGGCTTGGGTGCCTTAGGGAATTTGCTCAGCATTCATGGGCAACTGCTATTCTTTCTGACACAAATTGGAGTTCCTGGCCCCACCACCCGGGGTTCTACGGTCCCCTCCCCTCGAGAGGCAAGCTGCCCAGGAAGAAAGTGAGCTCCTGTGAGAATGACAATGTGAGCCTGTAAGATAGAGCCTGTTTTGTGTTTTCTTCCCTCCTACTCTCTTGCATTAGCAGAGAAAATGGAGTTTCGACACTGTCTCACCACATACTCTTTTACTTCATACATCAGTGCAGAAAAGACTAAAATGGGAAAGGTTTAGAAGTCGGCCAATATCTGAAGCCCTTTGTACTAGCCTGGATTTTAGTGTCTGGACGATAGCAGATGCTACCTGAGAACTGGGAACATGACTGCCAGGACAGAAAGAGAAGTTCACGTCTTGCCAAGGGGCAATGGGCCATACTGCCTGCTGATATCAGCATTTGAAGCCAACATCACAGGTTACTAATGGGCTTGGAGGTCATTAGCAACCCTCCCTCTAATACCTATCTGAACTAGGGACTGGCTTCCTTTGGAGGTGAGAGGTAATTGAGTTGTGGATGTACTGTTATTCTGTACCGTGGATGTACTGCTAATTTTCCCTGACAGGAGGCCTGAATCCAGTGAGGAGGGTGGATCCTGAATTTAGGATCAATTTAAATAATTAAATTTCACTGGTGACAGGTACAAAAAAAAATTGATGTCTAATTTGTCTCTCCTCCCCCAAGTCTTACTCCTTCTCCAACTTCAACCTCTTGAGGACAACTTTTGGTTTGTATGACATGGAAACTGCATGGTTTATGGGCCAGTGCAGACTGGGGGATAGTGTTGATCATTGGAGAGAGCTCACTGCCTGCTGGAGCCTCTGGAGAACAGAAGATTTAAGCAACTGCATTATGGGTGGGACTTTGAGGGCAAAGAACTTGCTGTCTGTCAGATAATGTAACTTCTCAACTGACCTCTCGGAGAGATATGTAGGAAAGTCTTTGTTACTTTCAAGGCTGTCTGGAGTCAGACTTGTGTTTCTTTTGACCAGCATGCAGTGCTAAGGCAGGCCCTAAGGAAGGAAATGGTGGCTCAGCTGTATCTGGGTCATACTCACATGCTTCTCTTCATCTGCACCAGCGGCACCCTATACACAAACAATACATATTCTACTGGTATGGCTGTACGGGATGTAAAATTACTGGAAACCTGGGACTCTTGGATTTCCCACAGGCACAACCAGAAGCCTGCTCCAGCTCTGGTGTCTGCAGTTGCTCTGGTGGTGCCCAGGCTGAACAGTGATTAGACATTGTGGGTATCTCCCCTGTATATGTATAGATGGTTTTCAAAATCTTAAAGCCGATCTTTACATCGAACTTTATCAGATTCAGTCCATTGTTCCATCCAATGAGGTCTGGTTTAGATTGGGTTTTCTCAGAAGCCAACCGTGAGGTAAGGCTTTGAATGCAAGGAAGCAGCAGTGGGAACTGAAGGAACTGTGGGCTCGGCTGCTGGCCCACAGCGGCGAGGTAAGCCAGGAGGTCAGCAATGACGGTTTGTGAGCCCAGCGCCACTCAGGGCCCTGCGCCGACCTTCAGAGCATCCAGGCTGCTGCTTCACTTCTGCCTCCCAAATCTCACGTGACGTTTCTCTTATGGCCAACCCTAATGTGTACCATACAGGGAGGGAATTCTGGAAAATGTAGCTCCAGCTGAACTATGTCGACACAGTACAAAACCCTGCGCAATTCTCCCGATGAATGTACGATTCTCAGTCCACAGAGTCTGACTCACAGAACAGCACTTCCTTTGTTTTTTGTATCAATTGAGTTTCTGCCTCTGAGCCCCACGCCGACAGACAGGCAAAATGTTTAACTTCGGTCCTTCCTGGTTTTTCCCCACTTTGGGATCAGGTGAAGATTCCGCCATCTTACTCAGTTCCATGTCAGAGGTGCCCTTCTGTCAATGGGTCATCTGTGACTGTTAAACCCTGAGACAGACATTGTGCCTTTCCCAGAAACCCCTTCAGATCTGGTGACACCTTTGCTTCCATGCCCCACTTGGGACATGGCGCTTGTTTGCAAAGCTGAGGGCCCCAGTGTCTTTCCTTTCTGGGGTTTTGCCACCTCCTTGTGGGCCCTGCCAGGAAGCCAAAACTGAAGGGAATCTGTTCCCTTCAACTTTCTTAAATACATTCCACTGTAAAACTCTTGAACATTTTCCTTCTACTTCTACCACAAACCTTCTACATTCTCCTAAGGGCTTGGTAAACAAGAATTAAAAGACTCTGTTGTCTGTACTTTCATTTGCCTTCTCTGAGGCAATAAAGCATAGTGTTCCCTGCTTGATGGGAAAGAAAATATTCAGGGAGGGAAAAAAACATAAATCAATCTTTTAAAATACTATCCGGGCATCTGGAGCTGTGGTAGCTCTTCCTCTGGGTGTGGATGAGGACACTGTGTGGTAACAGTAGCTAGAGCTGGAAGCTGGCATCCCCCTTGGCTGTCACCACCCTCTCTGCCTTGCCCCCTGCCCAGGATTCTTTTCCGCTTCTCCTGGTCGTGCTGAGGCAATGTGCTGGGGAGAAAGTGGCACCAGTGTGAGGCCTCCAGTCAGTAGACCTCTGCATACCCTGAGGAGTTGAGAGACATATGCTATTGAGGAAATAATGCATCTCATTGTCAGTAGCAGTATTCCTGGTTTCTGTAGGCCTGGCAAAGCTTCCTAACTCAATGGCTGTGCTATGAGAACTGCTGATCACTTCGGTTTATCTTCCCCAGCAAGGAAAATATAGCCATCCAGTCAGCCATAACACAGGGCTTGACAGAGGCAAGATCTGCTAAATGAAACATGCTTGCAGATTATAAGGGACAGAGACATTGAAAAAAAAAAAGATGAATTAAAGGGAAAAAAATATCCCAATGGATCTCATAAGCATGGCCACCTGGATACCTGATTCACACAGAATAGACAAGTCTAGGCAGACCTTTGGATTTTTATTTTTTTAATTGGTGAAGGGGAACAGGACATTATTGGGGAATAGTGTGTACTTCCAGGACTTTTTTCCAAGTCAAGTTGTTGTCCTTTCAGTCTTAGTTGTGGAGGGCGCAGCTCAGCTCCAGGTCCACTTGCCGTTTTCTAGTTGCAGGGGGCACAGCCCACCATCCCTTGTGGGAGTTGACAAATTGAACTGGCAACCTTGTGGTTGAGAGCCCACTGGCCCATGTGGGAATCGAACCGGCAGCCTTCGGAGTTACGCACATGGAGCTCTAACTGCCTGAGCCACCGGGCCGGCCCAGACCTTTGGGTTTTCATTAAAGCTTCAGAATTAAAGTTGGCTTGTGGAGGAAAAAAGCAGCAAGCTGCCAGGTGTTCCAGTGATGCTGCCATGTAATGAGCTGGGCCTTATGCTGTTCTTTACAGTCAGAGCTGGTGTATTGTATGCACACACATATGTGGTATATGGAGACTGTGTGTGCACCGGCATCTAAGACAGGGACCTCAGCAACCGTAGAGAGCATAGAGAACAATGTTGGATGACCTCATCACCTATTGAGATGTCCGTCCCTGAAACAGCTAACAAGTGTTTCTTCTGGCAGAGCCTTAAATATAAAATTCTTAGTAATTTACTCAGAACAAAATGCTTACATCTTTATTCATATACGTTCACCTATCCACTTTTACTATGTATCTGTCATTTAGCTGTTTCTAAAGATAATGTTCAGCAGTCTGCTGCTTAGCAATCCTTTCCCAACTAGTTTCTGAAAATAGGGTTTTAACTGAATGTTCTCCTTGAGAGTGATTTCATACCATTGCCAAGGGTTTGGTTGCACATTGTGTTTTAGACTAGTTGCACTTGACACCCCTTTCAGTTGATTTTCATTCCTGATTTAATTATACATTCCCCTTCCCCCTGCCCTTCCTTAGGTATGTTCTCCACGTCTCCCACGCACGACCCAGCACATCGACTCAGTGATGGTGTGCTGTCAGAAGAGATTGCTGTCATGCTGGTTTAATGGATTCTGTGTTCAGATTGATAAATGCTGAAATCAACTAAAGGAGGCATGTTTATAACAATGTTTAGTGGTGGTATCAGAAAGAATGGACAATGGCTACAGTTGTGAACAGATAACTGATTAAAAACCCGAGTTTTCTGCTCATGCTGAGATGGTGTTGACCGCATCACCATCGAGTCTGGTTCTGATAAGAATGTGCTGAGGTGTGAATCGGCAGCTTTTAAACCACAAGCTCTTGCCCACTATTTCTTCAGTGGCCAACCAGGCAAGAAAGAGTAGCTGGGGCCAGGTATCAGGAAGTCCTCTCTGGAGGATCAAAGGGTCCATGAGAGGAGCCTCACAGGACTGGTGGAGCAGCTGGGGGAGAAACGAGAACTATTTAAAAGAAGGGTTGGAGGCTATATGATGCCAGGTCTCATCTTCTCCTGGCTTTTCACAGATTAAATGTGGAACTAGGAAAGGAAAAAGAAAAATGCAAACAATGGCACTGCAGGTTGTTCCTACAGCACATGCCTTTTCTCTGAAGGTCTCTCTTCTAAGCAATAATTCAGCCAAGCTCCTATTTTAAGATCCTTGTGACATGACAAGATCACAGGTGAGGGTGTTATTATTGCAATTATGGATGCTTTGTTTTACCATCACTGAGGGAGAAAACTCTCTGGGGAGTGAAAATCAACACTCCATTTAACAATAGCACTGCATACTAATTCATGTCGACATGTAAAACCAATCCAGTTAGGAAAACATCCAGATAAAATGAAATGAGCCATGATAATGGTATGGTCTTTCAGTTATGGGTCGCATGTATGAGGATTACAGATTCTTTCCTAAATGTTATTCAAGGTTCTCAGTACCTCTGGTGGTAAATACCAAGGTAGTCATTTCATAGTTGAGAAAAATTAAGACAAGAGAAACATGCAAATAATTGTTAAATGGGGAAAACAATATACTTACTCAGAACAGAGAGGCAACAAATGCATTTATTTCTGGTAGTCACAAAAGAAATGTCAAAAAACTGTAGTATCATTTTACCCCATTATTGCAATCATCATTCACCACACCACTGAAACGTTCTCACCAAAACCACCAATGCGTTCCCTGTGGCTAAATGATCTGTAGGAGAGAAAAAATAATTTTCCCTCTACTCTTTTGAGTTCTTAGTGGAGACCCTGGTAATAAAAGACAGCTTAACAGGAGAAAAACAAACAGATGTTTATTATCATGTATACCTCATGTTTACATGGGAAATACCCATGAAAAGTGAGTACCTCCCTGAGAAGGCTTAGAATTCAGGCTTAAATACCATGTGAGTAGGGAAAGAAGAGGAGGAATGTAGACCTCTCAGGGGAGAGTAAATGATTTTTAGGAGAGATGAATGGGCCCTGAGAAGAACAGATGGGAGGTAAGATAGCTTATGACAAGGTGTCTGGGTGTAGTGTCAACTTCTACTCTCCTTTCCTGTGATAAGAATCAATTTTCCCTGGTTGATGAAACTCCCAGAGAGAGGATTTATGACAATTGAGGATCTGTCTTTAGGCAGATGAGGGAAGTTCAGAGGAAGCCTCTCCCTGTATTTACTGTTTTTCAAGTATCTACAGCACAAAATAATAATATATCAAAGCAACATATTTTGAAGTAGCATGTCCTGTACTTCTACAGTCATTTTGGGGTGGTATATTCTGCTACCCTTCAGATCCCAAAGTCACAACTCAGTTCTCATTTCCTTGGCCTTCCTGCAGCCTCAAATACTATTGACTTTGCTCTTGTTTTTGAAGCATTCTCTTCCCTTTACCTTCATGACATTCTGCTATTTTGGTTTTTCTTCCACGTCTCAGGTCATTCTCTTTCAGCTTCTTTGTGGACTCTTCTTGCTCTACCTGTTTTCTTCAGGGTTCTGTCTTGGGCTTTCTTCCTGTATTTCTCTCTATTCCCTTTTCTGAGTAATCTCATCTTGTTCCATTATTCCTGACTCTCCAATCTGTATCTGTAGTCCAGTTGCCTGTCTTGGACACCAGACAGACCCATATACCTCTGCCTATTGGCTGTCTCCACTTCAATCTTTTATCAAATCTGTTGATTTTTAACTCCTAAACATCTTGTAGTCTGTGTTTCCTCTCCATTCCCATTCCCATTCCCATTCCCTTTATTTAGGTGACCATTATCTTTTGTTTAGACTCCCTGTCTCCTGTCCCACTCATTTAAAATTCATTACCCTAATTCTAGCCAGGGTGTCTGCTTTAAAATCAAATATGATCAGGTCCAAATCTTTAAAACGAAACAACAAATTTGTAATAGTTCCTCCATTGTTCTTAGGATAAAATTGAAATTTCTTAACATAGCTAACAAGGCTCCATGTAAATTAGTGGACCCTTTTCACTTCTTCTAACTCATCCCTTTCCACTCTCACCCCCCTCAGTCATACTAAACTTCTTTTAGATACCTGAACACGCTTTGCTTTCTCTTACCTCTAGACACTTGCATAGACAGTGTTCCCACAGTCTAGATTGATTGCCATCTACACCCAACTCCTGGCCTATTTGGCCTAAGGTCTTTCCAATTTCAGCTTCCAATAGCACTTCCTCCAGGAGGTCCTTCCAGCCCCCGGCTTCCCAGGCAGGGGTAGGTTTACCTCCTATGTGCCCCCACAACATCCTGTACTTCCCCTCTTGTAGCCCTGGCAAGGCAATATTGTAACCTCCTGATTACTTGTCCTTGTCCCTTCTAGGCTCAGCTTGGTGAAGGGACAGTCTGTGTTAGCACTGTTCACCACTGTAGTTCACCAATGCCTGTATAAAATAGACAATACACAAAGATTTGCTCAATGGATGAATAAATGAAGCATTTATTGCCAATATCACTCCTTTTAGTACTTATCATATACTGCATATACTGTTATGTCCCTGTCATCCCAAATGAACTGTAAACTTCTGTGGGTCAAGGGACTCTCATTCACATGAGACGCCACTCAGCACCTACTATGGTGTTAAGCACACAATAGGCACCCATTCACTTGCTTATTAATTGGACATGTATATGTATAAATATAGTGTGTTTACAATGTTAAAGGTAAATTTGGAGTTTGGGAGGAGGGTGGTTGGACAGCAGGAAGCTGGGAAATGGATCTGATTTGACCTCTCTAAGTATTTCAATTTTTCATATCATGTTGTGGATGTAGATATGGCCTTAATCCATATATGGCCTATATATGATAATATATAATTCTACTTACAATTATAATCTTTCCAGTTGCTAAGGAAGCAAGGAATCCAAGTTCAAATATAGATTTTAAAAAAAATCTAACATGGAGGAGCAAAAAGAAAAGAGCAGGAGAGAATTAATAGGACCAAAGAATCCCAAGGGGCCAGGTCCGTAGCCGGGAGGAGCTGCCTCATGCATCGCACAATATGTGTGGTTTGGCAGAAATGAGATGAAAGCACACTCTTCCCTCATGTTAAAGGATAATTATCTTTAAAAACTAAAATCATACCTTATATAAATATAAAATTAACACGTGTCCAAAATTTTATTTGTCATTAATAAACGAGGGAACCACTAAGATATTACAACTGATTCAAAAGATAATACAAAGAAGCAGACACATATATAGATAATCAGCAGTGCTGAAATTAATTTGATTAATAGATACAAGGTTGCTTGGGTAAAGGGAGAGAGATCAATTGTACTCCAGGAACAATTTGCATTTCTATTTCTATGGACAAGAATTACTTGCACTGCTATCAGTTTTTTGCACCTCACAGAGTTGTAAAATAGCTCAAAGACAATGAAAGGTAGACATAATCTGTTAGACTGGGCACCCAATCGTCTTTATTGCCCAGTTTAAAGTCTTTCACAATTTTTAAAAATACTAATACATCCCTTAACTTGTCTTCCAACATAAGGGTTCACTGTATGAAGGCTTAGTGTTTCTCTTTAAGAAAAAGAGAAGGTTTCTGAAGTTTATGTTAACCATACAAAGTCTCTGAGCTCCTCACATAAACCACTTAGGGGAATAAAAATCTCAGTTCTTTATAGATGCTGTGTGTTCCAAGAGCCAGCCTGATCCTTTTCTTTGAAATGTAACTCTTATGTCCTCCTTAAAATAATATATTTGGTATTGAATGCTTTTTATTATCATGAAATATTTTATGAATACAAAAAGTTTGTAGGATAATATAACAAACACACAGACACTCGCCACTCAGTTTAAGAAATACAATTGTATTTGTACCCACTCCCTGATCTTATTTCCCTTCATCCAGAAGTAGTCATTCTCAATATGGATTGGGACTTTATCATTCTCTTGCATGCTTTTATGCATTTACAACATAATTTGTACGCATAAAGAACATACAGTATTATTTTGCATGTTTTTAAACTTTACATGTAAATGAAATCATACTGTTGTTTCATTCTGTAACTTGCGTTTTCTGTTCAATTTTGTTTTTGAGATTTTAGATCTGGTATTATTTCCATTAAAAATGATGGCTTAGAAACGAGTTCTTGGTTGGTAACAAGAATAGGAACCAGTCATAGTTTTGATCCATTATTCATTATTATAAAATTCTGGGTCATATATATCCATAGAAGTAATACTTGTACATGGGGGAAAAAGACAGAAGTGATCAACTGATGGCAATATTTTAAATAATTTGTGAAAACAACGTTCTAGGAAAAGTAGCTTTATCACCACGATTTAAATAAATGGTAGATTAATTTACTACTATTTAAAAAATTAACCAAGCTATTTATTTTATTTTTTAACGAGGGCACAGCTCACTGTGGCCCATGCGGGGATCAAATGGGCAACCTTGGTGCTATCAGCACACACTCTAACCAACTGAGCTAACCGGCCACCCCATAACCAAGTTATTTCATCTTGGGTAAGTCATATGGCTTTTCTGTCTCTTTTTCTTCCTCTGTAAAATGAGGGAATTGACTTAATTCAGGGTTCCTCAGATTTTTTTTTCTTTAGGCCATGCCTCTTTTGATGCACAAAAAAATCTCAAGTCCTTCTCTAAAATGAGTTGGAATTTAAAAATAAACAGACTTCCAGTTATGGACAAGTGAGGAGATTAGAAAATCTACTCCCTTAAAAACCAACTATAAAACTGGACAAAATTAACATAACCATTTTGTGCTCCAGAAATTGACCAAAGGCTTATAACAATCCAAGAAGCATTTATGCTTGGAGAACTGCTGAACTTCGGGTAAGAACAGCGGGAATCTGAGAGATAAGTACAGTGGGAATCTGAGGTGCTCTGGCGTGGGGCTACTCCTATTCCCCGCCACCATCACAGGTCAATATGTGGCCAGGATGGGGCAGGCTATGAGGACTGGCAGATTTTCTGCTGTGGTTGAATGGGGATACTTTATCTGGAAGTGACATCTTCAATACAGGTGAACAGGAGGAAGCCAACAGTAGCCTGCAGCTGTAGTTGTGGTTGGGGCAGGCATATCCTGGCTGAGGTGGCATGCATGGATAGTGGACACCAAAGAGAGCCCAAGCTATTCACGCATGCTTGACTGACTCTGGGCTTGCACATATCTGCACAGGAGACTAAAAAAGGCCCTGTAGAAAATAAAACTTGAGGCATACTTGAAGATAGCTTGAATTTTGCATGTGTTCCCTTAAACATACACAGATTTATCAACAGAAGAGGAAAGACTTAGTGGTTTAAGGTGTTGGAGCACCCTTGACATTTATTATAAAGCAATATGGTTCTTTCTTGGCATAAAAGCCCTTGTACTTTTGGTTGAATCCAGTTTAAGAGGAAATTCAAACAGATTTCTTTTCTTCTTTAACAAAGAAGGTGTTAGGGTACACGTAGAAAGCATGAGAACTTAACTTGAATATACAGTTGACCATTGAACAATGGGAGCTTAAACTGCACGGGCCCACTTATAGGCATATATATATTTTTCAATCGATCCACACAGTTCAAACCCTCACTGTTCAACCGTAAACAAGAACCCTCCATTCCAGCTGTTTGTTATTGGTATAGATTCATGAATTTCTATTTTTACAATGTTTATAAATCATTATCATACTTATTTTGCTGCTCAAGTTATCCCAGATTTAGCCAGTAGGGATGGATCCCCTTCAAGCTGACTTCTGTGTCCCTGTGACACGCCTCATCATATATTTTGAAAACTTAATTTCCAGAAAAAAAGATGTTCTAGGCTCATCTGGTGCCTACCCTGCCCCACTCCTGGAATCAGCCATTTTCCAAGGAGCCCTAATTCTCTGTGAGTGTGCGTATTAGTTATATATTGCCATTGCCACATAATCTACTACCTCAAAATGTAGCAACTTAAAACAAGAAATGATTATTCCACGTCGTTTCTTCTGAGGTTCAGGAATTTGGGAGAAATTTAGCTAGGTAGTTCTGGATAAGTTTCTCTCCTCTAGTGAGGTCACAATTAAGACACTCATTTTTTGGAATGGGAACTCATTCTGGGGAGAAAAAAACCACACTTGATACAAGTTCTCAGGCCCTAGAATCAAGAGAGTCAAAACTAATTTAATATTGAAGTTTCTTTTCCACTTTGAAAGATTGTTTCTTTTCAGATCAAGTCCTAAACTACCTTTATTTTACGCTATTACTTTTAGTCTGTTTGGGCATTTTCTTTTTCATCATTTGGCTCAAGTTATTACAAAAGGTTATTGAAGGTCTACTTGTACAAAACTGATAAAAGAGATAAACTCCAGCCTATAGGAATTTGCAAAGTGGTATAATCCTTCTACTTCTTTTGTAAAGCCTTCTCAAAGAAGTAAAAATTTCAGAGGTGAAGATACTAGGAGCTCTAACCCTTTTAATGATTCTTACCCCCTTGCTCACCATTCCTGCCATCTTTCAGGTACTGAATACCATGATTTGTGCTGTTAGCTCTGACACGTTAGGAAGCTCATGTAAAAAGCAATTCTTTCACCTGCCTAATTAGGATGGTCTGTTAGGGTCCCTGGGGATCCAAAGCCGTCCTAGGAATAAACCTTGCTCAACCCAGTTCCGCAAAACAGGAAGCAATTAATAATTAATGAAATTGAGAAATCTGACCACACTAGGCAAACTATCTTTGACGAATTCGGGATTCTTTGTGAAAAAAGAGACAGCCCTGCCTTAAAGAACCGGGAAAGGGTCCTGGGCCCGCAATGTGGAGAGACGGTTTTAATCTCAGCACTGCCCCCTACCCGATGAAAGGAGGGTGGTGCAATCACATCAGCTCACAGTCTGTTTCCCCATCCATAAAATGACGAGGGGTAAGCCTGATGGCCCCACTCTCACTGCAATTTTCCAGCCCAAGACTCAGGGAGGAGTCCATAAAACGAATAAAATGACTTCAAGGACTTCTAGAAGTGGACTCACTGGTCAAGGCTGAACGATTTGCTCTTTGCATCCAGGTAGTAGGGACGGCTGTAGGGCACGAGTCATGATTAATTTATTAATACACTTTGCCCAGACACGTGACTACCCTTTACAGGTGCGCACCTTCTCCGCCACTCTTAGAAAAATGCCTAAACTTCCAAAGCCCGCCCCCGGCAGGAGAGGAGGCGAGCAGCAGACATCTAGTCGTGCGCCTGCGTACTGCGGTGGGAGGGCCAAAGTCGCGCAGTGAGCCCCTCGCAGCCCTGCAAACAACGCGATATTTTTTTCTGAGGTCGGTGGCGGTGAGTGACAAACGATGGTCGCTGGTCCCGGCTGTGGGGCTGGGGAACCCGCATTTGGGTCGGGCCTTCGGGGTGAGGGACGACCAAGGAGCCAAGGTGACCCCCAGGCTTCCTCCTGGAGCTACTGGCGTTATACCTAGGACGGTAGAACAGGGAATGCTGGGGAAGAAGCAGAAGCAGGTTTTTTGTTTTGAAATAGAATTGTTGGGAGAAAGCAACCTCAGGAATGGATATAATTGTTTTTAAGGTGCTTCTGGGGCGTTCATTTAACACATATTTTTTGATTACCTCCCATGTGCTAGGCATAGGGTGTGGACATAAGTCGTGAACAACAGATACAAATCCCTATCCTCTTGGCACTTACACAATCTGGAAAGTCAGCTTGAAATTCTGGGCTGTGGATGCAGATTCGTAATAATTTCCACGTGAGTGGTTGGTAGTGGGAGCCATAGAGTAAAGTGAGGTCACTGAGAAAGAGGAGTCATGCTGGAGTCCCTACATGTTAGACCGGGGCAGAGGAAGGAGAAAACCAGAAGACTCAAAGGACACCATGGCAGCTTCCCAGAAAGAGTGGAGGAAATCCCAGGGATTTCCATGTTTTATAAGAAGGAAGTGGTCAACAGAGTCATTTGTGGCAGAATAACTGAAGGAGATCAGGATAGAGAAATGTTTTCTTAAAAAGTGTTAGGGAGGGGCTGCAGGTTAACTCGATTAGAGCGCGGTGTTCTTAAGGTTGCAGGTTTGATTCCCACATGGGCCACTGTGAGCTGTGCCCTCCACAACTAGATTGAAACAACTACTTGACTTGGAGCTGATGGGTCCTGGAAAACCACACTTAAATAAATAAAAGTTAAAAAAAAAAGTGTTAGGGAGCTCATGTAAATGGTATGTTTGAGTATGGGTCCCAGTGTCCTTATTGTTGCACAACGGGCAAGTTACTCAATATCTCTGTGCCTCCCTTGTCTATAAAATGTGGACGCTGACAGTACCAATTTCATAGGGTTATTGGGTAGTGGGTAAATGCAGTAATGACTATAAAGTTTTTAGCCCATTTCCTGGCACTTGGGAACATTCCAGAAAGAGGCTGAGTATATTAATAAATTAATAAGATCCCACCTGATTACAACCAGGACTTGTACTCTACTCTTCGTAATTCAGTGCCCTTTCTCTTATACTAGGCTGCAAGGTAGACATTTAACTAGCACACTCTTCATAACTGGCACCAGAATGAATTTTTCAGTTGATTATTGATCTGGTATTTTGGAATATTAATTATTTAGCACTAATTAGGAACCCGCTTAACATCATACCCGGGAAATATGGTTTGCTTAATGTCAGTCAGTAAAGAGCCCCCACACACACACACTTTGGATGAATTTAACACCACCACCACCCTTTCACATCTAGAACCTGGTGTGCCATATTTTCAGTTTTGATTTTGTAACTAAGTTTTTTATATTTTAAATTTGTTGTGCTATCGAGGGATATTGTGTGATTATCCTACATTAATTAATTGTAGTATTTGAAACTTGAAAACTTTCTAATTTAATACAGAGGGAGAGAACTTTAAAGGAGTACTTTTCATGCTTATAAGCAGTATTTGAACAAATCTACAATGTGCGTATTTTAAAGAAATAAAGCATACTTTGAAAGTGATTAGGGAAGAGGACAAATATTCATTTGGAAAAACTTTAATTGAAAATTTAGCTATCGTGGTGCTTTAATAACCACTTAAGTGCAGTTATCTTTGGACCCAGCATCAATTTGGAAATCTTTGCTTTTTAATCCTTACATAATTTACACACAATTTGATTCACTAGAAATATTGAATCAATGCTTTACAAAACATTGTGGACTTCTTTTTTCCCCCCTTTCTTCTGCACTCACAACAGTGTAATATAGTAATGCTCACTAAAGGTTTGTTCTCATTTTTACTGATGGATAAGATAAGCAGGACTATTTCCCTCAAGTCAGATAGTGCCAGCACTGGAATTCTATTTTCCTTCTTTAATTAGCTCAAATTGTAAATCCAGAATAAACTTGACATTTTACTTACTTATTTGGACATTCTATATTACACAATTTCTTATAAGGTGAGGATTTAGAAATGCTTTTGACATTCCTTTTATAATCAGCCAAACTATTAAGAAATTTCCATTTTGATAAATGAGTAAGAATTTTTGAAAATTTGGTTACATCTCAATTAAGCAGTTAGTGTTTTATTTTGCTCCTAGATTAACTGGCAAACTCTGGAGGAATATATCATGCTGTCTTCTTTTAATCAAGCCACAGTAGGAGGCTTAATCATGATGGCATGAAGATGAATGTGCTTGAGTTATGAGGCCAAAAACAGTTTGCCCCACTCACTCTTCAACAAACTTGTTCCTGTTAAGCAAAAATTTGAATTAGACTTAGTCTTCATATATTTGCTTTAGGAGGTAAACTCTGACAGGATACTATATCTTTTTTGGATCCTAAATATGAGTTTTCCTTGTTCAGAAACAAATGTGCTTCATGTTTTAATTTTTAAATTGTTTATTCTAAAACATTCTTGTGATTTAAAATTCTTTCTATCTGTAGGAATTATTTTATACAGAAATCTTGTGCGATCCCTATGCAAACAAGGCGATGATTGTACGAAGAGTGATACTGAATTCCCGACCTGGTATGTGTTTATCTGTGATGAATGAACAGCTGTGGTCTTTGATAAGTATTAATGCAAATGGAGGAACAAAAGGATTCATATGATATCAATGTGCTAAATTGACGTAGGAAGATATTAACACTAGCAGAGATATTAGAAGAAATTCTTTAAATAATGTAATACTCAAGTTTTTTTAAGTGATAATTTATCAAGGCCATTTGTTGAAAAAATAAGGTATTTTAGAATTATAATATTGAAAAAGTTATATTACAAATATATGTAGCTTTTGTTTTTTCTTTATAGTATGGATCATTGATTCTTAAAATTTGCTTTTCTGTTTTATGACTTCTAAACTGAGTCATAGAAACAGGTATGGAAGTAGCGTAAGAGATTAGGGCCCATGCTGCCTTGGTTTTGCCACGTGCCTAGCATGTGGCCTGCGAAAGTCACTTACCTTTTCTGACCTCAGTTTTAGTGAAGTGAACAGTTAAATTAAAATCTTTACATTCTATTCCGACCTCTGAAATGGGATGATTCAATGAATAGGGAGTCTGGTTATGTTCAGCACAACTTAATAAGAGTACATTTTTAGTGATGGCATTTTCTGCTTATAGATTTTTCTTTTCATATTTCAAATTTTCTAATTTTCAAGACTTCACTTTTTTAAAAATTGCATTATTTAAGTTTTTGTTTTAAAATGAGGAAGGAAAGTTTACCTTTTCTTTTGGCTGATGTGTTTCTACTACTTTGTAAATTTTAATTTTCATAATTTTTTAAAAGTTGGCTATGATTTTTCACTTTTTGAAATCCTTTGAAGTTTTAAAACGGGTGAGGTGATTTGCCTGTAGTCATCTAAAAACAGAAATTTTGAAGTTAACAGCAATATTCCAAAGGATCTGCTCGGAGAAAATCGAGAGTAAAACTATTTGAAGAATTACAGAAATTACAAAACAATATAGATTTATTCATGCCGGTATTAGAAGAGAGTGCTTTGAATCCTAGAATGACCTTTTAAAGAATAATAAATAATTATGTAAGAAAGTGAGTTTTTGATTTTATATTTTTACCTACTATTTTAGGGAAAAATGGTAATCCAGTGGCAGAAAATTTCCGAGTAGAAGAAGTAAATTTACCAGATAATATCAATGAAGGACAATTAAAAGTCAGAACTCTTTATCTTTCTGTGGATCCTTACATGGTAAGAATCAGGATTATGTGACTTGGTGAAAATTAATTTTATTTTGATATTTTTTATGTTGCATCTGAATTTTATTGTGCAATCCTCATGATTAATAAACATTTGAGGAAGTATATCTTGATATCTGTGAATTACAGATTGCCTTTGTTTTTATTCACTAGTGTTATTAAGAATGCTGTAGGAGGAAGGTTTTTGTAACAGTAACACTTATGGTTAGTCAGGTTCTTCCAAATATCCAGATCACTTCCCAGGAGTAAGTAAAGCTTGAAGACAGTAAATTAGGATTGGAAATTCTCTCAAATTGATCCAGTTTACATGGCAGGTTCTGTATACAAGTATGTGCTACCCAACTGTTAGTCACTTGGTAATCGTCTCAGTTATCAGATCAACTGTCATGGTATTCCCTTATTTTACTTAATAATACCATATCACGTAACTTTTATTACAGTATATTGTTATGATTGTTCCATTTTATTACTAGTTATTGCTAATCTCTTATTATGCCTAATTTATAAATTAAACTTTATCATAGGTATGTACGTATAGAACAAAGCATAGATATATATAGCGTTCATACTATCTGAGGTTTCAAGCATCCACTGGGGGTCTTGTAACGTCCGCCGCAGATAAGGGGGGACTACTGTAACTATCACAAATTCAGGAGAAAAATGACAGTGCACTATTTAGTTTTCAGAGTCCGTTCTTGATGATGCCTGGTTTGGATTTCTTACGACTTCTACACTTCAATGTATAAAGACAGAGCTAGGGACATCTAAAGATTGCAAGTGCCCTAATGAACAAAATGTAAAGAATATCACTGAAGCCCAGGATAACAAATGCAATGTAAATTAGGAAAACAAATTTTACCAAAATAAAGCTAAGGTTCAAGTTCAGAAATGTTTTAAAAATTGAACAGCGCAAACAAAAAGGAATAGTTGAAAACAAGCTAAAAGGATGTGTTCTTCATAGAAATCTTTAGTTAGGACAAACTTTCCGTTCAGCAGAATTCCCTCTGAGAGTCTTACAGTGAAGAGAAATTTATGACCCAAAGATTTAGGGGTGGGTAAATGATGGAAAAACTAGGATTATGACATGAATTGAATTCATGAGCTTTACTTCTAAACACCCCCAACCTCAAAACAAGAAAAAAAAAAAACAACTCTTTTTCCTGCAGGGAAGTAAATAGCTCCTCTGTCCATTCATTTCATGTAGAAAGCACTGAGAGTGTCTGGAGAGTTTTGACTCTTCATTCTCTACATTCTATTAGTCAATCATCAGGTCCTATGGGTCCCACCTCCTATGTAATTCTGAGTTCAGTCCACTTCTCAGTAAATTCTAAGGACATCTATTTAGTCTGAATCACCGTTGTTTCTCTCCTAATGGGGTATCCTCTACCCCGTTAAACCATCTCCCACACTGTAGCCACAGTGATCTTTTTATGATAGGCACTAGTCATGTTACCTTGATTAAAATCATTTAATGGCTTCTCATTGGTCTAGGGATAAAGACTAAAATCCTCAACATGGTCTAAGATGCTACATCCTACCATGTTTGCCTGTCCAGTCTCACTGTAACCTGCTTTATTTCTTACTGTCGTATCTTGGCTTCTCTGGGCCTCTTTCTTTTATAACACACCAGTGGCCCTTTTTGCTCAAGCCTTGATTACTCATGCTTTTTATTTTCTGTATTTTATGATACTTTCTTATCTTCGGGGTCTTGCTAATCCCAGAGAGACTGCCTTTCCCAGGGCTAGCTAATTTTTAGAGCTAACAAAGAACTTGGCCAGGGACATACCTTTCATATGTAAACCAATGGATCTAAAGCCAGTATCTCCAACCACCTCCTTCATCTAACTCTCACACACCAAGCCAATATTTTCCCTGCCCTAAATCACCTCAGGGCCAGTACCAGACAACTAGGGACCATCCCTGTAAGCCACAGCCCACCATAATTATTCCAACTATTCATTCTTCAAGTTACTCAAGCTTGCCTACCCTTCCTTGCCCATTCCCTCCCCCAGAAACCACAATAAAGACTCTGGCCCATGCTTTCCTCTTGCTGCTTTTGCCTCCTGACAAACTCTGGTGCTTCCCCATGTGGCCCTGCATAGTCGGGTGTGCCCTCCACTTGAGAATTGTAAGTAATAAACTCTTCCTTCAAGGCAGTCGTCTCTATCTGTGTCCTTACCATACCTAATTAAAACAAAATCCCAGGTACAAACAGGCCTTCATATGTGCTGTCCCCCCATCTAAAAGCTTCCTCTCACCCCTTTCCCTTAACTGGCCAACTGCTGTTATTCCCCAGAAGCTTGCTTTAAAGAAATTTGCTTTGGTTGAATCACCCTGGACCCTCAGGCTAGTTTTCTCTGTTATATTTTCTCAAAACAGTACCTTGACTACCTTCACCATTATCCTAATTATAATTAATACTAATTTGTGTAGTTATTAGATTATCTGCCACCCCTGATAAAAAGTAAACTTATGAAGACGAAGGTCTTATTTATCACTATCTCCAGTGACTAGCATGGTGCTTATTTAGTATTAATTAAATGAAAGGAAAAGAATCACTTCTTTCCACATGTGGCCCTGCATGGTATAGTGTGCCCCTCCACTTGGGAATTGTAAGTAATCAGTTGCCTTCACTAGACATTGTTCTAAAAAAAAAAAAGGCTGGCCTGGTGGCTCAAGTGGTTGGAGCACTGTGTTCCTAACGGCCAGCTCACCGGTTCAATTCCCACATTGGCCAGTGAGCTGCGCCCTCTACAGCTAAGATTGCGAATATCAGCTCTCCCTGGAGCTGGGCTGCTCTGAGCAGCCAGAGAGCTTGGCATGAGCTGCCAGTGGGCTGCTGTGTGTTGCTGCAGGCTACCGTGTGCCGCCCAAACCGGATTAAGGGGGTGAGAGGTGGAAGAAAGGGGAAAAAACAAAAAGAACTTGAAAAGGAAAAAAGGAATCCAATGAATATTAAATCGTTGAAATTTTATGTCATTCCAGATTCACAACTAATTTTAACCACCATGTGTATACAGTATTTTACATGGTTATATTTAATGTGTATATACTATTTTGATTTCATATTTAAGTGACTTTATATACATATCTTCATATGAAAAAGTAGTCCAAGTATCATTGTTTTGGTGGTTCTATAACATTCTTTTATGTTGACATCACTTGCTTACCTATAGGGAATTACTTGTTCTACTTTTTCCCTTAGCCTTATTTAAGAGTTGGGTGCTTGGTCTGGCCAGTATCCAATGGCTGCTCCACTTGCTTTTCTAGAACACATGGGAGGGGTACACAAGCAGGAATGTAACATATTCCCATGGAAGCGTCTGCCTCAGTTTTCTATTTGGCCTTTTCCCCTAGTGAACTGAACTAGACCACCTGAGGCCCCTTAATCAAGTAGCCTTCCATCTTTTCCATCTCCTGGAACACACTGTAGACCTCTACATCTTGGCTTCATGAGAGAGGCAAGAGTGAGCCGCAGAGAGGAAGAGAGACTTGACTACTTCCCAGGAAGTCTTTAGCCTTAGTCATGGAAGGATGTGGTGCCATCGTGGAGTTTTGTCTTTGTGGAATAAAGACGACATCCACCTGAGGTTAGGGGTATGATATAGAGCTTGGTCTGACATTTTCCATATCTTTGTGCTATAGTGAGAAATTGAGTAGTTGGGGAGAGCTTAAAAATGCTTTGGGAATAAGTATTAGAAACGAGGAAGAAAAGTTCAGAAGGGATTGTGATGAACAACTGTATAAAAAGTTTCATTTCTTTGTGTTATTTCCATTGGGGAAGTGGAATTGCTAGGCCAAAAGAAATGAGTACTATTCTGGTCTATATGTTACTGATTTGTTTTCTGTAAAAAATGGACAGTTTTATAATATTATCAGCAACGTGTAAGTATATCTAATTTGCCACAATCCATTGAAACCATTGGTATAGTATTATGTGTAGGTTTTTTTAAATTAACGTTTATTGGGGTGACAATTGTTAGTAAAGTTAGATAGATTTCAGGTGTACAATTCTGTAATACATTATCTATATCTCACATTGTTTATGTTATTTTTGCTAGCATAATATATGTAATATTACTTAAATTTCTGTAAGTAATTGTATAAAAATTTTAACAGCTTATTAAAATATAATTCACATATTACACAATTCACACATTTAAATGTATAATTCAGTGGCTTTTAGTGTATTCACAAAGTTATGGAACTATCACCACAATCTAATTTTAGAACATACTTTAATTCATTTTTAACTGTACTTCTTTACTTATTAGAGATAGGATACATTTTTTTTCAGGATAAAAAATAGCAAAGTAAGAGAAACTAAGATAAATTTTATTTGTTTACTAACACTTTACATAACATTACTTATTATATACCTTTTAGTCACTGAGTAAATTAATAAACTGGTTCGGTATTACCAGACAGAATGAGGTTTTTCTTTTTTAGCGTTGTAGAATGAATGAAGACACTGGATCTGATTATATAACACCTTGGCAGCTGTCTCAAGTGGTTGATGGTGGAGGTGTTGGGATTGTAGAAGAAAGCAAACACACAAATTTTACTAAAGGTGATTTTGTGACTTCTTTCTATTGGCCCTGGCAAACCAAGGTTATCCTGGATGGAAACAGCCTTCAAAAGGTGATGTATAATATAAAGTATCTGACTTTTTTCCCCTTATAATTCTTACTTTGTGCATTTGGCGTTCAGTTCTGTTATCAGGGAAAAAATAAAAGTGTACCTTTTCATTTAGATAGCTGCAAAAATGTGGAAAGCCTTCGTTCCTTTTCCACTGTTGGGTGTAACTGTAGAAACAGTTCTTAGATGACCAGTGAATGGTAGTGTTTTCCATATTTAATTTATTTCTCAAATTTTACATGCATAAAATAAAACCTGAGTTACAAGCATCAAAACGTATTTTATATTAAGAACCAGAAAGCCCCTTACAGGTGTGCTTTAAAGTTTCCTGAGAAATTGTCACTTGACTTAAGAAATTCATTTGGTTTGTGCTTGGAATTCCAACGCGTGTTAGCAATCCTGAGTTCAGTTTCTGTTAGGTTGAACCGTGTGAAACTACCAATATTTGTTCACTTTGACCTATAAAAACTGGCAGCTTCAAGTCATTCAACCTAATATATGTTAGCAAGGAAGTTACTTTTTATTTCTAAACCTCAGTTTCCTCACGTACATAATGAAAATAATAGCTATCTTACAAGTGAATGTAAAAATGAAATGCTATGACAAATGTGACAAAAAGATTGATAAAATTTTAGTATTTTTTATTACAAATTCTTATAATCAGGTAAAGGTAGCAGTTAAGATACAGATGACATGGGAGGCATTACACAATCATTTGTCAACTTAATGGTACTAGTAGAATACATTTAACTAGAAATTTCTTAGCAGGAAGTGAAAAAGAAATATTCAGCAATTTCTAGTTTTCCCTATCATTGTGCTATTATAGGAAATTGAGCAGTTGGGGAGAGCTCAAAAGTGATTTGGGACTAGGGATAGAGAAATGATATTTGCTGACTACAAACTTAACTCACTGTTTTTTATACTGGCTTTACTAAGAAATAATTATTACCTATATGAAATGTATCTGCGTAGTATAGACCTTTCTGTGTATTGTAGACTTAATTCTCCATTACCTTAATCCACACATGAGATTGGTAGCCATTTAAAATTGCTGAACACAAACTGCCATTTTATTTCTTTGCGGCATTTTAATGGCTGTCGATGTAAGGATGTCCAAACCTGTTGAGAATTTTTATAAGATTATTTGAGCCAAACTGATGCTATATGCCAGGGAACAAGATCTCAGATACTCTACAGAATAAGTTTTGCAGCTTCTTTTATGCATTTTGAAATTAAAGAGGGAATGTAAGGAAGATTACATGAAGGTGGGAGAAAGCAAGGCAGGGATTGGGTTATAAGATAGTTAACAAGATTATATGCTCTCTTGAGGATGGTTACCCTTATTTTTAAAGATGTGTTAACCTAGATGTACATGAACAATAGACAGCAATGGACAAGGCTTGCTTAAGGCAAAGATAAGCTTTCTACTAAAGAAGTTATATGCCAGGGCCGTGACTACCCACTATGACCCTGCCCAGTTAGGAAAAAGGGGTTCTTACAGATCATCCTGTAAGGTTACTTTCCATAGAACCCCTTTTTGTCCACAGAAGGACACAATTCAGTCTATAATGAGTTGTCTCTACTTTGTTGTCTCAAAACAGGAACCCCTGGTATTATTTTTAAAAGGTATATATTTCATTTTAGGTAGACCCACAACTTGTGGATGGACACCTTTCATACTTTCTTGGGGCCATAGGTATGCCTGGTTTGACTTCCTTGATTGGGATACAGGAAAAAGGTCATATAACGGCTGGATCTAATCAGACAATGGTTGTTAGTGGGGCTGCTGGTGCTTGTGGATCCTTAGCTGGGCAGGTAAATTTTCTGAAAATTATTTGATTTTCTAAAAAGTAGTTATAACTGAATCTCCAGATACATGTATGTAATTTAAAATATAAACTTGAACAAATTTATATGCTTATTTTACATATTTCTGGTAGAGATGATGTTATCTGCTTAGAATCTCTTTATAGCAATATGAAAAATGTTGTAGATTTTTTATCTTGTTCTCTATTAACCAAAAATTAACATGGTAAATGCGTGGAGCATTGCTCTAACCAGCAATATAAGGAAGAAAATCATAGTACTTGTCTGGGATTCCATGAATTAAAAAACAAACTCATATTGTAAAAAAAAATGTCTTCAAGTAACAAAGCACTCCTGGGTTCTAGAAATATAGTAAATATTATGATAGAATTTTATAAAGTGCTTTGTTTTTATCAATAATAGGCTTTATAGTATGAAACCATTGAAACAAAACATTTTATCTTAGTAATGATTTTAGTTACTCATAGGCCTGAAAAATATTTTTTTTAAATTTAAATTTATTGGGGTGACATTGGTTAATAACACTATATAAATTTCAGGTATACACCTTTATAATATGACATCTGTATACTCTATTGTGTGCTTACCACCTGGTCTAGTCTCTTTCCATCATCATATAGTTGACCCCCTTTAACTTTCATCCTCCCTGCACCCCTTTCCCCTCTAGTAACCTCATTCTGTTGTTTATATCTATGAATTTTTCATTTGTTTGTTTATTTTGTTTGTTCATTTGTTGCTTTTTGTTTTATATCCCACATGTGTGTGAAACATACAGTTTTTCTCCTTTTCCATCTGACTTATTTCACTTAGCATAATACTCTAAAGATCTGTCCACTGAAAACTACTGAATTAGGGTTTTGGGTCTGATTATCCTTTTATGAGGTCAGCTTTAAATTGTGAGATTTTAACATTCAAACTAAGTCTAATTTTATTCAATCTTAATGTTTTTAAGAACAACATATCTGTTCTCAGTTCTTTTGGTTTCAAATTACTTTAACTAAAAACCCTGTAATCCGATGTAAATTGTATTGAATACTCAAATATACTTGTAGTATCTTACACATTTTTAAATTTAAATGTGGCAATAGAAAGTTGTATAATTTTCAAAAATTTTCCCCCTAGATCGGCCATTTGATGGGTTGTTCCAGAGTGGTGGGAATTTGTGGAACCCAGGAGAAGTGCCTCTTTTTGACCTCAGAACTGGGCTTTGATGCTGCAATTAATTATAAAAAGGGGAATGTGGCAGAACAGCTCCGTGAATTCTGCCCAGCTGGAGTGGATGTTTACTTTGACAATGTTGGCGGTGACATTAGTGACACAGTGATAAGTCAGGTTGTTTGCAGATTTGTTTTTTATAAATTTAAATGCTACATTTTATTTGATGTGATACTGCTTTACCTGATACTGAGAGAGAAAAAAACTAAAATTATAGGGTTTATTGTGAAAAGTAACGTGATGATACAGAAGAGCTTGCTGATATATCTACTTCCATTTGCTTGCAGATTTGCACTGTGAGAATCAAGTTCAGTTCTTTGCTACCAGTACTATATTTTTCAACTTATTTTTGCAACTTATTTTTGTGAAAAAATACAGTTGTATTGTTCAAATGGTAAAGTTCTGACTCCTAACTCATCATCAGCCAACTCACAGCCATGGCCCCTGACATTGGTAGGGAATAGCTTTTCATAGATTGCAGGTGTTTACATATTTTTATTGACAATATTATAAATGTCAACATCAGCTATTAACACTGCATTGTCCTGCACTGTATATAAAATTATTTGCAATTGAAGTTAAATTATTTAAATCCAAAGGAATTCTCTACTACTAATAATAAAAGTAGCAACAACAACAACTAATGTAATTCTTTTGCTGATTACCAAACTCTCATTTATCTCTATGTTCCTTTGGAGTGGACTTATTTTCCAGGGAATTAAAACTCTTAAATATATATAATGGGCAAATCTTTAAAACAAAATCGATTTATTGGCACCAAAGGACTAAACAGTGGTCAAGGAAGCTTTCTTTGAGACAGTCATAAAATCATATATAGGAAAGGCACATATCTTAGGGTATAATCATCAATTTTCTCTGAACAGATGAATCCGAACAGCCACATCATCCTCTGTGGTCAGATTTCTCAGTACAACAAAGATGTGCCTTATCCTCCTCCATTAACCCCTGCTATAGAAGCAATCCAGAAAGAAAGGAACATCACAAGGTGTGTTCTACCCTTTCCTTCCCCTTATTACCAGATTCAAGGGGTTTAAAGATCATAAATGTAACAGAAATGTATTGTTCTTCACATTTAATTTTTTTCTTATTAAATAAAACTTGAAAATACACATTTTAAGCCGGTTCAATATTTAGGTTTTGGTTAAATAGCTCCCTGGCAGAAAACTTTAAAAAAAAATTCATCTGTTCTATCAATCTTTTGCCAAGTCTTTTTTTTGCAAGTAATGGAAACTCCATCATATTGGCTTAAGTGCAAAGGAAGTCTATTGGCTCATGTATCTGAGAAGCCCAGTATTAGTACAGTACTGGCTTAGATTTGGCTGGATAGTTTGCATAGCGGTATCACGACTCAGTTTTTCTCTACCTCTGGGCTGTGCTTCCTTCGGGGTTAGTTCTGCTCCCTTGCAGGCTCTGCTCTTGCAGCAGCAAGAAGGAGGATGACTGTTATTGCTATTCTTATATTTTACCAGGTTAGCAATCCAAGCAAAAAGAGAACAGCTCTCTCCTTGCAGTTTTATCAAGTCCCTAAGCTGATATTCATTGGTTCAGACTAGCCTGGCTTTGATCACATGACGGGGAAAGGATATTACCCACAGAGTCAAGTCACAGTGCTACCGTGTTTCCCCAAAAATAAGACCTGGCCGCACCATCAGCTCTAATGCGTCTTTTGGAGCAAAAATATTATATAAGACCGGGTCTATATTAAAATAAGATCGGGTCTTATATTAATTTTTGCTCCAAAAGACGCATTAGAGCTGATGGTCCGGCTAGGTCTTATCTTTGGGGAAACACGGTATTACTAAACGGGATTTGTAGATGCTGGGCAGGTGAAACAATAGAAGTCCATTACACTTATACCTGTAACTACAACTAAAACTATATTTGACCAGACTCTGTGTGATTAAGTCCTAATGTTTGAAAGATGAACAGATATCAGAGTTCTAGAATGATTTGATTTTAGATTTGTTTACTCCCACACTAGTCTTTGATCATTATCATTTTCTTTCCCACTACAGAGAAAGATTTCTGGTGTTAAATTATATGGACAAATTTGAGTCTGGTATACTACAGCTGAGTCAATGGTTTAAAGAAGGAAAGCTAAAGGTAGAACTTGATTCTTTTCTTTATCAATATCGTTCTTCTATTTGATAAACTTTTGTATTATTTGAATTTATTATAGCAAACCTACTAGTTTCATTATAAAAATTCCTACAAAAGGAAAGTGCACTGAATATTATAAATTAACTTCACCTCCCAGGTGAATATAACTTCCTGGTTGAGAAGCCCTCTTTTATTATTCCCTTTGTCTAAAATTTTATTAACCTTTACATTTCTTAGATTATAAGAGCAATAGCTTTTTCCCCTCCAAATCGTAATTCCTCAATTAACCAATATTCACAGAATGCCACTAGGTGTTAGAAGCTGTCCTTTCTCAAAAAGCTTATAAACACCTCGTAGTACCTCTACCTCTCCACTACCATACTTCTTTCCTACCCTCCCTCGACATTCTGATATATTTCTGGATTGTTGGTTGAAAATCCGGAGTTACTAATCTGGGGTCCAGAAACCCTGACCTAGCATGTTCTTGAAACCAGCAGATGATAGATAAAGCTGTATGTGTGTGTGCTTTTGCAATTGTTTTTTTGAAAGGAGGGTGTATAGCTTGTGCTGTTTTAATTGAAGATTAGACAATGGGAAATAGGATTTTATTTTTAAAAAATCAACTGATAGGAAACCTTTCTGGGCTACCTACATGAAATGAATATCTATTTTTAGACAGAAAGTGCTAAACAGTATTGCTGTCTTTTGCAAAATGGAAAATATTAACTAGAAACATTGAAGTTTAAAGAAGATTGTTAACTATAGTATTTTGATTTACAGATCAAAGAAACTATGATAAACGGATTGGAAAACATGGGAGGTAAGATGAATGTAAATCTATTTATTATATACATTTGCTCAGCACAAATAGTCCCTTTTTTCTTTTAATTCTACTTCTTTGGTTTTTTTTTAATCATTTATTTCCTGTAAAACTATCCTATAGTTTTCCTTAAATATCTTAATCAAACTCCATGAAAGTTCAACTTAGTGGTATTTATGAGGTATTATTTTCACATTTCAAATCATAAGATGTTTCTTTGTTTTCTTAAACAGCTTATGAGAAGAATTGTGAAAGTCATTTAGTCTCTAGGTAACTTTTCAGATTGAATGGTTCTAAGGCATCACAAGACTATATTAAGTAAATTTTCAATATTTAGGGGTTTTTTTTGCCTACCATACACAGATTCCAACATTCTCTTTTGTTTAACACGTTGCGTACGGCGGGGTTTAAATCCCTCATACCCCTCTGTTTCGGCAGGTTTTTAAAAGAAACTACTTTAAAATGCACTCTTCTCTTTAAAGCGTAAATGCTTCTATGTCATTTATTATTTTTCTATGGAATTTTTTAGGATTTACTCACCTATGATGTTAGTAATCCCTCCTGGTGTCATACTGCAGAAAGCAGCTTCCTTTGTTATTAACGAAACACAAATAATTCAATAAAATGTGCAAAGTAAAAAGAGTCAACAGTAAAAACGAGAATTCTCGTTATCCGTCCTTAACGCATGGCTCAGAAAAAACGAAGAGTCTCGTGATCCGTATGCAACGTGTTAAAGAGGATTAATCAAAGTGATTTTTTTCTTTCTCAGAAAAAGATTTAATGTATTTTGTTAATATGTTTACTGAACAGAAATATCAATTTCACTTACTTTTCAGGAATATATGTGTATTTCACTTAGTGAAACTTTATGATTAGATTTTTAATATTTTTAACTGTTATTTAAATACTGTTTTGGCTGACATTGTATCTTCATACTTATCTGCCTCTAGTCTTCAGATGCCGTGAACAGTGAACATTGATGTATACACCAATTAAACATTTCTAGTTTGGGTAAAAACAACTTTTTCAGATGTTAATTGGGTTAGTTTGTCCTGTAACTTTGTCAGTGTTTTACTTAAGGTTTCTTTTCATGACAGTATCCCTTTATACTTAATATTAACATAATTGAATTATTCAAATTAATTGTTATGTGTCTGACCTACTGATAAACATGTATGATAGTGACCTTTATGTATTCGGATAACCTAGTTTTCTTTTTCTTTCCAGCTGCATTTCAGTCCATGATGACAGGAGGTAACATTGGAAAGCAGATAGTTTGCATTTCAGAAGAAACCTCTTTGTAATCTCTATAAATGTCTTCATCAAGGAAATAGTTTTTTTTCCATTTTGCACAAAGATTTTAAAGATACATTAAAAAAACCTTACAGTATAGCTTTTGATCATAGTATGATCATAGGTGGTATTTTTTTAGTTGCATAATTCTTTCTTATACCTTCAATATCATATATGTACTCTACCTCCAACATGACTATTTACAATGATAGATTGAAGTCAACATGATCTATTTTTCTTTCTTTTGCTAAAACTGGTATTACATGTGATATTTTTATCAGATATTCCGAAACCACTGGAGATTTGATACAGCTGTTAATGGATCACACAAATTTTTTTAAATCAATAACTTTTATTTAAAATGGAATGCTTGAGAAGGCACTTAGTAAATATTTGTTTTACATAATTCTTGAATTGAAACTTAGTATATGAATAGAATTGGGATAGCCTTTCCATATTATAGATGGAAAAGGGACTTACTGTGTAGGGGTTTGGGGGAATTCAGTGTCTGTGGAACATTGTTTGGGATAGGAGAGCAGAGGCTTTGTGTGGGGAGTGGTATGAGAAAATAAGTAACTGGTTGGTTAGGTTGATGGAGAGACTAGATTTACTACAGAAGATGATCTGTTTGTGTTTTGCCAGTTTCCTGTTGAGCCTAAAAACTCAAATACTTAGTGATAAAAGCACATGTTTATTTTAGGTTAGCAGGCACATACTGTCAAATAGTTGTAAAGATTTCAAGGGCAAATAAATATAAATATCACTTGGAGTTTTAGGTGATCAAAAAGATTTAGACGGCAAAGAGAGCTTCAGAAAATGCCAGGCCTGACTGGGAAAATTAACAAATGGTTGTAAACATGAATGTGCAAGACCTACTAATGTAACTCTAAATAAGAGTGTTTTATTAAATGTAAATCCTTTAAACATTAAAACTGAGGATATTTTTCTGAGTATTGTGCTGGTTTATGGTCACCTGTTTACACACTGCAATATACTTTTGACAACATTTGTACAAAGTAGATTCAAATTGGGTTAGTCATCAGTCACTCCAGTTCACTTAAGTGGCCTTTTCTTCTTTCCTGTTTTATATACTTTTCCCGGACCATTTCATCTCCAGAGAGGGCTCCGTGCGTTGATAACTCAAATCTGCATCTCTATTTTTGTCCTCTTACTTAAGCTCGGGGCCTTTACAGCCAAGTAAATATACCCTTCGCACCTGGAATATATAAATTCACTTTATCTAAAGAGGAATTACCCCCCACCAACCGTTTTTCTCCTTTGTTTTTTAAATCACCATCGTGTACCCAAACTGCTACTCTCACCCATTTATATGCCTGTCATCAAGGCTTGTCTTGATCTTGAAACTGTCTTTCTTAGAGAACTCCTTAATTCCCACTGCCTCTACCTTCGTTGAGAAGCAGTATTTTTTTTTTTTAAAAAAAAGTAATTTCAAGAACTTAATCTCATAAAGCTCTGAGAAGTGGTGGCCTCCAGCCTGGGACTCAAGTGTGCTAGCCGCCAGTCAGGACATCCAAGACCTCTACACCCAAATATATGGAACCCAGACTCTAGGGAATTCATGACCCCCCCCCCCCGCCCCCAACCCCCAAAAAAGAAAAAAAAAAGTTCTACGTGAGTCTCAATTCTTACCCCGTCCCGTATACAACGCAGAATTAGATTCTGCCAGTTCCCTTCTCCGGCAGTGAAGCTTTGAGGTTCTCTTCACTGAGAACTCTGATAAATGTTTAAGTAGTGATTTTTTCTTTCTCGCTTGCCTCCATTGTAACTATAATAGTTCTGCTCTCAGCTGACAGGAAAAACTACCCCATCCGCTGCGGCTGGGAAGCAGTGACGTCACGGATAGAATTAACTGACCCTGTTTTTTGGGCTTCGCAGACCACGCAGCCTACAAAGTGAGAAAGAATGAATGGGTGGCGGGGGACGGCAGCTCCTTCCGCCCCGGGCGGAATTCTGCGTCTCAAGTCCACCGGAACCAGCCACCCCTGAGGTCGGAACCCCGCAATGGGCGGCCCCCGCCCCACCTGGAGGCGAGAAAGTGGGTGTGTGCGTGGGGGGTTGGCCAAACTTCCTGTCCCGCTCTCGAGCTGCTTCCGGCGGGAGCCGGAAGACGCTGTGTGTGGACGGAATTCGGGACCGGCGCACGGACGGCTGCCCGGGACGGGAAGGTGAGCTTCGGGGTGGTCCAGCCCACACCGCTAGCCTAAGTGGTCCCCGAGAGGGTGGAAGCCAGTGTCGTCTCTTCGGGGGCTCGGGCCGAACTCGCCCCCGGAGAGGACAGGAAAACCGCCCCTCTTGGCACCCCTCTGGGATCTGGCGGGCCCGGGAGCGGCTGGTCTGAAGCCCCTCGGTTTCGACCCTTCCCCTCGCGGGGTTTTGGGGCCGACGTCTCGACCCCTTTGCTTGTTTTTGGGGCCCGGGCATGGGAACAGACCGTCCTGAGAAAGCCGGAGTCAGCGAATCCCCAGGGCGGGGGCTCCCAGCCTGCACCCGCAGCCGGGGCCTGCCCGCGGACCTGAGGCCTCACACGGGCTGTTGTAATGCGGGAAAGAGGATGCCAAGGGGACTCTACCCTGGCTCTTTCATCCCAGAGCTACCCTTTGCTATCATACGTCCACTTCCTTTCTGGGTCTAGAAGAAGGACGGCTGCCCACGCTGAGGGGCTGGGCTGGCGGTTTCTCCTTCGCCTGTCATTTCAGGGGTGGGTGTGGGCTGTGAATGTTTCCAGCCAGTATGCATTTCGCGGGTTGAATTTATCCTCGGAAGTTTCTGCAGAGAAAAGAATCCAATTAGTTTATTAAAGTTTATCTCACTCACGAGGATCTGAAATGCATTCAGGCACTATTTGGAAGTATTATTAACTCGGGACCTAAGAATCTGTACTTCTTCCTCACTTTGGCAAAGGGTCAACACAGCATATTTGCAAAAAAAGAAACATTTTGAAATAAAGTCAGTGACATTGTGTTGTTAGGGAAGGAGAATATGCACCTTGCGTTATCTTAGTGTGAATAGAGTATAGTCAACTAAACTGGCAGTCAGAAGATTGAGGTTTTAGTTTTTAAAGTCTTTCATCTAAGCAGATGTCTAATTTTTACAAGTTACTTAATCTCTAGCCTTTGGCTTTTTTTTCCCCCCTCTGTAAACTAAGGGGTTTACTTATTTATTCAATAAATATTTCCTGAATGCTTACTTTGTGCACAGCATTGGGCTAGGTTAATGGAAGAAGGATGAATAAACTCCGCAAACCTAACCAGTGAGAAAAATTTGCATGTAGACAACTAACACCCAAAGGAGGATGAAATAATTGTTAAGGAGAGGTTAAACTGTGTGTTATAAAAACACCAAGGTAAGGACAGATTTGTTCTGATTGGAGCAAAAAAGATCAGAGAGGCTTCATGGAGGAGGTGGCATTTGAGTTGGATTTAAAAGCTGGAAAGGATTGCTCAAGATCAGGACTGGATTGCGGGTGTTTATTACTGGTTGAGGAACTTTCCCAAGTGAAGACCTTGAGCACTGACACAGGTTGGTGTGTTCACTTAATAGCCAGTCCAGTGTGGGCTGGAGTAGAGCTCATTGAGGGCTGTAGTGGGTGCTGCAACTGTAACAGTATTTGAGGATAAGTAGAATATTTGAAATGCCTGGCTTAGGGACTTGACTAGTATTCTGACACAGAACTTTGAGTAAGGGGAGTAATATAAGCATTTCTGTGTTTTCGTATGATAACTGGAGTGGTTGTGTAAAAGATGCATTGAAAAGGGGAATTTTAAGGTCAGGGTGGCCACTTAGGAGCCTATTTTAATGGTGTACTTGAAAGATACTGAGAGACCTAAATAGGGCATTACAATAGAAATAGATTTGGGGGGAATTAGAACCACTGGGATTGTTTAAATGTGGAGGATGAGAGAGATTGTAGAAGACCTTGAATTTGCAGCTGAGTGGGAGGAAGATTGGGCAATACTTGAAATGGATGGTACAGGAAGAAGAACAGGTTTGGTGGGGGAGATGATAATCTGGATTTTGGACATGGTTAGGTTTGAGGTGCTGTTGGAAATCCATATGGAAGTACTAACAAGCAGTTAGAAATGAAAGTTTGGAGTTCAGAATAGAGGTCAGGAATAGAGACAAATTTGGGTGTCATTTGCAATGTCATTCATTATACAAATATTTAGTCAGTGTCTACTAAGTGCTTGCAGGGAAGCTTGTATGGAAAAGCCCTTTGTGCTCATAGTCAAGACAACCTTAGAGCTTCATAAGTATCAGAAATGACTCTTGGAGACCTAAATTCCTTATGAATTACATGCAGTACTGTGCCAGACACTGCTAGGTGCTGGGCGATACTTAGTGAATAAGACTAGTTCTTGCCCTTGTTTATGGAGTTTACAATTTCGGGGGTATCCAGACAAAAAATGAATACTATGTAAAAATGAATGAAAGAATTAGAAATTGTGATAAGTGCTACAGTGGAAACAACAGATAGAAGATAAAGGTGTGGTTATGGCATCGGGGAAAGCCTTTCTAAATGAGTTAATAGCTAAACTGAGCTCTGAAGAATTAAAACAAACAAACGAAAAAAACAGCTAACCAGTGGAAGAGTGAAAGCATTCCTAGATGGAGGAAATAGAATATGCAATTCCCTAATTAGGAAAGAGCTTCATGTGTTCAAGGAATTAAGGGAGATTCATCTGGCTGGAGCTTGGTGAGCAAGAAAGGGAGGGTGATTCTAGAATGTGGTTGGAGAGGCAGGAATGGCTCACATAGGTTCTTAGAGGCTGGGATAAGGAGTTCGGATTTTGTCTCGGTGCATTGGAAAGCCTAGAGAAGAGTGTCAAGCAGAGGAGTGATAGGATTCACACTTTAAGATGATATTTACTGCAGTGAAGAGTGGAGGGTGGCAGTAGTAGAATCAGGGAGATCAACTTAATAGGCAGGAACAGTATTTTAGGTCAAGAGTTTATGGTGGCCTGGTGTAGGGTGATGGCAGCATAGAAAGAACTAGGTGGATTTACTGTATTTCCTCTTTTAGAGCTATAGTCAATAGGACTTGGAACTGGATTGAATACTGGGAGCAAAGGAAAGAAAGTAATAAAAATTACTCCTAAGTGGGGTAAATGGTGGTCCTTGAGTAGAGGGTTATAGTGAGAAGGGCTGGCAGGGAATGATGGGGAACAGGCTTGGGAGAAAATTCATTTTGGACATGTTAAAATTGAGATGGCAAGTTAAAATGTTATGAGATGTCAAGTAAACAATTCTATATACAAATCTGCAGCTCAGAGGAGATATCTGGGCTACAGATAAAAAATTTGGAGATTGTATCATGTAAAGCCACGGGACTGGATGAATTTACACTAGAGAGAACGTGTAGCAAGAAAAGAGGGCCTGAATACTATCCTGAGGACCATTAATATTTAGAGGCTGAGTGGAGGAGGAGTATGGGAGTTATCAAAGGAGACTGGAGAATCGCCCAATAAGGTCAGAGAGAAATAAGGAACATGTATCTTGGAAGCAAAGAGTCGAGTTTGAGGACAGAGTCAGTGCTTCTGAGAGATACTATCAGTTATGGTTCTTTGGTTGCAAGTGACCAGTTTACTTCAGGAGAAGAGGAATTTAACAAGGATGTGGGCAGCTCACAGGACCAAAGGAAATGCTGAAGGCCCTGGCTGCATAAAGGACAGAAATATGAGCAGCCCCAGGGGAGGCTGCCGACTGCATTACTGGAATTAATGGGCTGCTGCAGCAGTTTTCCGTCTTTAGTTACTTCTTTTAGGATTCACATTCTGAGGAAAAGTGTCAGATCTGTTCAACATGGGTCAAGTGTCCAAAAATTGGCCAGGGTAGAAAAGAACACCTTAATTTATGGCCGCCAAGAATGTAATCAATGGGGGAGAAGTAGATCCCCAAACAAAATGTGGATCCAGTCACCCAGGCAGACCTGAATGAATGTAGCACAAATCAAAAACAGTAGTTGTTCATTGCAAAGGTCATGTAAGATGAGGATAGCAAAGTGTCCATTGGATTTGGCAACATGCAGATCATTGGTAATCCTACAAGAGACGTTTTGGTGATTGATGGAGTTGGATAGTTACTGGAGATGAGAAAGTGGAGACAACCCTTTTGATGAATTTGGCTCTGAAGGATTGTAGAGAAATGGGGAGATGACTGGAATAAAAATCGGAGCTGTGGAAATGGAGCGCCCCAGAAGATCCTGGTAAGAGAAGGGGGAAGGCCTAGGGTGAATCCTACTGTTTCTGGCTTCACAGTTCTGTATACCAAATTTCGTTCATCAGTATCTGTTACCACTTTATCATTAGAATTTAATGAACTCCCATAATATGCTGGATATGATATAGAACGTTACCTGGTTTTTCTGTTCCTAGCACTATCATTTTATACCAAAATCTAAACTGCTCTTTTTTAAATTTAAATTTTTGGTCTTTGTAATTCACTGTTAGTAGAATTTTTGTTTTTTAGCCATTACTGACTTGTTCAGGTCAGAGGAAGGGAGCTGAGAAGCAGATTGGCCTGTGGTCAGAGAGACTAGTCCATTTGGTTGAAATCACGTGCTTTATTTTAATCTTTGTGAATAGTGACCAGTTGGGGGCAGCACAGTGTTTCTCAATTTCTTTCCTCTTTTTCTGTCCACCCACCCAATTCTTTCTAAACTGGGTCAAGTTCAAGGTATTGTCTACTTCCCTCAAGTAGAGCAGTACTATATTCTGGGCTTTGTTTTCTAGGGTGGAATCACTTTGCTTTTTAGAGAATGGCACAATGATGCTTTGTTTTGTTTATTAGGCAGAGTAATAAAAGGCCCTGGTCATCTTTCCCTTTGGAATACACTTCCTTCTGTTTGGCAGTCAGGACTGAAGCAAGAAACCTGAATTACCTCTGTTCCCCTGTTGCTTGTTGACTTTACTTTGGATTAGTTTTTCCTCCCAAAATTTTCCCCATGTAGCCTGCATTGGTTTTAGGCCATCTCTACCATAGGGAAATGGTGTTACCATTAATTCCTTTCTAGTCTGTGAGAGTTCTGCACTGGAGTTTGGGACCAAGTTTTAGAGAACTTTAGGTAAATTTTAGAGAAACTTACCTTCTCTGCTGGTCATTGCCTAGGATTGCCTAGTGTGTAGTATTTTCCTCTGCAGACCTCACAGGGAGAGCTCGAGGACAGGATTCCAGTAATCTCAATTTCACCAAGACTCCTAGCAATGATAATTGCTGATTGTTTGTAATATACATTGATAGAAATTTTGTATCTATGGCTTTAAATTTTATGGCTGATTCTGTGTTTAACGTATATATTTTAGACATTTTGAAGGTATTTTAATAGTTTTACAATCTGGGATACAACCTGTTGTTAGTAGTTTGTGAGATCAGTTTAGTGGGTCTTATTTAAAAAAAAATTCAGAGTGCATGAGCATAGTATAGATTAGTATTGTTTCATGAAAACATTGCTTGTGTGTCTGTGTGTTTCATTTGCTGGGTTATAATGGAAAATCTACTTTACTGTGGGTTACAGTAAAAAAATGTTTGAAAACCATATAGGAAATTAGGACTCAGTAATAAAAGGTAGAGTTCTTAACCTTTAATAGTATACTAAGCATTTGATAGATTTACTTGTTTCTTAAGCACTTATGCAAAACTTTATTTCTGAAGAATTTTATAATTATTTTTATTGACTGATATACAAATAATCCTAGAATAGATCAATGTCATTCCTGTATTTCAGATGAGTTTCTTAGGGCTAAGAAAATGAGTAGCTTGCATAGGTCTCAACCAACAAGTCAGAGGCCGAATTTAGATTCCTGCTTTAGAGACCTTGGATTTTTAAAACTTATTTCAGCTTCTTTATTTAACTTGTTCAGATACTTAGTGTTAATGCATAATTTGCTGGATGATGTTAAGTGCACTGCAGAAAAAGAATGCAGCTTATCAAACTTCAGTTTCCAGGATTTGTTTATTTGGTTAAAAACAGGAGAGTTGTTCTTGGGAAGGTCCTGATCATAGAGACCGCTGTTGTCTTAAATCTGCTTTGCTATTGTTGAGTTCTCTAATTACTTATTCCTAAAACTTCTCAGGGCTTCTTGTTCTTTGCTTTGGTTCATTGCAAAGGTTCATTGCCTGCATTCTTTTAACCTCTAGGCTGACTGTGGGCTGGCATATTCAGTAATAGCAGTGGCAGGGTCACTGGATTTCTAAAAAAATGTTTGCTAGACCAAGAATTTTTTTTTTAAAAAGCAGTCCAATATGCTTTGATGGCCTTAGGGAACCATGTAACACAGTAAAATTTAGTTGTTGTAGGGTCTGAACAGTACGACTTAGACCAAATCCCTGGGTTTCTGAGATCTGTGTGGTTGTGAACTCTGTATCTGTAGCCAAGATTCCTTATTTATGATTTGTGGAAAATACAATTCGATGGGCCTGGCCTTGGTTGCTGATAATTAAATGTCGTCTCTTCTATTATTTATGGAGCAAAATTAGTGATTTTTCTATTTAAAAGGAAATAAGAATATAAATTTTGTCTGTCTACCAGGTAAAGATACAAAATAAACATGAACAAATATTACTAGCCACATTAAACAACTCTGGGTGCTGTAGGAGACTGCTCTGTGTACTGCATTTCTAATCTCTTATCTTAATAGCATAAAAAAGCCGGGAAGAAATTGCCTCTGAGATCCATAATTATCTTGAAAATAGCTTTCCTTTGAGTAAGAGCAGTGCCTTTCACTCCAGTGTCATGTAAATTGCATTTAAATGAAAAACATTGCATTGGACCCCCCCTCCCCAATAGTGGCAAATTACTTTTATTATAAATATTCTAAATATACTCAAATATAAAGGTAGGTAGTCCTTATCCCTCCTATGCTGAGTCCTTATAGCTTCCTAATGAACTATAAAATCAAACAAATTTACAAATAGTTCAATAATAGTGGTGCCAGGGTCAGTGGATTTCTAAGATACAGATGCTGAACAAAATTGTTTTCTTTAAGCAGTCTAATACGTTTTGATGGCCATAGGGAACCATGTACATTGTAAAATTTAGGTTATCAGGATTATGTCAGTTGTTGCTGTGGGTTTATAGTGTTACAAGAATAAGGATACAGATGTAAATGACACCATAAAACAAGAAAATTCAAATTAACATTCATATTATGTGATAGAAATGTTTTGCTAAAATGAAATAATGTGATGTTGAGCTTAACAGCAGAAAAACTTAGCCTTGGATTTATATTTATTTCATGTGTTTCTAAATTTGAACTTTTGTAATACTAATGAAGACGATATCATACAAGGTAGTATTTATAATGTCAAGGCATTGTTAAGCAGTTTATAATAATCAGGTCTTATATTTAACCAAAGCTGACTGCGAAGTTCTTAAATGCCAACATTAATGAGGTATTGTTTGATAATTTTGTAACGTTAGAGTTGCCTTGTTCAACTGAAGATAAGATTTGCATTGCTAATAAAAAGATAACACACAGAATGGGGGTGAGTTTGTGCAGATCATATATCTGATAAGGTACTTTTATCTAGAATATATAAAGAACTCTTACAATGCAATAATAAAAAGACAGTTTAAAAATGGGCCACCAACCTGAATTAGCATTTCTTCAAAAAAGATGCACAGGTGCCCAATAAGCACATGAAAAGATGCTCAACATCATTAGCCATTAGGTAATGCAACGCAAAACTACAGTGAGTTACCACTTCACACCACTAGGGTGGCTATGATAAAAAAGGCAGATAAGAAGTGTTGGTGAGGATGTAAAGAAATTGGATTGTAAAATGGTACAAGCACTTTGGAAAACAGCCTGGTAATTCCTCAAGAGGTTAAACATAGAATTACCATGTGACCCAGCAATTCCACTCCTAGATATATACCCAAAAGAATGAAAACGTGTCCATACAACAACTTGTACGTGAATGTTTGTGCCAACATTAAGCATAATAGCCAAATTGTGTAAACAGCCCAAATGTGGAAACAACCCAAAGGTCCATCAGCTGATGAATTGATAAATAAAATGTATATCCATACAATAGAATATTATTCGGCAATAAAAAGAAATTAAGTATTGATACATGCTACAACAAGGATAAACCTTGCTAAGTGAAAGTAGCCAGGCACAATAGATCACATACATATTGCCATTTATACGAAAGGTCCAGAATAGGTATATCCATAGAGACAGGATGTAGATTAGTAGTTGCCTAGGCCCTGGAGGGTTTGGGAGGAAATGAGGAGTGACTACAATGGGTGCAGGGTTTCTTTTTGGGGTGATGAAAATGTTGTGAAATTGTGGTTATGGTCACACAACTATGAATATTCCAAAAACAATTTAATTGTACTCTTTAAATGAGTGAATTGTGTGATATGTGAATTATGTCTCAGTGAAGCTGTTATTTAAAAAAAGATTGGCGTTGCAGTTTGGAATCTGTTAAATGAGTAACTGGAATTGGGAATAGAATTGAATTGAATTGCATATTTGCCATCACTCTTGCAGCTAATGTACATATAGCGAGTTGCTGTGTTAAAGATGAGCTCTACACAGTACATTTGGTGTGGTACAGAGTGCTCCCATAGAGATTCTTTTGAGGTCAGCCTGCCTCTTCTACTATATCTGACTATTCTCTCTTTTTTTTGTACAGCATGCATACATTTGGGCACCAAAATTATATGGGAGTATTCAGTTTTAATGTGGATACCCATTTGTTCCAGAAAGTACTTGTGCTTTTTTTTTTTAAGATTATCATTTAAATGAAAACACTAAAATAAAAGGGTATCATTGATAACCATGGACCGTTGAGAAATGGTGATCTAGAGGTGACTCAAATTATGAGAGAGGTGGCAGCTTCCTCCTCTAAGTTGTGCTTACAGCTTTGCAAAAATGTCTAAGATCTATATCTGATTTTTCCCTTGTTCGGGGCATGTATTCATATCCTTCATTTTTTTTGTTTTTCATTAGGTAAGGATAACAGAAGCCTATCCTTGGAGCCAGCACCATTAATTTCTAAAATAACCTAACAAATATAAAGACAATAAACAGTTGTCTAGTTTCTTAAAAATTTTACAATCCTGGAATCTCGAAATTGGAGAAACCTTAAGGAAAACCTAAACAAACATTTGGTAATTTCTTGACTTCTTAAGATGAGCTGGAATTGAGGAAAAGGAATTCTTAAACCCTGGTGATTCAAGATCAGACCTAGAGAAATGTAATCACTATTCATGCCAACCTGCTCTGCGTGTTGGAGTTTGGCTCTGAGCTTAATAACTTGGGCAAGTGATATCCTGAGCCTTCAACCTTTCTTTGTAAAAGAAGGGATGGATAAACCACACTGAGCTATTAGAATGCTTGAATAAGAAACATGTATCTGAAAGGAAGAGTCGGAGATTTATGACACTTCATTTTATGTGGGAAACTTAAAAGGAGCACTTCTATATACATTTTATAAATTATTTTTTTTATAATGAAATATGCGGGTTTCTGGCAGCTAACTGGGGGGAGAGGGAGGAACTAACAGGGCAATAACATTTATTCCGGTACTTCTAAATGTTTTTGTAGAGGAAGTCTATCATAGTCTGACTTCCCACTTTCCCTTGGTACTAATTGAAATCGCCCATCCTGGGTACATTTTACACTACATGATCACTTTTTGTATAATAGTGCTTCCAATTTTAACAACAAGTATACAAAATAAAGTGGACTCACTTGTGAAAATCCTGAAATAATCTTAAGCTATAAGAAAGTAAGAATTTAGGCCAGGCTCGTGTTCACAGTCAGCTGCGCTTAACAGCCCAGGTATCTCTGCATTACCAGCACCGGCCACGGGAGCTACAGGGATGGCGCAGGGGGATCCCAGAAGCCGGGAAATGGACTCAGTGGCCTCTAAGGATGTGGTTGTCTGGAAGAGTGGGTTTTACTGGATACCTCACAGAAGAAGCTGTAGTGATGTGATGTGGGAAACCTTCAGGACCCTGTCTCAATAGGTGAAGAATGGGAAGATCATGACATTGAAGATCATTACAAAAATGAGAAAAAACTAAGAAGTCATAAGATAGAGGCCTCTGTGAAAGTAAAGAAGGTAGTCAATGTGGAAAAAACTTCAGCCTCATTCCAAATCTAAATTTGAAGAAGAAAACTTCTAGAGTAAAACCGTGGGAATACAGTGTGTATGGAAAAATCTTCATGAATCATTCATCCAATGATAGACACACCAGATATCACTCTGGACATAAGCCCTCTGAGTATGAGAAATATAGAGGAATAAAACACATAAATGTAAAGTATTTGGCAGAGTCTTCAGTTATCTTCACTTTTTTGAAAAACATGAAAAAAATGACAATGGAGAGAAATCCCTTCTGTGTAAAGAATGTGGGAAAGCCTTCATGTCACTTAAAACCCTTCAGAGACACATGATGACGCATAGTGCACCTGGTCCTTGCAAATATAAGGTCATAAAACTTTTAGTTCTTTGACTTCACTTAAAATATGTGAGAGAACCCACATAGGAGAGAAGTCCTATAAATGTAACCACTGGAAAAGCCTTCAGTTGGTATAAAAGTTTTTAAAGACATGAAAGAAATACTGAAGAGAAAACCTGTCAATGTAAAAGTAGTAAAGCATTCAGGTATCCCAGTTATCTTCAAATAACATGAAAGAACTCGCACCTCAGAGAAACCCTATGAATGTACGGAATGAGAAAAAGCCTTTAGATCTCACAGTGCCTTACAAACACATGAAAGGACTCATACAGGAGAGAAACCCTATGAATGTAAAACCTTCGCTTGTCACACAGCCATTCAAACACACATGAAAATGCATGCTGGAAATATACGTTAATCAGTGGAAGGAATGTGTGATAGCATTCACTTGCCTTAGTTTGTATCAAAGACATGAAAGAACTCACTGGAGAGAAACCATATGAATGTACATAATGTGGAAAAGCCTACAGAGAACAGAGTTTCTTACAAGGACAGGAAAGGACTTATATGGAGAAAAACCCTATGAATGTAAGGAATGTGGCAAAGCCTCATTTGTAAAAAAAAAATAAAATAAAATAAAAAATAAAAAATCCTTTGAATACATGTGAGAATGCGCACTGAGAGAAACCATACAAATGTGAAGAATGTGGGAAAGCCTTCGGTCATCCCTGTTCCTTCCAAAGGCATGATAGGACTCACTGGACAAAACCTCTCGAATGTAAATAATGTGGGAAAGACTTCAATTGGCCCACATCCTTACATGTGGAATCTCCCACCGAAAAGAAAAATTTAAACCATCTGAGAAGGCTTGATAGAAATTAATTCATGTTTAATGTTTCAGAAAACTTTCAAAATTAAAGAATTGTTATTAAAATTGTAAATAAATTATGTTTACCATCTTTTTAAAAAAAAGAAAGTAAGAATTTAAAATATAGGGACAAAACACCTGTGTCACGGTCCTGAGAGTACTACTTTTTGGAAACACCAAAGTTTGAATGACTGTCTAACTATGTTTAGAAAAGTTGGAAAATTGAGAAAAGAAAAAGGAGTCATACCAGCCTACCACCTAATATAGCTACTATCACAGCTATGTGAATTTTGTTTTACTTTTTCCTATAACATCTTAACTAGATTTAATATTAGCAAGTGTGTCAGTGTGTGTTTTATTTTTGCAATTTAACATGTCATTAACATTTTCTTTGTTGCATTGTTTTCATAACAGTATTTTAAGTGACAGTGCCATAATTTAATCAACACTCATAAATGTTGGGTATATATGTGTATTTATTTATAGCTTGCAGTTGTTGATTATCACAGATGATAACATGAAAATATTTTGGGCATGTAGCTTTCCCATATTTAAGATCTTTTCTTAGATTATTAGAAGCAGAAATTCTATATCAAACTTTTTATAGGTTTTAATACTTATTGTGCTTGTCCTATTTTAAAGTGTTTAGGCTGAATTCTTTATTTGCTTGCTTGTGATTTTTGGATATATAAACAAGTGGTTTCCTTTATTTAGCTACATTTTTCCTCTGCTCTTAATTCTCTCTCTCTCTCTCTCTTCTCTCTTTTAGGCTAAATTGATTACCCACCCAGCACAGCATCTTACAGGAAAAACATAGCATTTCCTAGAGGAATATGAGCATAATAGGAAAGTGTCATTGACTCCGAATTAAAATCTTAATCTGTGCTCTGAACAGCTGCAGGATTTGGAAGCTGAATCAATGTTATCAGATGAGTTAGAATCCAAACCAGAGGTGAGCCCAGTCAGCTTGTCTCCTTTTCTTTGGTGGGCTGTGTTCCAAAGTGTGTCCTCATTTAGTTCAGAGAGCAGCTTTTTCTGTAATGAGTCAGATAGTAAAATTTTAGGCTTTGTGGGCCACATTGTTTTGCTCGTAACTACTAGTTTATTATTTTTCTATTTCTAAGTACTTTCTCAAAGATTTAAAAGTTCTGTTTTTACATCTTGTGACTTTTATTTTTTTTAAATAACTAAAATTATACATCTAGGTAATTACATAATGACAAAAATTTATTTTATATATATGGCATGTATGTGTATGTGTGTACACGTATGTAAATATTTACTACACAAGCCATTCTTTTATTAATTTTGTGTACTTTTGAAAGTATTTTCTTTCCAAATGTGATTAGTGGACTTAAACATTTAAAGTTTTTATTCACTTTTCTCATTTTAATTTTAGGACATGTGTGTTGCATAATCGAAAGGTTACTGAATTTGGAATCAGATTACTGGAGTTTGAAGACTGATACTGCTTCTAACTAGTCATGTGACCTTAGAAAAGTCATTGTCTTCAACTTGATTCCTTATCTTTAAAATACATGTTTAATCTTACCGAGTTATAGTTAGGATTAAAAGAGCCAATACACAGAAAAGTACTTTTTGTAAAATGTAATCAGTACAATGTGGTTGAATTTTTAAAAGCCATCATTTAAAAATATAATTTTTATCATTTCTCTGGTGGAAGGTGACAGAGGTTAAATTAATTATATAATTTAGCCTTTCTCTAGAAGAGAGGACTTGATATAAATAACTTAAAATGTTATTTTATCATTAATCTAGTTTTTCTATGAATATGGCTGAGACTAGTGAGCAATCAAGACTTAATTACACCATCATCTTTTCGTAAATTGTCCTTTGGTAAGTTACATCATCATCTTTTGGTTTCGATCCATTTCTAACAACCTGTATTTCTCAATGTTGCCCCCCCACCCCAGCTCCTGGTACAGTTTGTTCAGAATACGTCCATCCCATTGGGACAGGGGCTAGTAGAATCAGAAGCTAAAGATATTACTTGCTTGTCCCTCCTTCCGGTGACTGAGGCCTCAGAATGCAGTCGGCTGATGTTACCAGGTAAAAATTATGATCACCACAGATAAGATAAATGAGTCCTAAGCTTACTCCGTGGTACTGGTGGAATGGGATAGCAGACTTTATAACTGGTGGGAGCTATAAAAATTAGGAATCATGGAGCAAAAACAGCCATGGGAGTCATAAGTGCATTGGTAGGTTAAGCCATCGGAGTGGATATGATCACCCATAGAGTGTGAGAGTGAGAAGAAGTCACAACTCCCTGGGACTCCCTGTTCAAGGTACAGGTAAGACAGGAGAGCCTGGGAAGGAGGAAGAAGGAAAAGCTAGCGGAGTACGTATGAGGAGTATTGGCATAGAGGGCAGGCATGGAACCCAAGGGAGTCATCAGTGTGTCAGGTGTTCCTAAGAGGCCCAGTGAGATGGCGTCAGCAAGGCCATTGTTGAGATTAGCAGGACTTGTTCCATGGAGAGGGGGGTGGAAAGCCAGGCTGCAGTGCTTTGAGGTATCAATGCAGGCCAAGTACAGCTGAGGAAGTAACTGTACTTTGTAAAGATTCTTCTGCTTATGGGATGGAAGGATGGAAGTAGATGGAAGAATTCTTAAGATTTGAAATATGTAAGAGCGGTTTTATGCTAAGAGGGCAGAGACAGAGAAGCAGCAGAAAGAGTGGATAATTGGTGAGGAGGCGTCAGGATAGGTAGAATGAAGTACTAACAGATTGCTGAGCATGTGTAGTGAGATTAGCTTTGGACGGGAAGAGGGTGATCTTATCACTTGACTGGTAGCAAGGAGAGCATTATTTTTGGATGCAGTGAATTCCTTGTTTTCTGATTCTTTTAAAATTGAAAGATTAATGTTAAATTGGGGGAAGGTGAATATTAACCTATTGGTGACAACTTATTTGTTACAAAGTCTTCTGCCTTTGATAAAGATGAATAAAACCCCTGAAAACATTGGCTGCTTCAGCACTGTAGTGTAATTCCTCATTTTATTGCAAACAAAACCTTTGTAATTCATCCCCTCCTTTAGAATAAAGTTCTAGAAAGTCTTCTGATTATTTCTTTACATCTAGTGTAAACCCAGAGTGATAATGAAATACATTGATGATTCTATAAAATTCCAGTTACTTCTCAGGCTGTTTTTTTCCCCCCTTACTCACCAGAACTGTCATATGTATGGTATATAAATTAAAGGAAGGTATCTCTCCCCAAGGAAAATAATTTTAAATTTGGGTTCTATTTTAAGTTAGTATTCATTGTATAACCATATTTTTCAAGGGAAAAGGACTGATTTCTGGTCTCAAAAGGACAAGGATCTGTCTGTAAGGCCAGTTGTGGATGGTTGGTTATTAGTTACAGCCAAGTGTCAGAGGAGTCTGTCCCCCACTTTTTGGCTTACTCCCTTTAGAACTTAAAGCCATCTCTCTGTTCTTTTCTGAGGCAGATTTTGTATTTGTAAAATGAAAATGCTTTCTGCCCCTGTAAGGGTGTGAGATACCAAAGGATATTGCAAGGGCATTAGGTGCTGCATCTAGGTGGTGGGCTCACTGGAGATAAGTACTACATAAAGCTGTGGTATTTTCCCTTTACTAGATGATACTCCAAATCATACTAACTCCTCCAAGGAGGTTCCTTCCTCAGCTGTGCTGCGAAGCCTTCAGGTGAATGTGGGCCCAGACGGAGAGGAGACGAGGGCTCAGACAGTACAGAAGTCCCCGGAGTTTTTGTCCACTCCAGAGTCTCCTAGCTTGTTGCAAGATCTACAACCAAGTGATAGCACTTCTTTTATTCTTCTTAACCTAACAAGAGCAGGTATTTTTTTTATTTTATCCTTTTCTGAACTCGGCTCATGCTTAAGAAAAAAATTGGGAGTGGGGCATATTTAGCTCAGTCATATTAAAATGGAGAGGAGTTTTATTATTTTGGAGAATTGGTGTAACCAGTGATCAGTTCAATGTGGAGAGAGAGGGGGCGGACTCTAGCAGGACTCAAAAGTTTCTTGTTTGAGAAATTAGGTAGGTGGTGCCTTTCACCGAGCTAGTGAACACAGGAAGAACAGGGCTGGAGGGAACATGATTGGTTCCAGTTTGTGCCTGTTGATGTTGCGATATGGGAGGGACATTCGGGAGGAAGTGTCTTTTAGAGTTAGAAAGAGAAATCTAGAGTTCTAGAGAGGTCTGTTGTGAAAGAAGTAGTTTTGGTGCTTATCAGCATCCAGAAAATGTCTGAAACGATGAGCATGGATTCTTTGATTCAGGAATAATCTGAAGCATAAACAAAATTAAGCAAATCTGGGACACTGAAAAAATTTTTTATGAAGGTAACAGAAGAACAGGAAGGAGGTGCTAGAGAGGGATAAAGAAAACAGAATGAGAGTCATGTGGGGGAAGCCAAGGGAGTGAAATGTTTTAAAGAAGAAAGGGTACTAAATCATGCCGAATACGTCAGGATGGGCTAGTGAGATGAGAACTGGGAAATGTACGTTTGGTGACCTTACTTAGCAAGAGCAATTGTTACTGCGGTACTAGAGTTGTAGGCTAGAGTTAAAAAGAAGGGAGTGGATGACAGCTGAGAAAGTGGATGCGCAAGTTAGAAGTTACGCTTGTCAAGAAAATTGACTTTGAAGGAGAAGGTGATAGCTAGAGAAGTACTTGTGGTTGTCTGTTCTTTTGTAAAAAATAAAGATGGAATATATTTGAGCTTGGATAGATTTAAAGGCTGTAAGGGAGGCTGTAAGCTGGCCAGTAGAGAGGAATGGGTTGCCGAGGGGAGAGAGGAGACAACTGAAGGATACAGGAGGGGAAAACTAAAGGATAGGATTAGGATATTAGAGGTGAGGGTTAGCCTGGTTTTGAGGAAGGAGAGTTCTGCCTCTGAAACGGGAGGAGGTAAGATAAAGACAGTCCTATAGGCTGAAAGTGGAAAGATGATAACCTAATTTTATGTGAGAACTGAAGCTTGAGGTGAGAGGTAAAAATCTGCAATAGCTGACTCAGGGCACACAGGGTTTCTGAGCCAAGGCCAATCAAAGGATTACTTGATGGCTAACTTTCACATATCTTCTTGTTTCTTCCAGGTCTGGGCTCTTCAGCTGAGCACTTAGTATTTGTACAAGATGAGGCAGAGGATTCAGGGAATGATTTCCTCTCTAATGAGAGCACAGACAGTAGCATCCCGTGGTTCCTCCGGGTTCAGGAGTTGGCCCATGACAGTTTGATCGCTGCTACTCGTGCACAACTGGCAAAGAATGCAAAAACCAGCAGCAATGGTGAGATTCCTGCGGTCTTTTCCTGTATTATCTGCAGAGATTTTGATAATGCAAGGCAATGGCTATATTTTGGTATATAATCCAAGTTATTTTACTGGTTTGAGCAGAGGGCTAGAAATATGTAAATTGTCTTATTTTCTAGAAAATAGCCCTGCCACGTTTGTGTGCAGAATCACCTAGTAATCTCAGTTGTCAGCTTTAAATAATGTACAGAGCCCCCTTTAAAGGAAAATAATTTTCACAGATCTCGAATTGTTTTTATTTTAATGTTCCTTACACCTACAGCTTTTACACCATTATGAAAACACTTGTATCAACTAATAGAAATAAAACTGCAAAACCACTGAAAATAAAATCAAGTCAGTTGACATGGTGTATTGCTGAAGCTAAATTGTTGTTTATGGCAATTTAGCAATTAGCCATGAGCGCTGTAGTACTATTTCTTTTGAGTTCAGCATGTCTGTGTTACTTACTCTGCCCTTTTCTCTATCCATTAATTTCCAAAGTGTGGTCCTTGGATCATCAGCATCACCTGGGAACTTAGAAATGCAGATTCTCAGGCCCCAGCTACTGACTCAGAAACGTGAATCTGTTAGGAAGTGCTCTTGGTGGTTCTGATGCATGTTAGCACGTGAGGACCATGGCTGTATGCAAAACACTCCCAAAGCACTGCGAAACCTTTGCCTGTGTAGCATGCCAAAACACTTTTTGCCTCTGTATTTTCTCATTAACCTGTGACAATTAAGGTAATAAAACAAGTTATTAAAGTAAGGTACCACACTGTCACCACAAACCAAGCTTAAGCTGAAATCTTATGTCAGTACATAGCTGTTTGGAGCTCATGCGGACAACCAAGGACATGATTATGATTGTTTGATTACCATGCAAATAAAAATTAAAAATGAAAAAATTTCTCATGCAGAGCTCAAGGATCCCTGAGAAAATTTCAGAATATTTCCTGTTTTAGGAGTATTAACCTCTTTCCTGCGTAGAGAATGCCAAATTGCTGTTAGTTTTCAAAATAAGTTCTGCTTGTGACTGCCATGGTATTGCTTAGAATGGCTTGCGGTACCATTTTGGGGGAGCTCTGAAGTTTAAGTTCTTCCTGAGATGCTTTTGCTGATCTCTAGATCCTGAAACCTTCAGCATCTCCACATTTCATTGAGGAACTAGTGCCATTTTTGCCAATGAGAAGCAATATAGGGAGGGAACTTGGGATTTGGACTCTGGGGACCTGAGATCCAGAGCTGTTACCATCATTTGTTAGTTCCCTGTCTGGGGAATTTAACCTCCCTTAGCTTCAGTCTTCTCATGTTCAGAACATAGAGATCAAGTAGCTTACCTTATTGGGTTGTTTTAGAGATTAAATAAGATTCTATCTGGGAAATGCTTTATAAGCAGCAAAGCATTGTGTGGATGTTTTTTATTAGTCTCAAAATATGTTACTTTGCTACTTAACAACTACCCGATATGCTTGACTATGAGGTGAGTCCAAATACGTGATAATTTTCATGTTCTCAATGAAATAATTCCCTAATAGCCCTTTTTGGGGACTAACTTAAATATATAAATATTTAGGCAGGTAGATAAAATTAAACATTGTAAATTGCTGTTTGAAAATTTTATTTGTTACATATTTTAAATCACTAAATACATTAATTTAATGTTGCTCTTTACCCACTAACATGTAATGAAATTTTATTCAGTAGTTCAATGCACTTAAACAAATATCTTTGTCGTTACTGAAACCACTTGGTGAGTCATCTAGCACATCCACGTCCATCTAAGTTGATTGAGATACAGAAATATTTTAATTTTGTGCCTGATGCTTATATCAGGGGTAAAAGGCTAATGGGCCAAATACTTACCTGTTTTTGTAAATAAAGGTTTATTGGGACACAAGCATGTCTATTAGTTAAAATTGTGTATGGCGACTACCATGGATGGCAAAGTTCTATAATTGTGACAGAGACCATAAAGGTATCAAAGCCAAAAATATTTACTATCTGGCCCTTTGTAGAAAAAGTTTACTGATACCCTCACTGGAAGTTTTATCCCAAATGCAAAGACTCACATAACTGTAGCATCTTTAAAGTATTTATAGTTGTTACTCAACTTGTGCAATATGAGGTGTTGAATTTTTTGTCTCTCTCTTTTGTTTTTAATCAGTGCATCAGATGACCTCTAAATACCCAAAACTATCATTGGTGGAAGTCATTTTAAGTTAATGTGTCTTCTGTAAATAGTATTTGTTTCTTTCAAAAACAAAGGAAATGAGGGAGCACTCCTTTAAGTGCTTTGTAGCATTCCACACAGGACTCAAATACAAGGCAACTCTTTGCTGAGGGATTTTCTTCTGTTTTGTGATTATGTCAGTGTTCTCATTGTATCTACATAATTGAATGCACAAAGCCCCACTGTCACAGGTTTAAATCTCTGGCCTAGTGAAGGGTTTCTGCAGACCTTTCATTGGAAATTAATTAGCTGGAACTTGGAGTTGGGAAATTTCCTTTACAGTGTGTGCTGTTTATCTATGTACAAGTAAAAAAATAAAAATAAAAAAAATTACGTGGGACGATATTTAAAAAGACAAAGTTAATATTAACTAGCAGAAGGCATCTTAGATTTTACTTTGACTGTGGGGCAATTAGTTTTGTGACTATCATTTGGTGAAGTACAACAAGGAGAATGTAGGGAAGGAAAAGAATAAGATTAATAGACAAGACAGAAACTGCTTTGATCAGTGGTCAGGTTCCTGGTAGTGGGTCCAACATATATATCCAACTCTTGGATTTTGAGGGAAATTTAGAAATATAAATCTTATTCCTAAGGTATGTATAGTGGTAAGATAAACTCTATATGCCTATAGCGGAATTAAGTGAATGTTTTTGTCTGTTGATGTCCAACTATGTCTGAGAGAAAATGAAAGAAAAGGAGCAGCACTGTGACCTCTCCTCCCCTCTTTTTATTCTGTTGAACAACAAACTTCAGTAAATATCATCCCTCGCTTTTTAAAATGTTAGAAATTTTAAAATCAGCTGAGTTTTTGCATTCTTTAAATATTTTATAACTGAAGAGTGGTGGTACAGAAAATTGGAAGGTGATTCTTAGTCTCTAGAATGATATAAACAGCCAAATTGACTTCAGCATATAGAAATCTAAGAATGGCCGTCTACAAAAGAAATTACTACTGTAATCCCATAACTAAGCCAGAATGGCTGCTGCTCCTTAAAATACAAGTTTTTGGTACCTAGAACTTTAGGTCATCTTCTGTAGCACTCCACTCTGGGTGTTGATATACTTGCCTTCCCACCAATCTGTGTGATGCAAAGTAGGTTTAACTTTGCTTTTTGATATGAAACCATTTTGGACATTTCTTGCGTTTACCAAAGAGGCCCAGTCTTGTGCAACAAAGCATTGTGGATTTGGTAGTCCTCTGGAGTAAGGGAGTGGTGATCAGTGCACACTCACTTCTTGTGTTAAATGGATACAAAGAGAGCTGAGGAAGATGAAGAGAGATATCTGATAATTGATCACTAGGAGTAAAATATAGGAGCTTTATTGTTTGAACCAAAGTATCTGAACAGGGTCCTTTCCTGGATTACAAACGTGTGACTCTTTTACAGGAGAAAACGCTCACCTTGGTTCTGCTGATGGGCAACCCAAAGATTCTGGGCCCCTTCCTCAAGCGGAAAAGAAGCTCAAGTGTACAGTTGAAGGCTGTGATCGGACATTTGTGTGGCCAGCTCACTTCAAGTACCACCTCAAAACTCATCGGTGAGCAAATCTGAAATTCCATACTTGGAGCTAAAGAACATTGATGCTTTGAGAGGAACTTTCCCCACCCCTCCCCAATTGACAAATTAAAGGAAATCAGAGGCTCCAGCTCATTTGTGTCAAGATGTCTTCTGTTCCTTAATAGAAAGATCTGCATTGTCTCATTTACCTCTTTCTTGACAAATATTTAATAAGACATTTAGGACCTAAATGTCTTAGAGCGAGAGTTCTCAAATCTTACTATAAACATAATTTCTTAGAGAACTTTAAAAAAATAATAAGCTTGGGCCTCACCCCACACCTGTGAAGTCAGTATTCTAAGAAGGGCCTGGTATCTGCAGTTTTAGCAAACTTCAGGGGAGTCTGGATATGTCCAGCTTTGGGATTTACTGTCTGCCCTGAGAGTCTCAGTAGCCTTGACTTATCCTCTCTAGCAAAGAGCATTTTCAGGTCTTGTTGCTCATGGAATTTTTTTATTTTTTTTTTGGCAGAAATGACCGCTCCTTCATCTGCCCTGCAGAAGGTTGTGGGAAAAGTTTCTATGTGCTGCAGAGGCTGAAGGTGCACATGAGGACCCACAATGGGGAGAAGCCCTTTATGTGCCCCGAGTCCAGCTGTGGTAAGCAGTTCACCACAGCTGGAAATCTGAAGAACCATCTGCGCATCCACACAGGTGTGTGCAACCCCAGTCCTCCCGTGGGTAGTCTGCTCGGCACAGTGCTTGCTTGCCTTGCCTTAGGAAAGGCTCTGAGGTGAAAATACAGAGGGGGCCAAAAAAAGGATACACATTTTAAGAAAGGAATACTGTATTAAAATTGTAATACTCAGTATATACTGACAACAAAAGATGAAAGAAGTCACATTTTCTTCTGCAATTACAAGAGGTGCTCCAAGTGGTTACCATCAGCGTCCAGACACTTCTGATTACGGCGAACTATTGCTTGAGCAACGTTGACCAAAGTGTCCACTTGTATACATTTTTTGGCACCCTTGGTAGAAATGAAGGTCCAGGGTTGTTGCTAGAACTCTGAAGATGGAATTCTTGTTTTCAAATGCCTCATGGTACTCTTCAGTTCGTTCAGTAACATTTTATTGAGCTCGCTCCAGTGTGTGAGGAACACACCGTGTTAATTTCTGCCTCTAGGAGCCTTGAGTATAGGAAGGGATATAAGACTGCTGATAACAATGGTGTGGTGAGATATGGACAAACTAAGTCTTTCCAAATATCTTTCAATGTTACACAGCTATAATTTGAGGTACAGTAACCATACAGAGTCCGTGCTAGGCACTGAATGGAATGAGGACATACAAAAGCTAAGATATAATCCATGACTTTGAGGAGTTTGCTTTCTTGTTAGAGCCTCACACCAAGAGAAACAGAATGTAGAAGTGAGTTGTGCTGGGTCAAACAGCATATTCATATTAAAGGAGCAAAGTAAAGGTACCCTGACTCTTAGTCTGAGAGTCTGAGGGTGACTTTCTAAGCCACTTGGCCCAGCATGTACTAAGTCTCTCGCCAGAGTTTAACCCTGAACTCAGACCACTGTCTTAGGGCATGTAGCTATTCTTCCTACTTCCTTTGTCTCTTCCTTGTTCATGTATGCGTTACTAAAATGACAGTAGGTACAACTAAAGCACATTTATAAAATAAGCCACATTTGTTCCAGTTGTGATTCCCTTTAGATCGACATTACCACTGGCTGTGTTTTAGGGCGGAATAACTCTGTTCTCAGCTCTTTCTTGAGAAGAGTAAACTAGATTTGCTTCAAGAAAGCAGTTTGAATAAGAGCACAAGAAAAACATCTAACTGAGCAGATAAGGGAGAAGTAGAGTGCACCGCGCCTTGTTAGGTTCAGTGACCTTTTCATCCTTGTGCTGCTCGTCATCTTCGTAGCATCCGATCACCCCGAACCTGCTCTTACAATGCTTTCTTTTACATCCGAGTATGACCTGATTTTCTCTTTATCCTCACTCTCACTGGCTTTCCCTTGTTGATCTCTTGAGTTCACCAGTTGTAGAATTTCAGGCTTCTTTCATTTCACTCAGTGTGCCCTCTCACTGCAGTCGGAGGCCTTAATTTAATCACTTCTCCTGGATCTGTCTCAATAATTAATATAATAATAAAAGTTAGCATTTATTGAAGCAATTTAATATGTACCAAGCACATACATACTATCTTGTTTAATTCTCAAGGTAACTTGGTGCATTAGGTACCATATTTATTGACGAAGAAACAGAAGATTGGAGAGTTAAGTAACTTGCCCAACATTATGCATCTAGGAAATGGCAAAGCGGCTAATTTCAGTGGCTTACCATGAGGGCTACTATGTGCCAGGCATTTTGCTGAATATTTTACTTGTATTATTTCATCCTCAAAAATCTTTTGAAATCATACTATGTTCATTTTATAGATAAAAAACTGATTCTTGGGGAGATTAAATATCTTCCCCATACTAAGAAGTGGTAGTTAGAGGGTTTGAACTCAGGATTAAGTGATTCATGCTCTTAACCACCAGGCAGCATTGCCTTTAAACCTCCTCTTCTCCTCCTGTGTCACTTGTCTCAGTTTCCAAATAGGGAGGCCGTATCACCTAGACCAGCTGGATGCGGAGATTCATACTAGATTCTGATGCGTTGCTTTCTAAATCCTGTTTTTCTAAGGTTCTTTAGTTCTTGTTAAACATTTAACCTTACCTATTACTAGAATTTTCAGTTTTTCTGACATTTTATCATATATACGAGTATATTCATTCATTCACCTTTTTGAGCGCCTAGCATTTTGGGGTAGGTGTAAGTATACAAATATGCTTTCAAAAAAGTTACAGATCACTGGAATGTCATAAACATTTAACGGTGTGGTACAGTCTAAAAGAACAGAATGATCTAGAGCAGTGCTGCTTCCTTCTTCAAGGCCCAGCTCCTGTGTTGTCACCATGCCAGCCTCACTTGCTGAGTAGGACAGTGTTACTCTTCTTACACTCTGACACCAAATGGGTGGGGTTATTCCCCACACCAAGCAATTCTGCAGCACCAACTGGGTGTTCTACAATTTAACTCAGTTCTGACACTCTCTACCTGAAGATCGTGTCAGCTCCCACAGGTTAAGGGCTCAGTCCCACAGCACTGCCCCCACCCTCCTTCAGGTACCAATCGCCAGTAGTAGGTCCCCAGGTTACCACAACTTCTCTCCAGTTTGGCTACAAATTGGATGTTTACACGATCCCCACCCCAACTCCTTTGAGTTTGATTATTTGTGAGAAGAGCTCACAGAACTCAGGGAAACACTTATGTTTGTCAGTTTGTTATACAATAAAGGATGTGATAAAGGATACAAATGAACAGCCAGAGGAAGAGAAGAATGGAGCGAGGTCTGGAAGGGTCCTAAGAATAGGAAGTTCTGACCCCATGGAGTTGTGAGGTGTGTCACCTTCCCAGCACCTCCATGTGTTTCCCAACCCAGAAGCTCTCTGAAACGTCCTTTTGAGGTTTATCACAGAGGCATGATTCATCACAACCCCATTTCTAGTCCCTTTCCCCTCTCTGGAGAATGGGGGGGTGTGGCTGAAAATCCCAAGCTTCCAATCATGGCTTGACCTTTCTGGTGACCAGCCCCCATCCAGGAACCCACAGAGGAGTCACCTCATTTGAACAAAACACATTGCTATCACCCAGGAAATTCCAAGGGATCTAAGAACTCTGTGTCAGGAACCAGGATCAAAGGAAGCTCCTAACACCCCTATGGACAAGCATTGTGAATGCCTTGCCCTGGACATTCTCAGCTTCAAGGCTCTGCTTATCCTATTCCTTATGCCTGAAATTCCCTTCCATCCTTGTTATCTTTTGAGACCAGTTTAAATTCTCCTTCTTTAAAAATAAATGACAACAGTCAGAATTCCTCACCTTTCTAAATGCTTATAGATCTTTTTTGTACCAAGAATTTATACTTACAAATACGTTTATCTCTCTCACACTAGTCTTAGAGGATAGAGACTGCATCTGATTTTTTTTCATTTTATTTAGAAACAATTATAGACTTACGGGAAGTTGCAAAAAATAGTACAAGGAGTTCAGTGTGTGCTACACCCAGCTTCCCCACAAAGCAGTATCTTGTAGCCATAGTCCAGTATCAAAACCAGAAAGTTAGCAGCACTGTCAGTCTATAGGCCCTATTCAGGTTTTACCATGCGTCTTTGGTTTTTGTTTTTTTTAATATCAGCGTTTTCTCTTTTTTTTTTTTCTTAATTTTATTGGGGAATAGTGGGAACAGTGAGTTTCTCCAGGGCCCATCAGCTCCAAGTCGTTGTCCTTCAGTCTAGTTGTGGAGGGTGCAGCTCAGCTCCCAAGTCCAGTTGCTCCAGTTGCAGGGGGCGCAGCCCACCATCCCATGCGGGAATTGAACTGGCAACCTTGTTGCTGAGAGCTCGGTGCTCTAACCAACTGAGCCATCCGGCCGCCCTGTGTCTTTGATTTTTAAAATAACAAAGTAATATTGTAGAAAAAAATTATAGAAAAGCACAAAGAAGAAAATAAATCATCTATAATACTACTAAGATACCTACTTTTAACATATTGTTACAGATTTTTCTGTGTACCTATAAAAATACTAAACACGTTTGTTTGTTTTGCTTTATTATAACCTTTAAAAACCTATCTTTAAATGGATATAGAAACTGATTCTTAAAGAGAATTGACGGGTGGTTGGTTAGCTCAGTTGGTTAGAGCGTGGTGCTAATAACGCCAAGTTTGCTGGTTCAGTCGCTGCATGGGCCACTGTGAGCCAGCCACACCTTCCTTAAAAAAAAAAAAGAATTGATATAAGGTAAAAATCTTGGCAACATATATACTGTTAATCTTGACATCCTCAGAGGGGATGGGGTCACTGAAGAAGGTAGGTCAGTACAATGGGGGTCAGCTCTTGAGCCAGGAGAGGGAAGGAAGTATGATGCTCAGAGGCAGCCACTCCTAGAGAAAAGGGCAGGGCTGTCTGGTGGGCTGTATACTAGGCAAGCATTGAGAGGGGACATTTGCTAGATAGCCCAGTTGAAATTATGTAGCATGAATTCAAGACATTGAGTAAATAATTGGAAATAGAGTAAGATTGATGGGAAAAGAGAGTGATAGTTCATCAGGAGACTGAGTCTTTATCTCATTTTCTGTTTCTAGGAGAGAAGCCTTTCCTTTGTGAAGCCCAAGGATGTGGCCGTTCCTTTGCTGAGTATTCGAGCCTCCGCAAACATTTGGTGGTTCACTCAGGTACTGGAACCTGTGGCGTTCATAGATTTCAGAGAAGGTGGCGAGCCAGAAGGGTAGAAGGGTGAGGGAGTGGTGTAAAGAAATCTAAAAAGAGACAAACTGTTCACCACAAAGCTTCCTCTTTATCATCACAGAAATCAGACATCAAAGCCCTCGATAATTGCATTCAAAGTCCTATATCAAGGGGAAGAATCTAATTGTTATTATTTTCAGCTGAGCCGTTGAACTGCTTTCTAACCCAGACATTTTTCTGAGGAGATCAGCAAATTTATTTGGCACTATGTTGGGTTCCTTATAAGCTCTGTGAGGTATGGGCGATGGAGGTTAATTCAGAGCAAGACAGAAGTGAACTCAACGTAGCGAGATTCTAGAGTGGAATCAGCCTTAAGTAGCTACATGAGAAGCAAAGGGAAATCAGAACAGGAGTGGAAGAGAAGGAACTAGAAGTTATGACAGCAGGGCAATTCAGTGGGTGCAAAGGAGTTGGAGAGATGTAATCAATCAGGGATGTGAATTTCACAGTTGAGATCCTAAAGGTGCAACAGTTTTTAAATGATGACAAGTTTTAAGCAGAGGTGGCAAACTGATAGCCTGTAGGTTAGCTGTGCTTTGCTTGGCTTATAGAGTGTTCTTATTTTACTTTATATCATTATGTCAAAAATACATAAAGTAGAGAAAATAAACATTTTCTTATATAACAACAATGCTATTATTTATCAAAATTAACAGTAATTCCTTGGTTTTATCTCATACTGAGGCCGTGTTTAGTTTTTTCCATTTCTCAAAAATGTCTCTTAAAGTGGGTTAGTTTAAATTAGGATCCAACAAGGTCCATTCCTGCACTTGGTTAGTAAGTCTTCTTGAATCTCAACCTGTCTGCACTCACTTTTGTTTCATGCCATAGACTTGTTACACAACAGAATCAGACAGGTCCTGTAGAATGTCCCACACTCTGGATTTGTTGGTTTGCTTTTATGTCATTTAACGTGTTCCCCTATATTTCTTATATATGGAAGTAAGCCCTAAAAGCTATAAGGTAAGGGTTCAAGGATATGTTATAGGTGGTTCTGTGTGCTTCATTTTGTACTGCATCAGGAGGCACACGGTGGTGGGTTGTCAGCATTGATCAGGGTTCAGGTGGTAACAGGCTGATCCTCACGTTGTAAAGCTCCCTGGCATCCTTCAGCCTTATAGTTTCATCTCTGAATGATGCCTGAATCTGTTATTTTCTTAGGATTGTAAAACGGTGGTTTTTCTGATTCTGTTATTCCATTCATACTGACTAGCTGGAATTCTCCTGTACAATGAGTTTCTTCTCTATCAACTGGAGCTATTTGGTAATCTGTACAGGAAAGACAGGATAAATGTGTAAATCTTCTCTTGTGAGTTTTCAGAGTAAGAAATTGGTACTGTGGTTACTTCCAGTAGTTTCAGATAAGTGACCTTTTCATTGCTTTTTCTCTCATTAGTATTAGTTTGAATTCATGGGTTTCCATATAGTCACTGTATTCCCCACTTTGCTGCCAAATCACATCTCATATGACTCATTTTTCTCATTTAGCTTTGTCCACACTGCTCTTCATATTTCAATCTATTGCAGTTATTTTTTAACAGCCTTTTGATGTGTAATGCATATATCGGTAAAGTCACCCATTGTAAGTGTACAAATCGGTGATTTTGAGGAAATATAGAGAATTGTACAGCCATCACCATAATCCAATTTTAGAACACTTCTATCACACCAGAAAGTTCCTTTGTGCCCCTTTGCTGTCAGTTCCTACTCCCACCCCCAGATGCAGGCAGCCACCTGTAAGCTATCTGTTTCGATCGATTTGCCTTTTCTGAAAATTTTCTGGCCATTTCACTTACTTTGGTTAGTTACTACTAGTCCCCTGTAGAGTTTTTGACACCTGTTGTAAGTGTGGTTGTCTGGGTAGGTGGGATGGAGACTGTGCATGTTGGACTTGAGGACAGTTCAGGTTATTGTGTAGACGACCCACCATTGTGAATGATGAAGACTGTGAGAGTGGTGGCAGGAAGTAGGATAAGGGGATATTTTGGACCCAGGGTTGGAATCCTGGAAGACGGTGCATATCCTAAACGTCCATGGAAGGCTCTATCTGAAACGGGAAGTAAATATTGTGTGTGGCTATCAGGGTCTTATACAAAAGATGTTGTTTTGTGAAGGTAGCAGTGCAGTGGGTCTGGAAAGGACAGGGGCTGGGAACAGTACGCATGCTAAGCCTTCCTGATGCACTTCGCCCCCTGTACGGAATTTTGAAAGGCTGGGAGGAGGTGGGGAGTACGAGGACAGTAGCCTCTTAGGGTTAGTTTAACATTCTCTGGGCTCCTCCGTCTGGGCCTTGAGTTCATTCTCTTGCTGTCAGAAATGCACCTTGTCTTTTGACTCCTCTGTCTTCACCTGGTCCCTGTTTCAGGAGAGAAACCTCATCAGTGTCAAGTCTGTGGGAAGACCTTCTCTCAAAGTGGGAGCAGGAACGTGCACATGAGAAAGCATCACTTGCAGATGGGAGCAGCTAGGAGTCAAGAGCAGGAGCAAACTGGTGAGGAGAGTGGGATAGTGGAGGGCTGGATGTGCTGGGTCAGAAAGCCAGATAACTGGCCTGCCTGCTTGCCAGGAAACTGCATGATTCTGTTTTGGGTAGACACCTGGTCTCATTTGATGGGCGAGTGGTTTCGAAACGTAGCTGTACAAGTAAAATCATCTGCAAGGTTTTAAAACACATACATTCATATTACATGTCCACTCCGCCTGACCCAAACAAAACAAACCTCATAAGTGAGGTTATTTAGGAGTAAGATCCCAGAATTTGTAGTTTTAAAAGTTCCTGCATGAGTTTGATGGTAACTAGTGTTGATCCATGAACCAGCATTTGAGTATCACTGTGATAAAGATTTCTGTGACTAGAGTTGAAACATTTTTTACTTATTAATCATGATTCCCTTTTTACTCTAACTTAAATTTGATAACTCTTATTATTACTCCTTTTCTATGTCTGTGATCAATTATTTCACTTCAGATACTCCTTTCTAAGGATCCACCCATCCCATTTCATTTGCTAATTATCCAGATGCTGATCACAAGCAAAGATGTTTATCCAAGAGGCTCAACCCTTCCTTTCTAGGATTATCCTTGCTTCCTAAAAGTAGGTGCAACAGGAGGTGGTATAGAAGACACAGGTTAACTGCTAGTTCTGAAGGAAAAGGCCAGCTTCCTGTGAAAGAAAATGGGGACCAGGCACAGCCTTGACTGCTGTATGTCTCTCACATCCTGTTCTCTGTGCAGCTGAGCCACTAATGGGCAGTAGTTTGCTTGAAGAGGCTTCAGTACCCAGTAAAAACCTGGTGTCTATGAATTCCCAGCCCAGCCTTGATGGAGAGCCCTTGAACCTACCAAATACCAATTCTATCCTAGGAGTTGATGATGGTAAGAATTTCAACTCTCCTTTATTTTGGGAAAATGGGCTACAACTAGGGAGTAAGGAATTGGGTTGTCTCCAAATTGGAGGTTTTAATGAATTTCCTTTCTTGTGAGTAGCTGTGGTATGATTGCATAGCCTTTGTGTTCTTTGTCTCTGGGTGGATACGTGAATTTGTTTAAAAAGAAAAAAAATCATTGAAAAGATGATTAAAAAAAGAATAAAGAGAAAAATTTTAAAGAATAATCTTAGCATCCTAGCCCAACTCTTTCTATCTTTCCTGTTGCAGTTATGGAAGAACTTAACTTTTAAAACATTTAAACAGAACATAACCAGGTTTTACAGAGGAGATATAAAGCAATTTCTCCATACCTTCAAAAAGCCATATCTTCTGGAGAAAATAAAGGGCTCTCTAGGAAACAGTTGCTCCTCTCTGGTATAGAAATTTCACCCAAGTTACACAGGCCAGGCCCTCTTCTCTGAAAAACTTAACAGGTGAGGTCAGCATGCATTTATTCAGTGCCTGGCACCATGGGAAAGATAAAAGTAGACGACAGGGACCTCAAAATTAGTTGAGAAGCCAAAACTTACATATGGGAAACAACAATGAGTGAATAGAAGATAGTATATAAGCAAATGTTAAATTACATGGTGTAGTCTGGAAGAGCAGTGTAAATTAAAAAGCCCCTAGAAGAAACTTGTAATATATTTGAGGACTAAGTAGTTTATGTATAAACTATTTCCAGAAGATCTTCATGGTGATCCCACTGATAAACATTTACTAAGTTTGAGGTCTATGTGTTACTCGTCCCCTACTCAGTTTGGGGCATAAGTGGCCATATTTCTGTAGCTCACATATGGAACCACCTAGGTCCAGAGTGTGCTCCACAATAAGCCTCATGTGCCATGAATGATAACTAGTGGTTAAGTGAAGCATGAGGCACAGAAACTGTGGAGCTACTTTGCCAGCCTTAAGGAAGAAAGTCGCAAGGGAGGAAGGACACTGGGTAGGAACTTTGAAGCTAGGTTTAAGTTCTTGCCCTGCGTGCATTGTGCTATTTGTATCATTGGTGACTGCTTTAAGGGTTGGCTCTGGTTTCCTGATAGGCCTGCCTAAGCAGCTTTTACCATTTCACACACAGGTTTAATCCAGGGAACAGTGCTAAAGCCACATTCCTCCAAATTGGTATATTGACAAATGGTCAGTTCCTCTATCAAGATTTTTTACCTTTTCTTCCCATCTCCCTTTTGTAACACTTTCCAAATTCATGGATAATGATTATCAGATAGGAATTAATTTGGAAGAAATACAGGAACGTGGGACTCAGTTTTTCAGGGAATAGTTTTTAGAGTTCTTAGTAAGAGGCTTGATAATGCAGGTAGGTATATCTGTGAATTCACTTTTCGTTGAAACGTTTTTCTGCTGTTTCACAGAGGTGCTTGCTGAAGGATCCCCACGTCCCCTGTCCTCAGTGCCTGATGTGACACATCACTTGGTGACCATGCAGTCAGGGAGGCAGTCATATGAGGTTTCTGTCTTAACTGCCGTCAATCCGCAAGAGGTAAAACCGTCTCTTGCCTTTATGTTGTTCCTGTGGACTAATGTGGAAAGTGATTGGGAATCTAGTTTAGAGGATCTGAAAAATTCTCCAATTTTAATTTATCTGCCTCACTATGAGATGAGTTTGCAGCTTTTATTTTATAAAGAAAATGACATTCTGGGACAAAGTGGTCTTTGAGCAAAAAAGGTAGTGACAAAATCATAAGAAACAGATAAACCATTGTCCATTTTGCTAGGGCCCTAGGTCTGGGAGATACCAGGATGAACCAACTGGGCATGTAGAAAAGTGTTCACTAGCTTATTGAATGAGAACCATCATCTAAATCAAAGATGGATTTTAGGTTGATTCTAAGTCCTCACAATTCTAGGGTCTTGGCTCTGACCCAGAAAACAATGAAAACCATCAGGCTTCTAGAATCTTGGATATTTATAGGCCTTTTGTCATAGGAGTAGATGACTTCATCATGAGTTCATTTCATATGCATAAGCTTTTGCTAAAACTTTGTGTGTCCTGGATCACTTCGGTTTTATAGTATATTTCAGTGCTCTCCCATCTTTCCCCCCTTCCTTTCATTATAACTTTGTATCACAATCAGCTATTATAGCATTCAAATGACTCTGCATCTGCCATTGAATATTCTCAGTTATTCTGTGGTATTTCTGGGGATACCCAGGATCACAGGCCTCTGGGCATGCGTGTTCATGTTCCTGCCAGGACCTTTCCTTGTGTTCATTGTTGCCTGAGTCGTGCTGATGTTAGACTGAAAGTGTTTTGCTATTGGCATCCATTGGAAGAACTAGGAAAGATCACCCAGAGCAAAGATGTGTCATTAGAGACCAAGGCTAAGATCATCCACACCCTCATATTCCCAGTTACTATGTACAAATGCAAAAGCTGGATAGTGAAGAAAGCTGATAGGGAAAAATGGATTCATCTGAAATACCGTGTTGGAGGAGAGCTCTTTGAATACCCTGGACCACCAGAAAGATGAACAGGTGAGTCCTAGAGCAAATTAAGCCTGAAACATCGCTGGAGGCAAAAATGACAAAACTGAAGCTGTCCTACTTTGGGTGCATCATGAGAAGGCAGGTTCTTTGGAAAAGACAGCAATGCTGGGGAAATAGAAGGCAGCAGGAAAAGAGGGAGACCGAATAGGAGATGGATGGACTCCATCAAAGAAGCCATAGGCATGAGGGGCTGAGCAGGGCTGTTGAGGACAGGACACTGGACACCACTCATTCATGGGGTCGCCAGGAGTCGGAGCCGACTCAAGGGCAGGTAACACACACATCCATTGGTTTTTTCCTAAGTTACCTTCCCCTGGTTACTACTTTGGAACATGCCTCACCCTTGGAGCTTTCCTCTGTTTTTTCCCCTCTTCATTTATCTATTTAAAATTTTTTATTATGGAAGTTTTCAATGCGTATAGTGAGAATAGTATGATAAGCAACACCGATCACCCAGCTTGAACAACTAACTCTTCATCATGTTATTTTCTCTGTCTCCTTCTAGTTTTTGTCATTGCAGTTTTGTTTATGTGGAGTATTTAAAAGCAAATCATAGACGTATCATTTCATCTGTAAATGTTTCAGTATATACCTCTAACAGATAAGGACTTTTTTCATAATTATATCACACCCAACAAAATTAACAATAATTTATTGATATCCTCTAATACTTAGTCTGTGTTCTGTTCTTTTTCTCAAAAATGTCTTTTTATGGTTGGTTGGCTTGAATTTTGAATTAGGATTCAAACAAGGCCCATTCATAGCATTTGGTTAATAATTCTTAATACTCTTTATAGCAGTCCTTTTTCCTTTTCCCCCCTAGTATTTAAGGAATTGGGTTATTTGTCCCATAGAATTTCGCACATTCTGGTTTTGACCAATTGACTTTTTTTGTTGTTTACAATATATGTTTCTCTCCACAGATTTCCTAAAAGCTTGTAATTACAGATAGAGGCCTAATTAGATTCATGTTTGTTTGTTTTTTTTCCCTTCCTCCCTTGGCAAAACTATTTCGTAGGTGGTACTCGTTTCCTCTTACATCTCATTGGGAGACACATGATACTCAGTTTTCTCCTTACTGATCTTAAGATTGACCAGTAGGTTTTGGCAACCATTACTGATCATGGTTTACATCTATTTTTTCATTAGGGCTTACAAAACGGTGCTATCCCAATTCTCTTTTTCCCTCTGCTTTTGTTAACTGTTATCCTTCTATAAAGGAAATACTTTTCCTCATCAACTATTGGGTTGCTCTGAAAGTCAGTTCAGTCATCTTCTCTTTTACCTGGTACAAATTACGATCCTGACAGACTAGTCCATAACACTCAACCTCCTCTTTTTTTATATTTGAAACCTTGGAGCTTTTCTCTCCTATACTACTAAATACTCTTTTTAAAAATTGAAGCACTCCAAGTTACCCCAAATAAATACCAGATGTATAAAAGCTTAATTCAGTCAACATATGCTATGTACCTAATATGTGTGAGGCACTGTGCTGGGTCCTAGTTATGCAGTAGCAAAGAAAATAGTCTGCGCCTCAAAGAGCTTACTGAGTTAGGACCTCCATCTTTTATAACTGCATAACTAGGTAAATAGTGCCCCTGAAGTGGTGCTGTACAGAGAAGTTAAAATGGGAAAGTTAGAAGTTAGAATTGCCAGATCAATAATAAACTGGGAATTTTTGTATGGTGTAGTAAGTGTTAGTCTTGGGGGAAGTCAGGGAATACGTTTTAGAGTTGAAGTTGAGACCTGATGAATAGCGATCATCTTGATGGACAAGTGGGAGGGATTGGAAGAAAATAACAGGCATAAAGATAGCAATGTGTACAAAGGCAGAAGGTGAGAGGAAGCAGGGCATGTCAATGGAACCACAATGTGTTGTATGTGATGGGACGTGGAATGGAGAGATGGGCATGGAATGGAAAAACGAGATCAGGAAAGATAAGCTGGTCCCTTTCTTGAAGGGCCTTATAGGACATGATTTTGACCATACTGGGGAGCCACAGTATGGTTTTAAGCAGGATGACATGGTCAGATTTGTGTATGCAGAAAGTCCAGTAATAGTGCGTTTATTCTCTTGAGCCTAGGCACATAGTTCTTGGAATTGACTTCAGAGGGTCCTTGTCTAGATAATGCCCACTTACAGCCTCAGGCAGACACAGTAACATAGGTCACCTAAAAAAAAAAAAGAAAGAAAACTCAGCCTTCATCCCAGGAGGACAGTAAGAGCATACAGGCCCTAAGTACCTAGTTTCATAATGGAAGCCCTATTTAATAGAAAAATATAAACAAAGTAGAAAGTGCTAACCTTAGATATAGCTAAAAATCCTGCACTATCACTTTTTCCTCCTGATTCCTTGTGTATTTATAAACACTCCCTTGGTCTGAACCTCACTTCTTTTTGTGTTTCTTTCGCTGTTACCATTATTATCTTTTATCACATGCATTTTCACTGCTCAGCCCCTCCTTTTTCTTCTCAAAGTAGGCTGATCACATCCTCCAATACCTTCATTGTTGTCAAGCTGCAAGCCCCTCGAGGCTCTAGTTTGTCCTTTTCCTTATCCAAGGTCTAGATACTAACTGACCATTCCTCCAGTCAGTGAGGAATGTTGATTCCTTAGGGATTCTCAGATGCCAGAAAAGGAGAAGGCTATTTGCAACCCTTAAAACAACACATGCCCTTTCCAAATTCTATTTTTGGCAATCACTGTGCATTATAAATCAGACCTGTAAGAATCTACTGATGCACTTCTAGTTGGACTCCTGTAAATATGCTCTCAATATAAAAATAACTTATTAAGAATATCAGAGAATAACCAAATCAAGTGTCAGAAATTATGGGAAATATATGAAAACTACATCTCATTCAGATGGTTCATATTGGACAATTTCTATTTTTTCTCAGTATTGCCAGGTCTCCCAAGAATCAGAGGACTCATTGTGCAGGCCCACTGGGACCCCAGGGCTTTTGGACCTCCTGCCAACTACAGGTCATCCCACATGGGGTTCCATGTCACATTAAGTTCACATTCTTGAACTCAAGGATCAGTATAAGTGATTGCTAGCTAGCTTGACTATATCTTAGAATGTTTCCCAAGTAAAACAAAGAGGAAAACAAATTACAAATTCTGTGACAGTTCTCACAAAGTGCTATTGCTAAATTTGAGTGCAAACATCTGGATCTTGACCTGGATTAAAATCATACCATTCTTACATCCTTACCATACAGCATCAGATGAAATCTGTAGTTTATTTAAATTTTAAATTTCTTTAAATTCCGTATTAAATTTTGTGTAAATTACCTTCATCCAATCTAAGATCACCAAGTAAATACATCTCCAGCTCGAGAATTAATCTGATTAATTTCATAAGCCCAATTTTATTCTGAATTTCACTGTATTATTCATATCTCGTTTCCTTTTCATAATAAAATGGAACCCAGTTTCATCAATTGTACAAAACTGCCTTTCAGCAGAAGCTTGAGTGTAGTGTAGAATGTCTGTGTTAGCTGCCATCCTATTGGGGTCTCTCAGGCTTGTCTCCCTTCATCACAGGAAACGTATTTGGTTAAGCCCGGGGAATCCCTGCATTTCTTTGGAGTGGGTTCTAGCTCTCATATAGAACTCTTAGGGAATAGTAGCCTCTCGTTCCTTTTACTTCTACTTGAACCTGCAGTCTGTACTTGGGCTAACACTGACATAAGCTTTTTGTTCCACCATTTCTGATTTTCCTGTAAGTTATAGATGCCTCCATCCCTGACTAGTGAATATGTGACTACACAAACAAGTTTGGTTTATAGACTCAGGATATTTTATTGCCATATTGAAAATGACAGCATCATGAAGTGTCCAAGTGCTGTCTCAAGGCCAGTGTGTGAATGAAATCTATCAGTCTACACATGCCTCTTGCTTTGGAACTAGATATCCTTGACTCACCCCTGCAGCACATTCCCCACTCCCACTCATAAACCTTTTACTTAATAAGAATCTTTTTCCTTTTATTCAGTGGTAGCCTATTCCAGATTTCATTTTACTCTTTTACAGTTACTAAACCAAGGAGATTTAACTGAAAGACGGACATGAACTTGGGTGCTGACTCTTGGAAGAGCAGCTCTGTCTGATCCCAGAGTGCATACAGTGCTTTTGGCTCACAGTCTGCCAGAACCAAAACGAATCTGTGAACGACGAGACCCTGCTTTTTCCTCTGTCCATCTTGCCTGGCGTAAAGATGAACGCAGGAGAGCTTCTCTTCAGACTACCATCTAATCCAGACAAAGAAGAAAGCAGTGAATGTGAGCTGGGTAACGGTACCTACCTCTCTTCCCAATGCTAAAATTTGGGATGGACTTCTCCCAGAAGTGAGTTTGATTATGTCTTGGCTGAAGTTTCTCAGTATGACTGTTGAGAGGAGGTTTTCCTTTGAAGAGCTTTCATCCCAGACTCAGCTGTCTTTTCAAATGGAGGGACTAAGTCCTGCCACCAACCATAAAACTTCTCCAAGAAGTTGAGCTTTCAAGATGCCTTGTTGCTTTGAAGAAGGGAGTGATGTCAGTTCTGTTGTGACAATCTCTCTTCAGCAACCTGAGTAAGAAACTCTCCTCCACTGGGCTGCAAAACAATAAATTACTTGAATCCCTCCTTGGCCCAGGCTGAGGTACTATCTTGTTCCATACACCACTACTTGGTCACTTTGCTTTGTTTATGGAACATACAGTAGCATGTGAAAAAGTTTTTGTTTTGTTTTTTAAGTTAAAAAATCACATGATTCAGAGCTTCAGTTTTCCCTTTAAATAAATGAACAGCCCAGTCAGTTCTTTGGCTCCTTGTTTTGGATAAAATTTGTTTTCATAGGAGATTAAGAAAGTTGAGTCTTTCCATTTAAAATAAGGTACTGATTTACCCTTAGGATCCCATGCAGGTGAAACTGAACTCAGGAGTCTTGGGGGAACATGACACGAACATCCTCATCTCTTAATTAGCAAACCCAGGTGGTAGTTATCAGAGTATCAGTGTGTCATCACCAGCAGGGACCGTGTCTGAGTCTGGAAAGTTGGCAGTAAGAACAGACACTTTTGAATTTTCCAGAAAGTTAAGAAAAAAAGAGAAAGATGCTTCTGTTAGAGTAGGCACTCTTGCTATCATCCTGTCTACAGCTACTGGGAGAGAATATCTATAATTGGTGAGAAGCAAAGTATTCCAAAGATCATGTACTAGTAGAAAATCATGGATGTCAGAGAAATTTCAAATTTATTTAAAATGAACCTCATGCTGACACACAGTCACAGTGGCACATTCTAAACAGATAACAGGAAAAAACTGCTTTTTAAATAAATTAATAGTTCTTAATTTGTTAATGACACATATAATCATCCTGTGCTATGTAGATTGAGTTCATGTCAATTACATGTATTCTTAAAATGCCAGTTCTTACTTTCTGTAGCCTTTCTTTTATACTAGAGCAGTGGTTCTCAACTGGAGACGTTTTACCCCCGCCCCCGACCCATGCCAGGGACATTGGCAATACCTAGAGATATTTTTGGTTGTCACAACTGGGAAGAGGGGTGTTAACAGGCATCTAGTGAGTCAAGTCCAGGGAATGCTGCTAAACAACCTACAGTGTACAGGACAGTTCCCTCTCCCTACACCCAACAAAGACTTATCTGGTCCAAAATGTCAGTAGTACTGAGGTTGAGAAACCCTGTAGGAGAAGTTGTCATCCCCAAGATGTTTTGTTTTGCCCAGATAATATTTTCAAGTAATTTTTCATTAGTTGCCAACATGCATATTTCTGGCTTCTGTTGAAAACGCAGTTGATCTGACAATTCTGGGCCTGTATTCCAGCAGAGACTCCAGTTTCTGCCAGCGTATCTTACACCCAGCCCGTCGGACCCATTGGTTTCCTGACTAGCCCCTGTGGGCCATGTGGGCTTGTACCCTTTTTTTTAAAGTACCTATAGTTTAAGTATGAGGCACAAAGTAAGAACCCTTAACTCGGCTCTGAGCCCCCCACCCTGAGCTTCTCCACTTTGATTTACTTGAACCATTCCCTGTTATCTGCTACTTTTCTTTTCCCCGTTCTCCCAGAGTAGCCATGACTCAAAATCGTAGTTTTGTCTGTCTTGATTCAATCCCAAATTAGCTGCTTAGTATTGAAAAGCAGTACTTTTAAGAGTACTGATTAAGCAAGTGATTTGAGATTATCTAGCAATTCATCAGACAGCTTTTCCAGTTCTTTCTTGGGGCTTGTAGGCTGTTCTAGAGATTCTTCTAAATCCTGCTGTGGATTTCTGATGCCGAGTCTTGTGGTTTCATGGGTGCTGCAGAATAAATGAAAGCATTATGAAATAAAAATTTTAAAGCATTATGTAAAGCTTAAGGATGGTGTCAACATTTTCATTATTGTATATGTGGTGTAAAAGGAAATTTCTAGGTGGAAAATGGGGATAGGAATTAGGGGAAGGGACCATTAAGAATTTAAGCAAAACAAAACTGAGAATAATGAAGATACTATACTTTTTTCCCTTTGACTTATATGATCTTAATGGAGGAGGTGGTGCTAACGAGGTACTTAAGAGTGCTTGAAAAATAGTTTTATCGTTTTATAGGAAGTGAAAATATACATGATTTTTCTTCAAAAGTGGAGTGGAAATACTTTTGACTGATGGCATTGGAACTGGAATGGAAAAATGATCTGTTTTCAAATTTTGGGAATCTAAACCTAATATACTATGGTTATATTTTATTCACCACTGTACTTCTCTCCAAATTCAAATGTGTTACTTGGAGATCTCTGGATTCATGTTCTGTAAGTACAGGATTGTGACCTCAAAATATGAGTGGTTGTTACACAGTTTCCTCCCAGTGGCATTACTAGAGAGCTGCAGGACCGCAGCGGCTTGGATGACCTGGGATAATCATGGACTCCTGCGCGTTCCTGGCATTGCAGAGCCTGGGTGCCCTGACCCTCGCTCCTCACAAAGTCTTCATCCAGCCCGGCCTGCCTGAGGGCGTCCTGATAGCGTTGTTCTGCTGCTTTCCTGGCGAGGTCCTGCGGAATGGAGATGAATAAGCTGTAGCTGTCTTGTGACTTACTTGATAATTACTTGCTGAACCTGTATCCTTACAGTACTGCCCACCACACCCACCCACCCCCAGTTAGTGGACACAGATTTGCATGAAAATTACTAGAGCTTTGTTTTCAAGCCTTAAAGTGCTTTGGAACTACCTGAAGATTTTGTTAAAATGCAGATTCTTATTTGGTCAGTCTCAGATGGGGCCTGCAATTTTGTATTTCTAACAGTCCCAGGAGATGCTAACTGTTGATTAGGGAGCCACACCTTTTAGAAGCAAGGACTTAGATTTTTGGAAGTCCAGGGGAGACCCCGATGAAAATGATGGACTGAAAACTGAAAATTTCAAAGCAACCAAACCATCATCAGGAACACTAAAATATAACAAAATAAGCTGCACTATTAACACTCTTTAACAGGATAGATGGTGTACATGTGGACTGCAAAACCGTTATTTTTCATTTGTTTTAAGTGTTTGAAGCAATATCATATAGAGTACTTTGCATTTTTCCTAGAGGTAAAAGATCTGAGCCTGAGCTTGCTTGAAAAAAAGAAGAGGAAAGATCAGCATGAGAGATTCTGAACAATGCAAGTTGCTGAGTAAATCCGACAGTCCAGTGTGTGATAGGTATGTGGGTGGGAAGGAGTGGACCCAGGAAATGCCTAGATAATGCACTAGCTATAAGGTGGAGATAATGCCTAGCAATCGGAACTAGGTCACTAGGGACCCCCAGCATTTGGGAGCTCTGGAGAGGAGAGGCAGCCACAGAATCTGATGCAGCCCAAAGCTGCCTGGAATGGTGGCCGTTCTAAGGTGGTTCAAGTAGGTCCAGAGCTTCCATAGGGAGTCCGACTTCCCTGAAGGTCTAGAGAACATCTTAAAGTGATTCTTCCAGCCTGAAAGGCACTTTGTCTGGAAAGGGCTTTGTGGAGACCTATAAATGTGGGGACCTCCACCCTGTGGAGACCTATAAATGTGCCGCGGCTCTAGAGGCACCAGCACTGCAGCGGGAGAGAGGTCCGCTCAGCACTTGGGAACAGTGGCTCCGGACAGCAGAAGAGACTGGATTTCCCGTCACATAAGTAAGTTCAAGGTGTTCTTACTAACACAGCCACACTGTCACTAAGCGCCTGGGATCTGACCCCCGCTGGGACTCAAACTGAAAGCTAGACTATAGTGAAGACTCTAGGAAGTGAATATCCCTTTACAGATGCCTGTGGAGTCCAGTCTTAGGCTTATTTGGGGGAAACATGGTACTAATAAAATGGGCTCAATTTAGAATCTTTCTGAGCCTCAAGGAAATGTTTAATTCAGATATTAAACTGTTTCATAATTACTAAGAGCCTTTTCTTCCAAAACAGAAAATGAATGATGGTTTAGATTTACCTTGGTAACTTGTTCGAAGAGATAGGGCCTCATTTGTATTCTCTTCTTCATTTCCTCCAATTCTTTCTTATACTCTTTGGCTCTTTTACGGTCATTATTCCTGGAATTAACAAGATGTTTAAAATGAATTCTGTCTTTTTCCAATCCAGAATACCTTTAATTCCAGGTAAGCAGAGTAACTCCCATGGACACTATAAATTCCTAACTGGGCCTGGCAAAACCCATGACTGCAATTATGGGAACTGACCCTAATTACTCCATTTTGCTGTTTTCAAGGCCAGTGATATGTTGGGTCCCAAGACAGTCACCCTTCTGACACATGGAGGACACTGACCGGTTTTCTTTTAGCTTTGCTTTGAACACCTCCTCCAGGCTCTTATGGGGATCCATGGCTTTTGCACGCAAGGTCACGGATTTAGACATTGCTTGACACTTCTTTTTGTGCATCTCCAACCACTGAGTGCTCTCATCTGCTTTGTCTTTTTTTTCAAGTGAACTTCTAAAGGGAGGAGGCAAAAAAGGAATATAGATGACCAACTTGGGTACATTTAAAAGCAATGTTAGTAATCTCTCTGGAAAGTTGGTTTCTATGAATGGGGTGGGTAATTTACCTCCTGGCATTTCAGAAAGATTAAGATTCTGACATTAAATGCATAGTCACATGACACCTTCCCAGCACTCTGGATACAGTGATATTCATTAATTGAACTGGAAAACGTGAATTAAAATATCCTTACTTAAATAGCCAAACATTCAGGCTTCTTACCTCTCTGGAAACAAAATACTAATAACTACCATTTGCTGAGCTACCTACCCTGAACCAAGTGCAGACAGCTCACAAGTGCTTTATATCCATTTGTATAAACTTCATGTCTTGTGAACCAAGAACCATAAGCCTCCTTTCTATAGACAAGGAGCTAGAGCCTCAGAGAGGGTAACCTAGTTGCTCAAAGCTACCCAGCATGCCAGTGGAAAAGCCAAGATTAGAACCAGGGTATCTGACTCCCAAGGCTCTGTCCTTAGTGTATAAACTGTGCTATAAATAGTGGCCTGGAGGGTGCCTGGGTTCATAGTCCTTTGGGAATACAGATCTTCATTTCCAGAGAACTAGAAATGGACCTTCTTCAATGCACAATTTGTAGTCAACTTTTAGCAGTTTGTGTAAATATTCTACCAGGTACTATGGAGAGTTCTACCAACAGAAAAAAGTCAAGACTCTTACATTTGGATGTTTACATTCAAATGGACAGATTAGGAAGGAGAGCATGAGTGTTTAATCTGCTAATGCGTCAGACTCCCTGTTGCTCAGAAGCAGGTGTAGACGTCCTCTAGAGGGGGGCCAGCCTCTGGTTCATGAGACCTCTTACTGGGACCTCAGGAGATAGAGGCATTTAGCTTTAATAGCTCTATGAAATTTGAGGAAATTTAATATCCCTCAGAGTCTAAATACATTTCTGTGTACTTAGTCCTCTGTGAGCCCCACAGAAAGGCACTAAGAAGCTAGTCCTCCGCTCACTTCAGCTCGGGCCTAGTGGAGGAACTCCTGTCGGGTCCATGAGAACAATACCATGACAGGTCAGTTAAATAATTAAAAATAAGGAGGCTCCGGATTCCCAGCTGACTTGCGGTAGTTCCCCAAGGTGAATCTCAGAGGATCAAATACATGCAGTGGGCGCTTTATCTCTGGCAGGATCAAGACACCTGTCATGCTTCTCTGAATTCCTGCTCCTAATGGCTTCCTTTCCCTTGCATCTGAGTCTTCACCCATGTTGTTCTGCATGGAACCTTGTTTCCAGGCTTTGGCTCAGTCCTCTTTCTTCAGGTTTCATGTTAGACATCTATTACAAGAGACCCCTGCCCCAGGCTACCCAGTGCCCCCATCATTGCACTACTCACAAAATATGGTAGTTGCTTCTTTGCTTTTCTGTTTCAGACTAGGTATTACACTATAGGTCCCACAAGGTACCTCCAGCCTTACATTATGCCTGCACGTGGGGGAGGAAGCCGCCCATGAGTATTTGCTGACAACGGCTAGGTGTTCTCCAGCACTAGTGTGGAGGGCCACGTGTACTCCTGTCCTGATCAGAGAATTCCCTTCCACCCCTTCAGGTCTCTGATAACAGGAGAGGAGGCCCAGCAGCAGGGTGGTTCCCTCATTTGGGCCAAGAGCTGAGCTTTAGGAGTCTCCTGCAGGCTGACCACTCACCTGACCGCAGATTCCCTCTTCCTGGTGGCATCTGTGATACGCACAGGGAGGGTGTTGGCAAAGAGGGACGCAAGGCCACTCAGAGAATGACTCCTTCGCCAGGGTGTGGCCGGTGGCTGTGGAGAGTCCTAGAGGAAACGAAGGCTGGTATTGGTGGGACAGCCTGGGTGACTAGTTTCTATCTTAACTAGGAATCAATTTCAGTGAAGGATTAGTCAGACTGAGAATCTTTTTTCCTGGGATTAACGCAAAGGGTAATGAGATCTCAAGTTTAGTAACTGGGACAGACTTGGATATCAATCCTCAAGATGTTAATGAACTGAGAAGAGTTCTTTGGAACTGGTATGGGGACACAACAATTGATCCCAACTCCCTGCCTTCCAGACCTACTTGAACTTATTTCTGCAAACTCTAGAGAGAAGGAAAAGACGTATTCGTGTGGTCTTAAGTTTATAGGTATTGTGATTCTGCAGATCTGCTTATTTTTAAAAAATGACGATAGAAATGTCATGAGAAGTGCCTTCCATTAAGACCTGGCCTCTCCTTTGATTTCAGGCCTCAGGCCCTGACCCTCCTACAACCGCCTGGGCTCTCACCCTCGTCCCTCCGGAGGCGGCAGCATCACAGGGCCGCTGAGTGTGGTGCAGGCTGGCCGTTCTCAGCAGGAAGGGCTTGTTGCGAGTCACCTCTCGGGTGTCCCTTCTCTTGGCAGCTCTTTTCTGGAAGGCCTTGTAGAGGCCTTCATAGTCAGGGACGGCGGGATTCACCCGAGGCTGGAACCCAAAGTCAGTCTGCAGAAACCAAAGCTTTTCCTCCTGGGTTCGGGTGGCTGTGCGAAGCTGTGGGTCGGCCCTGAGACTGGAGGAGGTGATGGGGCAGGAGGCCATCTGGAGCGTGTCCAGGGCTCTCATCTGGATGCGGATTTTCCTGAAGAGTTCAGCTTCTGGGGAGAAAATCAGGGTGGCGATGGGTGAGAAGCGACTAAACAAGATTCGTACCAAAAAGTTTGAAGTACCTTCCCTCTTAAACACTAGCAGTAGTGTGCCGGAGCCAACTGGTAACTTCTCAGGAAGTTTGTGAGCCAGTTGACAACATGTGGGAAGCCTGAAATTGGTCAGCATAGGTGTATTTATACCACAGAAAATGGCAAATATTGCAAATCACTTGCCCTTTTTTTTTTTCTGGAGAGCTTGTTAGCAAACATTGACCAGGACACCTCTGGCATGTACCAGTCAGGATGCAGCAGCAGCTAATTTACATTTACTGAGCATTTTCTGTGGTCCCTCCTGAGCCGAAGCCGGAGGCATGCGCGTCACCTGCTCCTCTCCTCAGAGCCCCCACCACCCAGCCCACTGCCCAGATCATTCTTGACTCCTCCCTCTCTTCTCTCATCGGTCACATGTTCACAGTCTCGTCTTTACCTCCTCTCCAGTCCAGCCTCTTCCTTGTCCCTACTACAAATTTCATAATTTCTCAACGGAATTGTTGAAATAGCCTCCTGTTAGATCAACATCCCTCCCCCTTTAAGTATCTCCACAGCAATTGGAGTGATCTTTCTAAATTGTGTATCCGATCATGAGCCACCAACTTTAAAACCCTTCCGTGGCTGCCTCCCCTGGCCTCCAAGGCCCCAGGTCTGGCCTGGGCCTGCCTCTCCCTCCCATTCTCCCTCTTCTCTCTACCCTTTACCTTTTCATCCTTTGAATGTACTCAGCTTTTCTTACCCCCGTGCTGTATCTCTGCCTGGTAAACTCTTTCTCCTTCATCAAATAAACTACAGGGTCAGTCTCAGTGCTCACTTTTCTGGGGACCTTCCCTAACTGTCCCCACCCCTGATCACACCCTCAGCTAAGTCCCTCTGTTATATGCTCCACAGGAATCCCCAGGCTTTCCCCTTTAATCCTTGCAAATGATTCAACCCATTTGTAATTATTTGTGTATTTTCTGTTTGCCTCCGTGTCCACAAACGCCATGTCTGTTTATTCACCCTAGAACAGTACCTGAGGCCTGGCACATGTTAACTGAATAAGCAAATAAAGCCTGAGTCCCATTATTGAGCATATACACTTCTAGAAATGAGTATCTCACTAGGATGAGGGAGGGGTGTGGGCTTTTCTCAGGGGCAGCTGGCTACTGGTGGCACTGGCCCAAGCTGGCCCTTGGATGTCTCATTGGTTCTCTGCTCTCACACCTGTGCTGCCACAGAGGCCTTTGCATCCACTCACGGAGAGAGGTCAACAGGACAAAGCCGAGGGCTGCTGTAGGACCTCTCCTCATTACAGGGCTCCCCCATTAGATCCAGCCCTACCCCAGGGCCTGCACTGAGTGTGGCCTCTAGCAGGTCCACCTGAACAGCTCATCGCCAAGCCAGGCTGACCCCCGAGCCTGACTAAATCCCCACGGCACCTCTTGGTACCCCCAGGCAGGAGGAGGCAGTAAGGTTGCAAGGTTGTCTTTACCCTGGAGTTTGTCCCCGAGGGCTGGCTCCAGAATGGACTTGGGGATCCTTCTGGTGGTTTTCTGTTTGGAGACCTTGGCCTTAGAGGTGGCAGCCAATTCCCTCTGTTGAGCAGCTTCCTTTCGTTGCTCCTCCTTCTCCAGGAAGCTGAAGGGCTTCAAGGAAGAGAGGAGCACTTCCTTCCTTTTCTGGATCCCCACCCGCCTTCGGGCTTCGTTGCGCTCCATGATCTCCTGGTAAAGGGGCAGGTAGACATGCGCGGGCACAGGTTGTGCCCGGAACTGCCGGTGGCACTCTGCCTCCTCCTGGCCCTGCCTCTGGGCCCGCTGCCTCTCATGCTCAAAGGAGGCAGGTGAAGCCAGCCACTGGGCTTTTTTCCGGGCCTCACGCAGCGTCATACGGAATGGTTGAGGGACGGTGATGGATGATGCCCAGGAGCTGAGGCTTCTGTGCTGGGAAGGAGGCCTGGAGCCTGAGGGTGGCTGGGACGGAACCTGGGCCATGTCGGAGGCTAGGTTGCTTAGGGAGCTGCAGCGTCTTGTGGAGCCACACCTGGGGGGAGAAAGCAGCTCTGTCATAGAGGACAGGGCAGCCAGGAGGCCTGGCTCCTCTCGGCTCCGCCCCACGCTCTCCAGTCCTCCCTTCCAGCAGGCTGCATCTAGCTTCTCAGCCTAACACCACAGCTTCACAGGCCTGGCCTCTAAGCCTTTGCCTCTCTCTCACTCCTTCCCACAGGCCATCTAGCAGCCTTAGTAAGAAGTCTCTTCTCAAAATTGATCCAAGAATTGCCACTTTGCACTCTGATTTTCATGTTGGGGAGAGAACAGCGTAATGGTGCAGGGCAGGGCTTTTAGGTCAGAGCCAGGTTCAAATCTTGCTTCAATCACCAGCTCTGTGACCTTGAGCAAGGTTCTCTTGGAACCTCAATTTCCTCATCTGTAGGATGGCAAAAAAAAAAAGAGAGAAAAAGAAAAAAGTACCTACTTACAGAGTTATTAGGAGAAAACAATGTTAAATGAGATCAAGTGCACATAAATAACAGGGATTGGCCAAGGTAAGTGACATTGTTGCCATTCTCAGGGCGGCAGTGTGTTTGGGAAAGGCATCTGTTTACTCGATACCAATACTTCTGGTGACTAAGGGTTACCGAAAGTGATTTAGGACTTCTGGGTAGGAATCAGAACCAACGTTTGGATCTGAAAGTAGATCTGAGCTGGAGCCTGGGTAAGTGATGACTGCAGAAGTGGTCTTTGCTGTCCTGGGGAAGAACAACACGACTTAGTCAGAGTTGTGCAGCGAGGCAGCTGTTGAACTGCAGGGCCTTACCTCGGAGACAGGCAGTCCTGAGCCTGCGGCTTCCCCCTGCCTTTGTCTTGGAAGAAATTCTTCAGGTCCTCCTCATCTTCACAGAGGTTCTCATCACTGTCTGAGTCAGGCTGATAACAGGATTCCAACAGGCACCCCCTGCCTTTCAGCTTTAGTACTTGCAGGGTCTCATAAAAGCTCCCAGTTGAGGCAGAAGTAGAATCTGTCTCCTCTGGGCTGAGGAAATCATCAAGTTTGCCAGCCCTGGGAAAAACCAGCCCATCCCCAGACAGCTCCTCTTCTGCCTCTGTGTCTGAGGAGGATTTGGGGGAAAATACCTAAAATGAAATCAAATAGACTGGGGTCAAACTATAATTTCAGATTTATTCAAAACATAACTGCTAATTTCACTCTGAATAGCCCTCTGTATGTTAGGGCCTGAGTATAACAAAGAAAAATAAGATGTTTTCCCTGCTTTAAAGAAATTTCACAAATGGATATATGGGGTGTGCTTGGTTAAAGGTGTCAACCCCAAGAAAGAATGTACCTGCCAAGAAAGACTCCTTGTGGTTAATTGGGCTCAAATTCACAACCAAAGTGTAGCAGCCATCGTTTACACAGGTCCCTCATGCACACTGCATATCAGGGAAAATCTGCAAACTGACCTGCCAGCTTCTTGCACTGTGTTCCTGCCATCCCAGTTGACCCTTATAATAGGGTTCCTAGGACTGTAATTCAGCCAATGGACTGAAGACCTACCCCGTCCAATTGGAGCTGTGCAAATATATCCTCATTTGCATATTTGACTAATCAGAACACATAGACCCTATGGACCAATCAAACTGAATTTGGATTCTTTATTTGCATGGAAATGAATCAATCAGGAACTGTGGGCGAGTGTTCTTCTCTATATAAGCCAGTCTTGTCTCTGCCTTAACTAGCTGAGCGCTTTGGCTGTGTTTCCCAGGTTTACAAACTGATCTGCAACACCTAAGCTACAACATGAGCTGTTTTACAACTGAACTGTTTTACTAAATAAAGTCTGTACTGCACCCTAAATTTGGGACCCCTGTTGGCATTGAATTGGCGGCAGTGACCTTTGGTTGACAAAAGACAGGAGAGAAAAGCAAAGAGCTAAAGTTGGGTCCTACTTCATGCAGTGCGGTGAGTATTTACAGACCATCTACTGTACATCATACATTTACCTCCTGCACTCCAGGAATCCTTCCCGGGACCTTGGCCACACTCTGGGCCTGCCCTACTTGGGTTTTACCTACTTGTTGCCAATCTTCCTTTTCCTGCTTCCCCTGTCTATATCTCTGCTTTCCTCATATTCTAGCTTATTTCTACTCTGTCACTAGGAATGGATAATTAACAGGGGAGGCAATGTGATCTAGCTGAACTAGCAGTGTCCTAAAATATGGGAAACTCAGTTGGGTTTAAATACTTCATTTATTAGAAGACATTATATTGGGTGGCTAATATGCATAGGCACTGGGCTGAGAACAAGACAAACAAGGCCCCTACTCTCATGAAAATTACATTCTAGTGAGAGGAGACAGATGGTACAAGATGAGAATAAATTCAGTGAAAGCCATAAAACAGATTATAGAGTGATCAAGTGGCTATGGGAAGCTTTTCTTATAAGATGGGCTATAAAAGCCCATCAGATAAAGACTGTAGAGCTACGTAGAGATATATTATGGTACATGTGCATACATGTACTATAATCAGAGTTAGGTATATTTGCTGCAGTAAACCATGGAAAACCAAAGGAACTTGGGAGGTGGGTACCTTTCAGTAAGAAGGTAGGGAAGGGGCTTTTTCTAGGGTTAGCTTGTCCTGAATAATTCTGATGAGAAATAGGGGAAGCAGGGATCAACTCTGGATGGATGCTGCCATGAAGGGTACAGTTTAGTAAGTGGGTGATTGAGCCATTTTTATTCAAAAGGTGACAAGAACAAGTGGGTCTGGGTAAATAGTTGATAAGGAAGCATAATGATTTAGAAGAAGGGGGTGTGAGTCATTTTCAAGGTATGGCGTGGCCCTGTGAGGGACACGTTTTCTGCTAATCTTGCTGCTGGTCATATCTGTGTCTATTACAGTCTGAATCGTACTTTCTCAGTCCTGGCTGATTTTCACTTTCTCACTGTGGAGGAGTTTTGGATTGACACCTGACTAATGAGAAGGAGCCAGCCTTGCTAAGATCTAGGGTAAGCGGGTTCTGGGTTCAAGGAATAGCAAAGGCTCTGAGGCAAGGACCTGAAGTAGGTACAAACTTGACTCTTGGAGAGGTAGAAAGAGGGCCAGTGTGGCTGGAGGACAGTGGCATGAGGTGTCCTTAGAAAGGCCTGCAGGCATGGTGCCAGGATGGGACTCCAGAGGATGAATTACTGCAGCTGGAAACCAGATGGGGGCAGGCCACTGCAGGCCTCCAGGTGACACTTGGTGATGGTTTTCCTGGGTCCTCAAGGTCCGGCTCTAATACGGAAAAGAACACTGGATTCTGAGTCAAAGGTGTGTAAGTGCTCCAGCCCTGACTGCTACTAAAGAGCGTGTAATCTTAGGAAAACTTCCTTTTTTAAATGCCTTGAGATATAATTCACATACCATAGAGTTCATATAATTCACTTATTTAAAGTGTACCACGGGTTTTAGTATACTCAGAGTTGTACAACCATCACCACAATCAATTTTCGAACATTTTAATCACCCCCAAAAGAAACTCCATACCATTTAGCAATCATTCTTTTCCTCTACGCTCCCAACCCTTCCCCACCTCACTTGCCTCCTCACCCCCCACACTCATCCCCCACCCCACCCCCCAGGCCAAAACAACCACAATCTGCTTGTCTCTATGGATTTGGGGCCAATTTTTTAATCTCTCTGTGCCACAGTTTTCTCTTCTACAAAATGGAGACAATGTACTATGGTAGTTGAGAGGATAAGCGAAAACTGAGGGTCATTGCTATGTCTATGAAGATAATACAAGGCTCAAGTGGTTCAGACTCGAGTCTCTAACGCTACCAATTTTAATCCCACGCCCCTCCGGGGCACGCCCCTACCATCAGTCTCCGAGGCAACGTCAAACAGTTTCCTCAGGGATTCCTTTCCGGGGCTCAGACTTGTTTCCTCCCCTTCTTTTTTCCTCCTCACCTGCAGGTTCCGAGCGTCGCCAGAGGTTGCCGCAGGCTTCCCCACAGTCATCTTCTCAGCTGGGCAGACAGAAGCTGCTGTGACTGCTGCAGTAACCGCGCTATCGACGCGGATCAGGTTCCGCCCCTTTCTAGCTTTGGGCTCTGATTGGCTCCCAGGCGGATGCATGATCCTGTCCCCTTTCCACCGAGCCCGCAGTCCATCCCGCCTAAAGAAGCACGGCTCGTTTTCTGATTGGCTTATCCTCTTTGCACGTTGTATTTCCGGTTCTGAGGCCGAGTAGCTGAGGCTGCAAGTGATAGGAGGGTTCTGCTCCGGAAGTGCTACCAAAGGCGGGCCTAGCGGGGAGCCCGGCACAGGTCGGCACCATGGCGGTCTTGCTGGCTGTGAGCCGGTCCGGGGTTGCACCTGCAGCTGCCTGGAGTGTCTCGCTGGTCTCCTGCCGGAGGTTGGCCGGTGCCCCGGCAGACACAGTGTACGATGTGGTGGTGTCGGGTGGAGGCCTCGTGGGCGCCGCCATGGCCTGTGCCTTGGGTAAGCGCATCTCCAGGCTAGTAATGGCGGGGAGTGGGGCGGTGGACGAGCGGTGAGGACCGCGGGAGCGCTGGCACTATTTCCCTAAAGTCTGAGTGCTGTAGGTCTTACGGTCCGTTCCCTGCCTAGAGGAGCCCCAGAGCTCCAGGACAAACTTTTAGTTCTTCAGGCATCCGAAGGGTCAAAAGTGGGAGGGACCGTAGGAGTCCTTCCAGCACGTAGGGAAACACCTGCTCAGGGTTATTTAGTTTTGGGCACAGTTAGCAGCAATCAGGCATTGTGGCTTTGGGCTGGGAAGTTTTTTAAAAAATAGCTTCATTGAAATATAGTTCGCATACCATGAAGTTACCTCATTTAAAGCATACACTTTAATGGTTTTTAGTATATTCACAGAGTTGTGCAGTCCTCACCACAATACATCTAAAACATTTTTATCACCCCCAAAAGAAAGTTGAACCTATTAGCAGTCATTGTACATTATCCCCAAATCTTAGCTCTAGACTAAGAGCTAATGTCTAACATTCATGTACTTTCTTATCTCTATAGACTTGGTTTTTTTCTGGGCATTTCTCTATACATGAAACCTACTTAGTGTTTTCAAGGTTCAGCCAAGATTGTAACATGTGCCAGTACTTCTTTCCTTTTTATGGCTGAATAATATTTATTGCGTGGAAATAAACACATTTTGTTCATTCGTCAGGTGATGGACACTTGGGTTATTTCCACTTTGGGGCTATTACAAATAATCCTATTGTTATTTTGTTTACAAGTTTTTGTGTAAATATATTTTTGGTTATCTTGGATATATTCCTGGGAGTGGAATTGCTGGGTGATAGGGTAACTCTGTGTTTAACATTTTGAAGAATTGTCAAACAGTGTTCCAAAGTGGCTGCACCATTTTACATTACCACCAGCAATATAGGAGGAGTCCAGTTTTTCCACATCCTGGATGATGCTTATTATTGTCTTTTTGTTTATAGTCATCACAGTGGGTATGAAGTAGTATCTCTCCTGGTTTTGATTTGCATTTCCCTAATGACTAATAATGTTGAACATCCTTTCATGTGCTTATTGGTCGTTTGTATATCTTTTCGGGAGAAATGCCTGTTCAGAACCATTGCCCATTTTTAAATTGAATCGTTTGTCTTTTTATTACTGAGTTGTAAGAGTTTTTCATATATTCTGGGTATAAGTCCTTATCAGATAAATGATGTGCAAATGTTTTTTTCCCGTTTTGTGGATTGTCTTCACTTTCTTGATGGTGTCCTTTGGAACACAAAAGTTTTAATTTTGATGAAGTCCAACTTATCAATCTTTTAACACTTGTGCTTTTGGTGTCATATCTAAGAAACCCAACGTCATGAAGATTCACTCTTGTGTTTTCTTCTAAGAGTTTTATAGTTTTAGCTCTTACATTTAAGCCTATGATCTACTTTGAGTTAAACTTTGTGTATAAGGTGAGGTAAGAACTTTGCTTTTACATGTATAGTTAGGCTGCTGTACTACCCTATGAGGTAGATATGATTTTCATATTTTATGTGAAGAAACTTGCTTAGTAAGTTTAAGGACCAGAGTTTCATAACCGGGCAGTAGCAGAGTCAGAATTCGAACCCAGGCCACCAAACTCCAGCTCTTTTACTTTTGACAACTGTACAGTGACTTTCAGAAATTGAATTTGAGTTTTTTCTGGCCTCATAAATTAAAGGTCACCAATAGTGTAAAAGTCTTTGTTGACTTGAGAATTAGGAGGTGACAGCTACAACTTCCCTATGATGGCTCATCTTCTAGGAAACTGGTGGGAAACAATGTTTTGTATAAGCTAATGGGCTTCAGCCTCAAAGTAATTATATAAAATGTAGTTGTCAGTTATTGAGCGCTGGTTATGTTTAGGCATATTTTAAAGCATTTTGCATACATTTTTATTTAATCTTCATAATCTTCATTGTAGATTGTGCAGATAAGGAAGTTAAAGCTCAGAAAGGTTAAGTAACTTACACTCAGAAGTTGGTAATAAGGAGAGACCAAAGCTTTTTTGAGACACACAAAACTTTCTGGCAGGTATATATACTCTTGCTCCTTGACAGCCATTTTGGTTGTACCTATTGGTAAATGCACTAAAATAGTGATTCTCCAGTTTGAGTGCATTTAAGAATCACTTAAGTTGTTTTGTTTTGTTTTAGGGTTTTAAATAACTAAGAGAGGCACATATACAAAATTCAAAAGGAATTTTGAAATACAAAGGGCATAGGGTCTACAGTATAAAGCATGTAAAGTAAAACTTCTATTTTTGATTGTTAGCCCCCCAGTTCTCCTCAAAGGTAATCCTTGTTACCAGTTTGTAGAGTATATTTTAAAAAGGGGAATTCAAGGTCCCGCTTCCAGTGACTCTTGATTCCGTTTGTCCAGGTGAGGCCCATTGGTACCAAATACCTCTGGAGATGGATGCAGGGGGTCCGAGGAACTCACTTTGAGAAACACGGGAAAGAGCTTAGTTGTCTTGTAATGACTTTAGCTCTTAACTTTTTATATAATTCTGTATGATATGTACTTGATAAGACTTTCAGCCTTACTAAAACTTTAGTGTTGCTATTTGGTGTTTAGCTGTCTTTGTATTACCTTTTTTTTCCCCTTCCTGTTTTGTTCTTTTTCTCACTCTCTCCCCTCACGCCCCAAGGAGGGAAAGTGGCAATTCTTTTATAAACTTAAAGAATTTTGTATTGTTTATTTTTCTATCTCTTCCACAGAAGTATAAATTCTTAAAGTGAAGACCTATTTTAAACAGACAGGTACAATACAGAATTCTCTGTATAAGTTTACAAAAGAAAGGTCATGGGCCGAGTATAGCAGATTGTGAGAATTACTGCTCTCAGGACCAAAATGACCAAGCACAGGTTTACAGAAGAAACACACACCTGCTAATTTCCTTTAAAAGCTCAGAGGAAATACTGAATGTTAAAACATGAAAGTTGAAGTTCCAAGAAGTTTGGAATCTTTCATGCAGTTTATCCTGTGAGCAAGCCTCTGCTTATTTCCTGTGTAACGGTTGGGACTGAATACTGTGAGACGGACACTGTCCTTGGACAGATCCTCTCCTCCTTTCCCAGGCAGGTATGGTGAGGGGGGTTTTCTCCTGTGGAGTCAAGTAGACTACCTGCTTGCGATTTGGCGTGTGCTAATGTCTCCCCTTCATCGTCAGAGCATGTATCCCAAAGGATATTGTTTGTCAATAGTTTATACCCTGATGGACCTTACTTTATATTCCAATACCCACTTAATTCTAGATAGATGCTTTCAAAGTAAAAAGTTGCCAGTAAGCTCTTCATGTTGCCCCATAAGTCAGTTTATGTTTTCTTTGATTCTTCTTCATACTCACATTAGTTTATGTTTTAGACTTGAAATATCTATATTTCCCTCTTACATTGTTATTTGTAAATTATATTCTCTAGTATTTTTTTTTCTCCAAATGAATTTTCTAAAATGTTATATTAAATAACTAAAAAATAAAATATCAAACCTAGCTATCTGCTATAATGTGTTTGGAAATCTAATTCTTTTCCTGTTAGTTTCCTGGGCTCTCATTTAATAAAAATGTCTGAAGACACTGAGAATCTACTTTATGCACCGAGGAAATCCAGCATTTGCTGCTGGGGATATTAGCCATAGGGGAAAAAAAATGGTTCCTGTCCCCAAGGAATTTATAATCTAGCAAAGGGGAAAGACCGTGTTTCCCCAAAAATAAGACCTAGCTGGAACATCAGCTCTAATGCATTTCTTGGAGCAAAAAGTAATATAAGACCCGGTATTATATTATATTATACCTGTTATATTTTATTGTGCTATATTATATTAATTATATAATATCATATTATACCCGGTCTTATATTAATTTTTGCTCCAAAAGACGCATTAGAGCTGATGGTCCGGCTAGGTCTTATTATTGGGGAAGCACGGGATTTGTAAATAATTGATCAAAGGAAGAATGAAATGAAAGCTCTCTTAAAGGAACAGGCAGCTGCACTATCCTGAGGAGGAGGTTTGTGGGTGTGGATTGAACTCCGTGGAGAGAGGAGGCTTTTGAGACTAGGCTCGTACTTGGAGGGTGGGCATTTGGGTGGTGGCTGGAGCAAGGTGTCAGCTGTGATGGACCAGAAAGCAGTTCTCTGCGGAACGTGGTCCCTGGGCCCATCCTCCTACGCAGAATTGCTGTGGTGCTGCCACGCACCTGGGGGGGGGGGGGGGCGCTGGTAATCCTGTCACATTTTCTTCTCTTTTCTTGGCAGCAGCATTTCAGCTTCTTTCTCCTGTGTCTCTGTGAGACACTAGCGGGGCTGATTGCACTGTGCTGCAGACACCCCGTAACAGAATCCCCAAGACCCCGTTTTGTTTCCCTGTACAAATGTTTTAGGACCAGAATTGTAGGCACAATTGATGGGGGGTTTTTTGATGCCATTTTCTTTTACAGACTCTGATTTTTTATCCTTGATTTAATATTGTGGCCACAATGAATTTTGCTTAATTACATTTTTGTTGAACAGGATTTGTAATTTTTAGTGACGTAATACTTTGAAGATTGGGAATACCTGGTATCCAAATACTATATATAGTCTTCCCTTTTTACTTCATTCTTCTTTCTAGGGAGTTCTACTGGCTTGTTACGGGTTTTGCCATTATGCTTCTTTGCACATGGTGGGTTGGACTAAAAGAAGCCTCACGGCGGTGGGCAGGGTGGTTCCCATGGCTGAAACGATGTTTATGTTATTGCTTAGGTGTCTGCATGGTGTTTCCTGTTTGTGGGCTCTGTAAGCAATTTGTATCCTAAAGACTAAGGAATTAATCTGTTGCTTCTTTTGGAAATGAAAAAGAATAAATTCTGATTTTCCTAAAATGACATAAAATTTTGCTTTTTTTTTTAGGACATGATATTCACTTTCATGATAAGAAAATCCTGTTGCTAGAAGCAGGTCCAAAGAAAGTATTGGAGAAATTGCCAGAAACTTACAGCAACAGGGTCAGCTCCATTTCCCCTGGCTCTGCAACCCTGCTCAGTAGTGAGTAGAACATCCTCTCACAGAACCAATCTCCTGTCCGTCTTAGCTTTCCAGTGTGTCCCATAGGGCAGTCACCAGAGCATCTGGCAGGGCGGGAGCTCACTGGGTGGGGAGAGAGGAGCGTGGGGTGGTAGTCTGGCGCATAGTGGAAGATGGGACCCCTGAAGTTGTTAATGTGTCCACTCCCGGACTGAGGAAGACATTCTTGGGACATGCGGCTCTGTCTTACAGTCTTCATTTGTCATGTTGGGTCATTATGAATCGGTGGGACTGAAACGATCTAAACTTGTTAAGAGCATTCTCTTCCAGTAGCAGCACCGTCTTCATTTGCCATCGGCCCTCTAGGGAGCCTGCGTAACACATGCTTTTTGGGTGCAGGTGGCTGTGTTCACCCAGAACCAGCTGTTAGCAAATTATCTTTCGGTCTCTGCCGTGTTACTCCCTCAGGCCATCCTATCTAGAAGCTCCCTGTCTAAAATTAGATGCTTGCAGCACTCTCTAGCTCCTTATACTGCTTTATTTTTCTTCCTAACACTTACTACCTCACATTATATTATGTACTTGTTTTTTATTAGAAATAATAAATTAGAAATAATAAGCCAGAAGAATATCAGCTGCAGAAGGGTGGGGACTTTGGTTTCTCACCTTATGCTCAGGACCTAGAATTGCATCTGGCACATTGTAGGTGCTCTATAAATATTTCCTCAATGAATGAATCTCTTCAGTGCCACAGAGTTAAAAAACAAAAAACAGTCTTTATCCAGAGAGTTTGTAACTTCAGTAGGATAATAAAGAAAAAATAACATGGGTTTGGTTTCCTGTTTTATTTCCCCTACTTTCATGTGATTTGACCTTTTGATCATGAAAGCTGGGTCATTTTTCATGCTCTATAATCTGAATGGGGGAAGAGGGTAGCTTAGCTCCTACGCATCAAATAGGATAGAAGTAGAGAGTATTTCTCTGTTCTGGAGAACGCTGCAGACATCCTCTAACCTAACAAAGGGGGGCCCCAGGAGGGATTCTCCGGTCTCTGTACAGATCCTTTCTTTTGTAGGTTTTGGTGCCTGGGACCACATCTGCAACATGCGATACAGAGCCTTTCGGCGAATGCAGGTGACTCCTTTGTCACTCTTGGCGAGATAGCTTAGTCTGTCTTGTGTTAAGATGCTGGAGTCCACATTCTCCAGGTTTTCTGTGAATGTGGGAAGAATCAGACAACGTTCACACTTAGTCTAAGGAAGTGGGGGGGGGGCAGCATCCCCACGAAATTTTCTTCTCACCTGTGTCCTGCCAGAGGGGCTGATAAATTGTAATTTTTCTGCTTCTGTCATTTGGGAGAGCAGTACTCAGGTCTGATTGGAGTAGTGTTTCCTTTTCCTTGGGTTATAATGCAGACTTTCCCTTGGTGGTTCCAGGTGTGGGACGCCTGCTCAGAGGCCCTGATCATGTTCGATAAGGATCACTTAGATGACATGGGCTATATCGTGGAGAATGATGTCATCATGCACGCTCTCACGAAGCAGCTGGAGGCTGTGTCAGGTGAGGCACCGCCTCCTCCGCCTTCCTTTCATTCTCTGGAAGGTGAACTGCTGTAGAATTATTCTAGAACTTACTGGAAGAAAGGATCCCTTTACAGATACTGAATGTCCACCGTAAAGAAACATTCTGATACTTATCTCAGGATTGTTCTTTTTTTTTTTCTTTACAGCTATGTTCAGGTATAATTTACATACCTAAAATTCACCCATTTTAAGTGTATAATTCAATGATTTTTATTATATTTATAGAGTTGTGCCACCATCACAATATTATTTTAGAACATTTACGTCACCTCAGAAGGAAACCTCGTGCCCATTCATAATCAGTCCCCATTCCCATCCCCAACCTCTGGCACCACTAGTCTACTTTTTGTCTTTTGGGATTTCCCTATTCTTGATATTTCGTATAGATAGCATCATACAATATGTATTCTTCTATGTCTCATTTCACTCACTGAACATATTTTTGAGATTTAATCATGTATCAGTACTCCATTCTTTTTTATTGACAAATGTATTCCATTGTGTGGATATACCACATTTTGTTTATCCATTCAACAGTTGATGTACATTTGGGTTGTTTCCACTTTTTGGAGATCGTGAATAATGCTATGAACATTTGTGTATACAAGTGTATGGACATGTTTTCATTTCTCCTGGGTGGATACTTAGGAGTAGAATGGTGGCTATATAATAATACTATGTTTACCATTTTCATAAGCTACCAAACTTTTTCAAAGAAGCTGTACCATTTCACTTTCCCAACACCAATATGTAAGGGCCAGTTTCTCCATATATTCACCAATACTTACTCGGCCCCCTTTTTTTAAATCACAGCCATCCTAATTACTGGGGAATGGCATCTCGTAGTTTTGATTATATTTTGCTGATGACAAATGATGTTGAGCATCTGTTCATGTGCTCTTTGGCCATTTTTCTGTCTGGAGAAATGTCTATTCAGGATCTGTTGTCCATTTTGCAACTAGATTATTTGTCTTTTTGAATCATATGAGTTCTTTATATATTCTAGATAAAAATTCTTTATCCAATATATGATTTGCAGCTATTTCAGGATTGTTCTAGAGAGAAAAAAACATGGAAGCAACTTAAATGCTTTTTTATAGTAAGTTCATCCATGTAATGAACTTCCGTGCAGCTTTTAATTTAGATCTAATATTTAGTCACTTAGAAATATGTCTCATAATATATTGGTGAAAAAAAGTATCATACGGTCCCATTTGTGCATGTGAGTATGTGTGTGTGCATATACACGCTTAGGAAATTGTTTGGAAAGCTATAGGGCAAAGCTTTAACTGTACTTGTCTGAGCGTAGTATGATTGAGAGTGATTTTCCCCCTTTAAACCTTTCTTTGTTCAGATTTTGACAGCAAGCATACCATTTTTATGATCAGAAAAGTAAAATGATTTCCAGTGGGAAGAAAAAGCTTACGAAATCTCGAACTTCTTTGAGCCCATGGTATGCCCACGCTGTTTACTCTGAAAGCACTTGTGGGCTCATTTAGGTGTAGAGTAAAACGAGAGGAGTGGGAGCATGAAGGGGGAAGAAAGTGCCTGTACAAGCTGGTGATTCGTGAGAGCTTCCTTCTTCCTTTTGACACTGATCCATCCCTGTGGCTGTTGTCATGTGTCAGCTCTTAGACTGGAGCAGTGATCACATGGTTTTTTAGACCTTACTTTTTCCTTAGGGGTAAATGATAAGAGACAGACGTCCTGGGACCTAGCTTTAGGTTTAGTTGTGGCCTTTTCCTCAGCCTTTCTAATGTTTGGTTTTTCTCTTCTCACTTCCCTAGACCGAGTGACGGTTCTCTACAGGAGGAAAGCAGTCGGCTATACGTGGCCCTATCCATTTCCCACGGCAGGCTCCAGTCCTTGGGTTCATATTACCCTAGGTGACGGCAGCACCCTCCAGACCAAATTGTTGGTAGTTGAAGATTCTTATTTCACCCGGGGTCTTGCATATGCACATCTTATCCTCAATTCTAGGGCCTCCAGTTTTAGATCTAAGCTATCGTTGACATTAATTGTAGGCAGAGCTCTTGGTTATAAGGACCAGTACCCACGTAAGCCAGCTCAAGTTAAGATGGTCTTGTTGTAAATCCTGTACAGGAAGCAATCTCCTGGACCATCTTAGGTCACGAAATAAGGACAGCTGGCTTCACAGGGACAGGAACCAGAGTGTCAGAAATTGAGGCTGTTTTTCCCCCCTCAGGAGTCCCGTAAGTTACTCACCTCCTTGCATCTTCCACTTTTTTCTCTCTGCTCATGAGCCTTCCCTTTTACGTGGTAGCCATGCCTCGCCTCCCATCAGGACTGTTCAGCTCCAGTGCCTGCCTTACTGCTTTCTAGTTCAAATACCAAGAGAATTTGGCTGAATTTAACGTATGGCTGGTACCTCATGGTCTGTTAGCTGAGGCTGGGGTCACATATGTAGGTCTTCCCCTGCGGGGGCTGTCTGTAAGGCTGTCTGTTGGAAAGTTGCCTGCCACAGATTGGCTTGCTAGCAGTTGGAACCAGAGAAAACTTCAGGAGACAGAGACCAATTTCTGGAACAGTTTCATTTATTAAAAGGCTGTAAGAATTAGCAGGCTGTTGTCTTCATGCAGATTGGTGCAGATGGTCACCACTCAGGAGTACGGCAGGCTGCTGGGATCCAGAATGTTAGCTGGAACTATGACCAGTCCGCTGTTGTGGCTACTCTGCATTTATTGGAGGTCAGACCCTGAGCCACCATCTGGGGACCCTGCTCGTGTTTAACGTGTGTGCTTCTCACAAGAACTCTTCTCTTGATTGTAGGCTACAGAAAACAATGTAGCTTGGCAGAGATTTCTTCCCTCTGGGCCCATCGCTCTGCTCCCGGTAAGAAGTCCTGGCTAGTCTACTTGAACACATGTGGCCTTTGTTAGCATTTCATTTCCTCTCAGCCATTTTCTGGTTTCAAGTGACTGTGCCCAGGCTGGCTTTGTTTCCCCTTCTTACCTTCCTTAGTGCTTGAGAGCTCCCAAGAACAAGTTTCAGCTCAGTATTGCTGTTGTTGTTTTTACAGCTCTCAGACACCTTGAGTTCCTTGGTTTGGTCCACATCCCATGATCACGCAGCAGAGCTGGTCAGCATGGATGAAGAAAACTTTGTGGACGCCATTAACTCTGCCTTTGTGAGTATCCGCTTGTCCACCTGATGAGGTGCTGCAGGGCTCCACACAGGAAGGCAGTTTTGAGTGGGAAAAAGAAATAACCAGCCAGCTTCCCCTTTGTAAATGTAACTTGATCTGGATTACTGGAGGAAGCGTTCAGGGAAATGTAGAGCAAGAGGGGTCAGTAACTGTGCTCTTCTGAGGGTCATGGCTACTGTTACGCTGAGTGAAACGGCCTGGGTGGCAGTTAACATTGGCCTTGTTTTGAAGCTGTAATACTTGGATGATCTTGGACAGCTCTACTCGGTCCCAAGTTCCCAAACTTCTGAAGCCTGATTCATCAGAAGTGTTTTGGAGAAGGGCTGAGCACAGGTCGGGGGAGCTTAAGAGTAAGCCTTATCGACAGACATGGATTCAATACTGGTGCTGTAAATCCCCTGGAAAATGGAAATACTGCCACCAGCCTCTCAGGGGTTAATAATAGTAGCAATTAGTAATAATAAAAGTCTAGACTTTTGAGATGAGAGACTATAAAATGCTTGCAACGTACGTAGTATATTGTAGGTGCTCAACAAATGGTAATGGTTATTCTGGAGTAATACAGCTTTTAGATAATATGTTACCAGTATTTTTGGAGTTTAAATGCCATATTTATCTAAATTCACTAAGAGTAGTAATCGGTAACATTTATAGAGCACTTACTGTGTGCTAGGTACAGGTGAAGAATTTTTGTATTAGTTTCAGGTGTACGAAACAATGTACTAGACATTTACACCCCTCACAAAGTGATAACGTCTGCCCCCCCGCCCCCCCCAATTTACTGCCTCTCTGACATCGTATACAGCTGTTACAGTTCTATTGACTGTATTCCCTAGGCTGTACTCTACATTCCATGACTGTGTATATATAGATATACATATATATATATATAGATATACATATGTGTATCTATGTATATTTATAGTTGACATTCAGTATTTTTCAACAGGTGAAGAATTTTACCTGTATTTATGTATTTAATTTAGTGACCCTTTGAGGTAGGTGCTATTGTTATCATGCTCATTTTGAGACAGGTAACTTGCCCGAGGTCACACAACTAGTGGCAAAGCTGGATTCTGAAATCAGCTGGCCCTCAAGCCTTGGTTTTAACCACCAGACTCTGCCATCTCACTTCTGACTTTACACCGGTTTACACTGACGAAGTTAAGCTTCACTGCTGTGTGGTAACAATAAGAATAAAAGGAACTGAACATACTGAAGTGGCTTCTGAGATAAATGCTACCCGTCTGGTCATGTAGCATATATTCCTGGCACAGGCCTTTGCAGCACATCATGTAGCAACAATTAGGAGTACCTTCTATGTAGGAGGGTCTGGAGATACACAAGTGAGACAGTCCCTGCTTTTAGGAAGCTCCTAGTCACGTGAGGAGAAAGATACGTAAATGACAATTTCAGTACAGTGGTAGAAGATGCGTAGGATGCTAGGGAGCATAGAGGAGGAGAAGACACAGGGTTTGGAGGGAGGTTTATAAAGAGGTGACAGCCTTTGGGTGCTGAGGTGTGATCCTGGTGAACTAGAAGTGGGAGGACATTCAAGCAGAGGGGAGTGGCGGAGGGAAGAGGATGTAGAATGAGCTGCGTTAAGGCTGGCACATGGCTAGTGAGGGTAGGGACTGGTGACAGGTGAAGCCCAGCAGGCAGGGGCAGCTCACGAGCAGTGTGGCGTGATCCTAAAACCTGGGGGGTGATGGGAAGCTGTGTTTTGTGTTGATCTGAGGGCCTTGTCACTGTGGTGCAGATCATTGTAGTGCCCCCTTACCCTTGGCGTTAGTTATGAAAAGGGTTTCCTTGCTGACTTTCTAACACCCCGCTGGTCACTGATGACATTTCGCTTTGTTCTGTGGCCGGTGCTTCTTAGTGGAGTGATGTGAACCACACGGACTTCATCGACTCGGCCAGCACCGCGCTGCGCTACGCGGTCGCCTTCCTGAAGCCGACCAAGGCCTCGGCTCGCCAGCTGCCCCCAAGCATCGCCGGGGTGGACGCCAAAAGCCGAGTGCTGTTTCCTCTTGGGTTGGGACATGCTGCTGAGTATGTCCGGCCTCGGCTGGCGCTCATCGGGTAAGAAAACCACAGGGCTGCTCCTTCCTCACTCGGCGGCTGGATGCCACCCTGAACTCTGCTTTCCTCTTAGGGATGCAGCCCACCGAGTCCATCCACTTGCAGGCCAAGGTGTCAACATGGGCTTCGGGGATGTCTCCAGCTTGGTCCATCACCTCAGTACTGCAGCCTTCAATGGGAAAGACTTAGGTAAGGATTCAGGTACCTTCGAGAAGTATCCAGAGGTCATGTCTTTAGGGAAGATCAGGACCCCAAAATGCCTGAGTAGCCAGATGTGGACACCTCACTGCTGGATTAAGGCTTTAACCTTCCTCTTTCCGCCAGGCTCCATGAGCCACCTCACAGGTTATGAAACAGACCGACAGCGTCACAACACTGCTCTTCTGGCTGCCACCGACCTACTGAAAAGGCTCTATTCCACCAGTGCCACTCCGCTTGTGCTGCTCAGGACATGGGGCTTGCAGGCCACAAATGCAGTGTCTCCACTCAAAGTAAGAGGTCGCTCACTGAGGAGGGACTTTGCCAATGACTTTTAATTTCTTTGAATTAATTTTCTTGGCTGTAAAATTGTCTTTACCTAAATACCTTCCCCAGTGGTTATGAGCAAAAAAGTCCTTGCTGGGCTTGGTGGCAGGGCCCATCTAAGCAGTAACTTTATCCAGTATAAGGAGGTGCATACAGTAGTGAATAGGGGCTTTTAGAGAGAAAGATGCTTAAACTCCTTTTGCTGCTCGGCCAATGTTTTGCTGAGAAACATCCATTTAATTATACTTTGGAGGGATTCTTGGGAAGACGATCTATCTGGGACATTGCTGAGTTTTTGCTTTAATCACTTTGGCTATTTTAAAATATTTTCTTCACCCATCCTCATACCCTACCGTGTCAGAGTACCACTTTGTTTCATTTTTCTCTAGGAACAGATTATGGCCTTTGCAAGCAAGTGAGTGCTTCTCTTCTGGAGATTGTTGATGAAAAATGAACATCCTTTTCTAAGACCACCACATAGTTTCAAGATTTAATTTAATAAATTTACGTTCCATTAGAATTCTCCAGTCTCTTTTCTTCCTTATTTGGGTTCCACAGGCTCCGTAAGCAGAGGGATAATTTGCTGTGAGGAGGGCTTATAAATCAAGCGAAGAAAAGACTCCAAAGGAAGACTATTATGATTTTGGTGAAAAGAGCTTTTTATTACTAAAACAAAAATCGCTAAGGTGCTGTCTCATTCATTTTCACTTGTTAATCCTTTCTAAAGAGATTTATATAATTTTTTAATGCTGATCATAAATTTACATAATTGTTGTTTGGTAAAGAAGTACGTGATGCATTTTTATTTTAAAACAGCAATTCTAACATTAGAATACAAATTAAACAAATTGTTTAGCCTTTGTTATAGGTGCACTGGACTTTCTGAAAAGAAAACCAAATGTTATTAATCCTAGTTATTACTTCCGTATCACAGCACCAGATCTCCATTTTATTTATGGCTCTTCTCCGGAACACCAATGTCTGTTCAGTAATAAAACAATAAATAATTTCATCGCACAGGTTTGAAGACCTCAGGAACCAGGTCAAACGGGAAAAGTTGATTAGCAGCAGAATCTATTCATATTTGGTTGCAGACTGGTGGCTGAAGGGGTTGGGGGGGGTTGCTGTGGGTTTTTGAAGAGCTCACCTCACAGTCTCACTGATGCCTCTTGAAGAGATTTTTGGATCCATTAGATTTGTATACTGTAAAGAACATTCGCCCAAATATCTGATTTGAAGGTGAAATGAGAAGAAACAGTCTGCATTTGAACCAAGCTAAGCTATTCGTGGGAACAGCTTTTGAGGGAATGAGAAATGTTACTACAGGGGAGCTTTTCAGGCAAATGTGGGAAAGTCATAAGATACTAGAGTAAAAAATGACAGTGTCACAAACATTCCTGGAATCTCAGGGAAAATGTGCCCAGAAGGCAAGATGGCAACTACTGTGAAACGCTGTGTGACTACTAGCAGAGTCTAGAAGGTCACTATAGGGAAACAAGGTCTTTCACAAAAAATGGAAAGGGAGCCCAGGTGAGAACATGGACTCTCCAAAAGTATGCAAATAAAATCAGGCAAGATTGAAGAATTTTAAGGCACACCTCGGAAGGACCTCGATAATCCACATAGGATGTTCTTTGTATGATGATGATGATGATGATAAACACAATATCCATTGTGTGCCAGGCCATGTCCTTAGTATTTGAAATACATGAACACATTTATAGAAAAGAAACTTAACCAGCAATTTAGACTCAATAGGATTCCTTAATAAGGCCCAAAAGGTACAGTAAGGGGCAGAAAGGACATTATAGACAAGTCATTTCTTTCTAAGAAATAAAAATTCCTATTCCAAATTGCTCCTAAAATGGATAAACTGGTTAATGCTCCAGAAGTTCTAATCAAGATTATCTGGATATATGTAGATACATTTTTGAAGTTAATGCGTCTACTGAAGAGTTCTGGAGATATCGGATGACCAAAGGAGTCTGAATACGGCCCCTGGTTATAAAAAGAAAAGCTTCAGAGACAAGCTCTGACAAAGACCAGGGAATCTTACCTCTCTGGACCCATCAAGCTGGAGGAGTCTTTAGTGAATACAGTTTGCCTCTTGGGAAAACTACTTGGTTTCTACTAGAGGAAATGGTCTCTCCCTAATCATGTGGAACCGCATTTAGTGTATGACTGGTTCTAGCACCCTATCTTTTTGATGAAACTGGAAAAGGATCCAGAAGCCATGTGGTATGTTAAAGAAGAGACCACAAAGAACTTGGGAGGAATTTTCTTCAAAAGACAAAGGCTGCAGAAGGAGGGATTAGAGCAGACTACTGAGAAGACTTCAGCTCAACATAAAGGTTTTTTAACATCAGTGCAGTCCCAGATGGAATGATTGGTCTGCAAACACGCCTAATCCGAAGCTGAATGATAACCAGTTAGAAATGTTAAGAGAATTCTGCAATAGAAGACTGGATTTTATCTTTGGGTTCTTTTCAACTCTAAAGATTCTACTACCCGTTTCCCTGAAAATAAGACCTAGTCGGACCATCAACTCTTTTGGAGCAAAAATTAATATAAGACTTATAGTAAAATAAGACCGGGTCTATATTAAGTTTTGCTCCAAAAGATGCATTAGAGCTGATGGTCCAGCTAGGTCTTATTTTTGGGGAAATACAGTATAAAGGTGACCTCAGTATAATAAAAGCCAGTATGAAGAATCTGAAGAAATTTCACACTGAATTAAAAACAACTAAAATTTGGGGGATGAGAATATAGAAATTTGCCCACTTGCTTGCACATCAGATGTTAAATAGTTACTGACTCAGAATAACTAAGAAATAAGGTTTCCTAGGAACTGGTGTGAGGGCCAGGTATTGAACATCTTTTGTGAGAGCGCTGAAAGTCTGCGAAAGCTCAGCGTTTGGGAGGTACAAACTGCTGGAAAGAAGTGGAGGTAAAGAGCCAAGGCCAATGAGCCAGTCAACAGGAAGGTCTTTCAAATCCAAGAGCACTGGAGGGGGTAGACGAAGCAGATGATGGTGATGTGGGAAAGTCCAAGATAATGAATTGTAGGGAAAATAATTCACAAAATGAGCTCGCAGCACTCAGACTCCACAGTACTGTTGTGGGCTAAAATGGCCAACCAAATCCAATGGTAGGTTACCCTCAGAAAGGTGCTGTCAGAGCCCGTGGAGCTAGATAAATAATTTAGAGGATGTTAGCAAAAATGATCAGTAGGAAGAGATACTGTTATAAATGGAGAGAATAAAAGGGCAAACTGAAAGGAGCTGTAACCAAAATCTAGATCCTTAAATAGCACAGCCACAGGCCTCTCACCACAGAACAAAAGTTAGGGTGCAGATGTATTTCTTAGTAATACACAGAAAAGTTTAGGATGACAAATTAAACACATTAGCCAGGAAGGAGGTACTGGCACTGAAAACACACACATGTTCCTGTGAGGTTGGACGTGTTCATTAATTCCAGTTGACTTATAAAAAGTTGATTAAAAGAAGGTGGTCTATACAAGGCAGCCACTCCATCCCAAAACATGGCCTTAGAGATTGGATGGCCTCCTTTCTTAAGGCTGGGATCTGCGCAGTAGGAGTTGCTCTCCATCCTGCTAAGAGTGAGGGTGGCTTTTAGATGACTGACTGGAGCTAGCACAAAGCAGGATCACACAACTTCAGATATAGTACCTCTTTTCCCATCCCTTGACATGAAAAACAAAACTAAGTATTTTTCTCTTTCTTTGCTGGGAGGGGGGAGCGGTAGAAATAAGGGTGGGACAGGGCAGTGTGCAGGGAGGGAAAAAATCCTGGTGTTGACAGCTCATGGGATTGCAGCCAGTCAGCTGAGGTTAGCATGTAAGAGGAAAATTCAAATGTTCAAAGGAATGAGGCACTCAAAGTGTTGAAATGAAATTTTTCTTTGGTTCCCAGGGACCTGTCCCTGGGTTCTCCAAGGTTAAGTTCCAAAGCTGTTCCTTTTGGCTCTCTGTGACACAAAAGCAATCTCAAAGATTTAGACTCTGGTACCAGCTGTGCAAGCAGAATGGTTAGGTGACAGTTCATACCAGATGTGTAAAAGTAATCACTAGACTTAAAGGCAAGTGCAGTCTACAAAAGCCCCTTCCTCCTGATGAAGCCAGCTGCTGGGTTTCAATCCAGACCGTTCCCAGACTACCTCAGAACATGATGGAGTCTTCTCTCCTTTTAAACAGGTTGTTGTCAAATGCAGGCCTCAGAGGAAGGGCTTGGCCTCAGTGGGAGATGCCCAGAGACTGCAGCAGGTGAAAGGTGGCCCCCAAGGCCCAGCCTGTCTCTATGTTGTTCACTTTCTTTGTGAGCTGTTGGGGAGGAGAGAAAAAAAGGTCATCACATTTTCACTGAATTTTCAACTCTAGCAAACATGACACAGGCGAAGATCATCCACATGACCAAAGCAAGGCAAAGTTGGGAGTCGCCAGTCTTTGGAGGCTCCCCACTCCGCTGTCCCCACTATTGCCCCTACACCTGCTAATCTGATCCCTGAATCATCTGGCCCAGGAAGTGATCACAGACAGGACCTACTGAACTCTCTCCCTAATCCTGATACTATAACAGGAGTGGGAGTAGATTTAGAGGTAGGAAAGAACATACTAAGTTTCTCAATTCATACTTTGCAAGTAACTGCATCTTTTTAAGCACTAATAACCAACCAAGGCACGTAAGGCATTCTAGGCCAGGTTGAACCTCAGTGAGTTCAGTGACCTTGGACAAAAGTTTGGAAGCGACTTCAACTACACAACAAGGTGATTCAATTAGTGTTTCTCAAATTGTTTTCTTCAGAATCCTAGGGGTTCCTTGGAAGTGCTTCAAAGAGAAAGGCCAACAAAGCGCATGCTTAAATTCTATGCTATACTCATCTACTGGCAAGTAACTCTTCTGTCTTAAGCTCTTTAAGTGCTGATGTTCTTGGCATATGAAACACATGAAATCCAAGTACCTTAGTACAAAAGAGTTTATGAAATCTGCATCACACAAGAAATGGGGTAACATAAACTCATCTGGAACTGAGGAAACAGGAAGGGGAAGTGGCTCAACGGGAGGTGGGGAGGAGGCTCAAAAACAAAAAGTACACTCTACTTACTTGACCCAAAGTTCAAAGTTGCTTTATGCCATCTCCTCTAATAGACTACATGCTATTTGAGGACAAAGATAACATCTTAATCATCTTTGTAACTGGATGAAAAACGGGCCACACACTAAACCTGACAAGCTTAGGGGAGGCCCGCACAGTGGGCCTTACAACTCAAAGAATGAAAATAACCACAGGCTTGTCCGAATGTAAAAATTCCTAACTAAAAGCGGTCATGGTGATTAGTTATGTCCTGGGCTTGTAGCTTCCTTGACAAAGGTCAATCTTTACTTTTGAAATTGTCTGCTGTCTTTGTGCATCTAAGATAAAATGCCTTTGAAATGTCAGAGTAGTTTTCTTTTCCAGACCCCTTGAAGGCACAGCCGCCAGCACCAGAGCACAGACCACACTCATCTTTTTGCCCACACTCCTTCCCTGTGCTGTAAATGTTACCTGTCCTGTACCCATCGATGTAAAAACTATATGTCTCTCGGTTTTGGTTTGTATCCAATCGCAGAGGTTTCCCCACTTGGCTTTCTCCAGCCCCCTTTATCTACTACCAATGGATTCTGTGTACAAAAACCCTCCCTACATCTCCTTCTAATATATGGTTCTAGTGTATAAAATAAACTGCAGAACTGCCATTCTCCAGAGCATTTTCTCAATCCACTGAGATTTTGCTTCCTGACAATTGTCCTCACTTGGCTCAAATAAACTCTCGTAAGACTTCTTCTTAGGCTGGACCTTCTTTCAACATAACCATAATGTACAATTACTCAATTAAGGTATAGAAGAAAATAAATGGGATGGGTGAAACGTAAGATGTGTTTAGAATAAATAAGTTATGACAAATAAAGTTGAGCCTGCATGTTCTGAAACATGGACAGAGGACAACAAAGAGGGACCCAAGATCAAGAGGCACTAAATACACAAGGCACATATGAAATATATATAAAATACACATGACATATTACGTATATACAAGGCATTCAATATTCACGAGGTCTTAAATAAGCCACTTACTGGTGACACCCTTCTGGTCCCTCACGTCCTCTGCTGTATAGAACCACCTCATGGGCTAATGAATGAGCTAATGCTACTGGACAAAGTACCTGCTCCCGGTCCCTTCTGTCCTGCCTCCTCAATTAAACTTCAGTTCTAGTGCTTGTACGCACACGATCGGCTGCAGGAGGATCCAGGGAGTGTGGCACTTCCAACCTGCTTGGACCCTCTCCTGTGTGTTCACCTGTCCCATTTCTTTCCCTTTGCTTCTCGCCCTGCATTTTGAAATTGATTTAATAAACCATGCGACTTGGGCCTCTTAATTTGGGCTGTAAGCCTGTCTGCTCTGTGACCACTGGGATAGGTGCCTAATATACTCAGAAGCTGCCACTGCAGCAAGGTCATTGCCCACATTCATAGTGCCCTGCACAGAGCTTATTCACAGCCTGCAGAGAAATCCTCCCAATGCCACCCAGAGCCACTCTGATTACTAAACAAGTTCTGAACTCTTTCTTCCCAACTCCCAAATAAGAAGTCTGTTATGAGACTCCTCTGCCCAGTCTCTTACCTGTAAGACGGTGCTGTCTGCAAAGCCAAAGCCATCCTTCAACAAGGCTGTGATATAACTGAGATCCATGCACAGGAAAGGACTGCCTGACGTGAAGTTTTCCAAGCTGTCACACACTGAAGTGGAGAGAGTGAAGAGAGGAATTCAAGTTTGCAGCCTACTGAGGGGTGTGTAATTTTCTCTAAATATAGACTTAGAATAAGTGAAGCAGACGTCTCCATTTGGTTCATGCCTACGAGTCTTGGAGGCTAGAACTACACTGACAGCCTCTACAAGACTGCACGCAGCTTCTTAAGAACTTGCACATTTCTGATGTTATATTTTACTCAAATTTACACGGGCCCTAGATTATTTGCTAAATTTCTATGAACTATTGTTGGGGCTTAATTCAACCAAGTCCTTCATGCATTATTAGTGCTGAGGCCCAGAAGGCAAGGAAATACCAGTCAGCCCTACTTTGGGGCCACTGGCTAAGATCATTTATGTTTTCAATGGACTCTCTCACGGAAGCCTCTGTGGCTACTTCCCACATATTTTGGAGCTCAGTGTATCATGATAACACTGATAACACTACTACAATTTTTAATTTTTAAAGAAGAAATATAGAAAGAAGAACAGATTTTCACTATTTCCTCTTGTACTCTCATATTTTTCTATGCCACCTAGTGTGTTTAACTCCTGGCAAAGACAGGAAACCAGCCTTCTGAGGGCCTTTCTGCTGACTGGCACGTTAGTCCCTTTAAGGTCACTGGACTTGGCAGGCACAGCCTCACAACTCACCTTCAAGGGCTGCCACTGACACTTACCTTCCCTAGCTTTTCTTTCAAAATCTTCAACTTTTAAAACACCTCCCTTTTCATAATCTGAAATGAAATAGAACAGTAGCTGATGTCAAAAAGCTTTCAAAGAAACAAGAAAATTCATGCTAATGATATTTGTAATAAACAAAAACAGGAAATAAAACTGTCAACATTAGAAAATTGGATAAACATGACATGTTCATACAATATAATCTATGCAGTCTATTTACTTATAATCTATTTTATGTTATGTATTATTTAACCACAATAAAAAATTTGACCCAATTAAAAAACACACTAAAATATAGGAAATTAATTCATATCTCAGGCCATGATAGATCACATACATACATTCTCACAGCTAAACAGAAGCATTACTATTGTGATATTAAAAAAAACAGTTATAGGGCTGGCCCGGTGGCTCAGGTGGTTGGAGCACCCTGCTCCTAACCCCGAGGTCGCTGGTTCGATTCCCACATGGACCAGCGAGTCGCGCCCTCTACAGCTAAGATTGTGAACAATGGCTCTCCCTGGGGCTGGGCTGCCGTGAGCTGCGGTGGGCTGCTGTGTGCTTCCAGGAACGGCTGGCAACCAGCGTGAGAGGTCGGCAGTGGGCAAAAGCTGCCAAAAGCTGCCGTGACCTGCTGTGAGCAGCTGACCAAGGACCGGCCACCGACTGCCTCAGTCGGGGGGAGCGCAAGGCTCATAACACCAGCATGGGCCAGGGAGCTGTGTCCTACATAACTAGACTGAGAAACAATGGCTTGAACTAGAGTTGGGGGGGGCAGGCAGAAGAAGGGGAAAAACAAAAAAACAAAAAATAAAATAGTTACAAAGGAGAAGAAACTCTGGAGTGATGGATATTTTTAAATATTGAACTTGGTGATGGTTTCATAGGTAAATACGTATGTCAAAACTTAGCAAACTGTATACGTTAAATATGTACATTTTAAAGCTAAGTGAAATAAGTAAGACAGAAGGACAAATACAATATGATTTCACTTATATATGGAATCTAAAAAGCAAAACAAAACAGACTCACAGACACAAGAAACAAACTGATGTCGCCAGGGGAAGGGGGTGGGGGATGGGTAAAAACAGTGGAGAATAAGAGGCACAAAATTCCAGTTATAAAATAAACAGGTCAGAGGATATAATGCACAGCATAGGGAATATAGTCAACAATATCATAACTTTGTATAGATGGTTACTAGACTTATTGTGGAGATAGATCACTTTGTAAGGTACATAAATATTGAATCACTATGTGGTACACCTGAGACTAATATAGATCAACTGTACTTAAAAAAAAAAATTTTGTGCGTTTTATGTCAATTGTACCTAAATAAAAAAGTTTAAAAAAGAAGACTTCGTGTAAATTTTTAAGACCATTTTCTAGCTCCAAAAGATTCTGTCATATTCACCCTTCTATTTGACTAACTAGTGTCACTCAACAACCAACACTGAGAGGAGGGAGATCAGCTCTGATGAAGCATTTCAGGTATTCCCTCTCCCTCCCCCTCCCCCTCCCCCTCCCCTTCCCCCTCCCCCTCCCCCCCCCTCCCCCTCCCCCTCCCTCTCCCTCTCCCTCTCCCACCGCAGCCCTGCAGGGTTTCCTCTCTGGACTGACACCTGGAGTGAACTTACCAATCATGTCTGTGTCAACAGCTCGATCATAATAGTAAGAGAAAGCGTAGAAGGAGCTTCTGTGGATCTCATCTGGCTGGTGAAGTTTTCCTCGGACCACCCTCAGCACTTCAGTGTAGCAGGGCTCAAAGCCCACCTCCCCTGCCAGAGCAAAGGAGCACAGGGGCAAGGTGAGAAAAATGACAGAGGAAGGGACCACTATGTGCGGCTGCAGCCAAAGAGGAAAGAGCCGGGGGCTGGGGCTGAGGAAAGCAGAGGCTGAGGCTCAGGACAAAGGGCTCCCTAAGACGAGCAAACTTCCACAGCCTCACAGCTCCAGAGCAAAGGGACCTGCTGCTCTGGCGGCTCCCCTCCCAAACCTGTGTTCAAAAAAACCAGCCACAGCCGACCTCGAGCTGAAGTAGCCAGAAGGCTTGCCTGTTTCCTTGAAAAATCAAGTTTTTTCCTTGATTTTAAGGTCTGTGCCTGTTATAATACTTGAAGTGAATTACTGTTCCTATCATCTCAATTTTAAGTTTTATTATAAATAGCTAAACATTAACTGAACCTGAAACAGTTCCACCCTGCTCAAGGCAGAGCCCCTTAATGAATCACACCCAGGTAAGAATGGACCCACAATACTTGGCCAGGGAAAGAGCAGGATATAGTGGCAGCTGCCTTGTCCGCTGTCCTTTCACATTATTCCTTGGAGGCATACCAAGATCTATTTGGAATGAGTCCCTGCAACATGACAAGCTTCTCTTGTGCTCTGGAAAAAGTTTCCCATGGGACTTTCCCCGACTTCTACTGTAAAAAGAATGTCAACCAGTGAAAGGACATCACTTGCCTTCTTGGTTGCCACCATACTGGTATTTCACACCCCCAAAAATCCACTCTGCTTCTAACCACCTTGGTAGACAGGCACTGCGAAAAGTGTATCCATCAATCCCTGGAAAAAAACCAGACCACAAAGTAAGAGGCAAGGATGTGAGAGGGAGGAAGGCAAGCAAGAAGCCAGTAAGGTTGAAAGGAATCACCAAGGTGGCTGGGCCTTAAAATGATGAAATTAGTTCCGCAACTACATCCTATGACAGCAATTCTTAACAGAGTTCATAGATGGGCTTTGTGGGGTTGGTGAACCCTTTGAAACTACAGGCAAATTTTTGAGCATGTGTATATTTGGTGGAGGGATCCATGGCTTTCATCACATCTCAGAGAAATCCAATTTCCTACAATGGAGTAAGTTCTCTCCTTTCTAAAATGGGGGGGAAATACCGTTCTACTTTTCCATTGGTTGTTGTGAGGCCTAAGTGAAATACACTTGATGTTTTTATAAACTCTGACATGCTGTACAATCATCCCAATAATAGCTTACTGTGAGCTAGGCACCATACAAAGTGCATTAAACGCACAATCTTAGTTAAGGTGAGAAAAGGGGCCTGAAGGGTTAGCTAACTTGCCCCAAATCACACAACAAACTGAACCCAGTTCTGCCTGACCTCAAAAGCTGAGCCCTTAACCCTTGCACCACCTGTGAAGAGATAAAAGGAGTTGCTCAGCTATACCACCTTGCAAGTGGACCTTGCTGCTTCCTGCATCTCCTACATAACGCTAAGGGCTTGAGGAAGGTCCTGCCAAATTCAAATTCACTCTTTGAGCCCTGAATTTCTGCAGATACCTCAGTCTTCTGGCCACAGGCTGTTCCCCATATACAAACAGACCTCATTTGAGAAATGGCTAGTGTTGGATACTAAGACTTCTGAACTTATAAAGGAGAAAAGGAATTTGCTGCTATTATGTCCATTGTACAACATATGCTTCCTAATTCAGCGTGACTCTTTCCTCCAGAGAATCACTGCCAGGGAAGGGAAAAGGCAAGCTGAGTACAGATGTCACTCTCACCATACCCCAACCAGCACAGGTACCCAGACGAACCTTCCGTTTCCAGGGCTCCCAGGGTTGCCAGTCTTGCAGCTTTCAATCCAAATCCCAAGTAACTGTAAAATACAGGATTGACTAATTTCATGCTGCGCCTGAAGTTCTCCAGCTTAAAGTTACCTCTTTCAAAAGTAACATGATTTCTGTCTCCCTCTAGAGGGAGGAAAACCTTGTTCTCTGTGACCTGTTCATCTAGTGTAGAGGACAAGTGGTAATTTCTGTAGTTTAGATCAAGGCCATGCAGTAAGAACTTTCCACAGCGGCAATTTAAAAGCCAGAGATAGTGACGCTTCCTAGGGTCCTATCCTAGGGAACCATCCCCAGAAAAGCTCTCATTATTTTAGCTCCCAGCCCCATTGGGATCAAATTCTAGGCTGGATTATCAATATCTGAGGGCAAGCTCAGTGGAGTTGGCACAGAGCTTTGGCTGAACCTTTTCTGAGTGACCTCTTTGTGGAGAAACCTTTTGACTAAGTTATATACTTTTGACGCCAACAACGGAGAAATCCTTGGATCCCCTGGCCGTTGGTAAGTGGCTTGAGTTTCAGTTAATAGGCCTTTGGGAACCGGCAAAGACTATGTAAGGCTGGTCAGATGCAATAATAGATGTGAAAATGCTTTGAAAAGTTAGGGGAATCATACCACGTGAAATATTATTATTCCTCCCTGTCCCCCTCCTCACCTATAGGTATAGAGCTTATAAGTGCTGTTAAACATCTCAAAGGAAGTGAGGTAGCCCCTAGGGGTTTGTTCCAGGGTTTTCTGAAAATCAGAAAAAGCAAAAAGACTATTCAGGATCTGAGAATATCTAAAGATGTTATCACTACCATCCCTGTCCCCCCACCAAAATGAGTCAGAGATGAAGGAGACAAAATAAACTGCTAATCTCACAAGGCTTGAGGAATCAAAGGGACTCTGAACAGTAGCAAAGGGAAGTTCACTCTGTCTTTAATTGCCTCTACTCAGCCTATTTGTGGTGGAGCTGCTGTCTGAAAATAGGGTACCACTTTCTTAACACCATGATATGCCTGCCTAGTGAGTGCTAACCAAACCTTCATGTTCATGACTCACCTGAAACTGGGGCAGGAATGTGATCTGGGTGGAGGCCCCCCCCAGGTCCAGGGTCCCCACAGTCTCCTGGCTGTGGCTATGCAGCTGACCTGTGAATGAGAGCCAGTTCTGAACATCTGCTTCCTGGACAGCCCAGCACTCTTCTGTCTGCAATTTCTCTCTTGCTCTGGAGGACTTCCATGCCTACTCCAGGGCTCCCGGCCCCCACAGGCTGAAGGTGAACACTAACCTAGAAGGACTCTTGCTGCAGCCGAGGCCTTGAAGGCCAGTTATAAACATTAACTTCCTGTCTTTCCTTTTTTGTTTTTAATAAAAGGAAAGAACAATACAGGAAAATACAGGAACAAAAGGTATTTTTGCTCTCTGATTATGTGTAAAACCCAATCAAGGCCATAGGATAGACTTGAGAATGTATTACCTGTCAGAAAATTCACAGTAATCCAAGCTAATATGCCTAAAAAAAGAAAAAGAAGAAGAAAGAAAGACAAGGATTACATCCCAGATTACATTTTCCTCTCTCTTCCCTGGCCCCATCTTTGTTGTTTTCTCTCTGAATTTCATGTCCCTTTTCCCCATCCTTCCATTTCTTGCTATTCCATTCCTCCTTGCTTATTTCTTTCTCCTTAATTAGTACTGTTTTCTTCAGCACCCCATCCCTGTTCCCAGTTCCTTTCATCAGATTAACCCTCGCCCTCTCCCCCAGAACATATAGCAACACCTCTCCACCTTCATAGGATCCGTCCATGATGCTAACACTGTCATTTGGTACCAGGAAAGGTGACTGCTTGAAGATCTCTTTTACCTAGAGAAAAAGGAAAAAATTCCGATTCTCTAAGGCAATAAAACAGATTTCCATATTTTGGCTGTGTCTTATAAGGCTTAGAAAACTACTCTTCTCATTTCCCCAAAATAAAATTTTAGCAAAATTCATTTCTTTTCCCTAAGAAACTACAGGCAAGCCATTATTGGTTTCTTGTAAAAGCAAAACACAGAGATTCCCCTGACTTTAAAATAAACCGCAATTAAACCATCTACATTTATAGGTAAATTGGACCTAAGAAAGGACACACATTTGACCCTGCCAGCTCAGGGTCCTGTAATTTTTTAGTACACCTGATTACTTCTACCTGGACATATACTGGAAGCTAGGAGGACCCTTTCCCACTCCATTTTTTAGATGCGCAGATAAACTTGGATAGTAGAGAAGAGTTGGGCCTCGGTGGCTCCTGAGACTGCAGGAAAGTTTCTGCTTCTCTCTTATCAAATTTTACAGACTTTGTCCTTCCTGGTAAAGGAGTTCACGTCCACAGGCTGAGGTACTCTGCTGTCAGCCCCTGTCAAATCCTGGCACATGGCTGGGGCCTCAAAAGAGTCTAGAGAGACCCAGATCCAGATTTCTCCTATTTCAGAAGATGAAAATGAAGATCTCGCACAAATGCTCTTGACACTCCATAAATAAAGGTCAATGAATGGGTGTTATGTCTTATTTTTATGTTATACGATTATCATTGAGTGTGGAGGGGAGAGGAGTGTTTCCAAATAGGAATAGGAAGAATTCTAGTCTGTTGGCTGTTCTCATTTCTGATGGGACACAACATTCCAGGCAGTGACCTCTGGACCCTGTTTCAACCAGGAAAAGCCAGTTAAGTGATCTACAAACAAGCTTGTAAGCTAGATAAGCAAACAGGAATAAACATAGAAAGAGAGTTTCTGTTCTTGCCCTCTCCACCTCTCCCCTCTCCCCACAATTTATTCTCAACAGAGCAGCCAGAGTGGTGCCTTAAAAACAGACATCAGATCGTGTTTCTCCTTCGGTCAAAACACTCCAGTGGCTTCCTTCTTAAGAGAAAAAGCCAAAGTCCTTACACTGGCCTTTGAGGTCTCACATGATAAACCCCTCACACCTGACTTCATTTCCTACTTTCCTTCCATCAACTCACTCTCCTCCAGGCACGCTAACCTTGATGCTGTTCCCTGAACATACCAAGCACATTCCTGCTTCCTTTGCACTTGCTGTTTCTTTAGCCTGGAATATTCTACTCACAACGTCTTGCATAGCATGTTTGTTCATTCCCTTCAGTTCTCTACTCAAATGCATCTTATCAATGAGGTCTTCCCTGACAACAGCATTTACAGTAGCATATCCCCACACGACCACTGGCATTCCCCATCTGCCTTATCCTGCTTGAGATTTTCTCCGTAGCTTCTAAAGTACCTGACATACTTTGTATTGACTTGTTTAGTTATCTTGTCTTTGCAATTAGAATGTTAGCTCCATGAGGACAGGGACAGTGTCATTTTTGTTCCCTGCTCTATATCCCCAGGAACTTCACCAGTGCCCAGTACACAGTAAAGCACTCACATAAAGAATAAACGAGTGAATGAATGAATGAGGAATAGGAATTCAGGTTCTCATGCAGACATTCCAGGCAGTTTGTCCTTGGACAACAGATTTAAGATCTCTGTGCGGACAGTCAAAAGAGAATGGATGTAGAAAACTGACTTAGCATACCTGTAATACAGAGTCCTTTTTGCTATGATTTTTTGTTATAATGGGATTCTACCTATATTCTTCACAATATTTCATCTTAATAATCTTATTAACATACCTGATTTTTGCATAATAAAAATGTACAATGTTAAAAATACTGAATTTTTAAAAGATTTCTGTACTTAGTTTTGATCTGAGAGTTGAAATAGATTATCTTTAAAAATCTTCACCTTTACAATTCTATGATTGTTCTCAAAAAAACTTTATGCTGAAAGAAAAATGTCAGACACATAAAAAAGAGTATATAAACTATATTATTCCATTAATATGAAATGTAAGAACAAGCAAAACTAATCTATAAAGACACAGAGCAGATGAGTTGGTTGCCTGGTTTCCCAGGAGGGGGAAACTGACTGTGAAGGGTCACAAGGAAATGTCTGTATTTGCCAACACTTATTTAACTGTACATTTCAAATACATACATTTAATTGTACATAAGTTATTCCTCATTAAACTTGATTAAAAACCATTTTGATGATTCAGCTGTAACAAGTTAAGAGAATTAAGAATATCATGGACAGGCAGAACTTTAAACTTTTTAAGAAAAACTCTATAATTTCAAGAGTAACATTTAAAAATGTAAATAACTAGCTTTAAAAGAGCCCAGAGTCACCACAGTGTAGTGATGGTGAAACACTAAAGTTAACAGTGACACTCTAAAGGGCTTTATACCCATAAAAAACCATTAACATAGGGAAAAAGAATTATCCCAGATGCAGATGATTTCCAAAACTCACCTCAAGGAGCAGAGCCTGGGCTTTCTCTTCCGGCAGTAAGCGCAGTCCTGCTGTGGCCTTCAAGACCACGGGGGTCCTTTTCCAGTGACTTCGGGGGATTGAATCTTTGGCCACCTCTAAGAGTCCTCGAACAGTCTCAGCACCCTTCAAAAAGGGATGAGCCACTCAGCCAGTGAACAGTCCATATGGTGGCCCTTGTGGTCCCTCATGCTCCAGGGAGTGACAGGAGTGAGGTGGGGGCCGGGCGCTACCTCTGCTCCACAGGAGCAGAAACCTAGAGAAGCAGGCTTCTTGGAAGGAGAATCCACTTCATTTCGGGTAAGTCATAATAAAAATGATTCTTTTACAGTGTGGTCATTTTAACGGATTGTTATTTTGTCTCACATAAATTAGCTTCAGACCAGAAAGTTGAGTATCATAAAGGGAACTCAGGATTTGGAGCTGGAAGACTCGCTTGCTGGTCCTGTGGCCTAACATAGGGGCTTCCTGGGCGTGGCTTCCTCAGCTGTGAGATGGGAGATATGCCTCATACCACCGCAAAACTGTCGTGTGCATTAGATGAGGCAGACTATGTGTAGGTGCCGCACAAACACGGCTGTTACTATGCTGCCCTTTTTATGATTTCCATAAGGACAGACAGTCAGGTTCATTTTTGTGTCACCAGCACCAACATGCGTGGTACACCATAGGTGCTCAATTTATGACAAATTCAAAACCACTATTTTAAATCCACTGTTTCCCTGAGTAAACATCTATTCTGAAAACATGCTGCCTCTTAATCATCATAATAGCAACCACAACACAATCTTCTCTGAATGTCAAGTCAGTTTCTCATAATATAGTTGCTTTCAAAAGCTTTTAGTTTTCTAGCACATTTGCCATTTCATAACAGTGAGCTGAGAAAATAAACATCTTCTCAGTTCAAGTTCAAGCCATTTTTCACATCAGGTTCTCCCCTGGTTAATGATTATGCTTGTGACACTGCACAATACTGTTAAGTCTGCTACCATAGTTCAACATTCTGCCTTATTCTATTTTATTTCAGTGTGGCCTCTGACACCCTGGGTGTTACAAGCTGTGGGAACTCAAGTGTGAAATACAGTGACAAAAACCTCTCCACTCACCCTCTACTACCAAAGATTTTTGCTATCATGGGTACTTGCCTAATTTCTAGTGCACAGGCATGGTTCTGTCCTATATCCAGGCACTCCGAAATGGAGTTTACTGGGTCTACATTCCCTCAGTTGTCATGTTTACACCTCATACCCTATAGGACTTCATGTCCATCTTCTGCATCTGCATTAATCAGTGCAGCTGACGGCTTCAACTCAAACTCTTCAACAGTAAATACAAAGGGAGCAATCTCCTAAAAGATGGGTCACCCTCAATGGTCACAGTCCATTCTAGCCTCCTTCCACCAAAGCCCTAGTGGGCTCCGGGTATACAATTACTGTTAATACAGGAGATTAGTGGAAGACAGAAAACTGATCTCATGCAGGACCTCAGAATCAGTAGTGAACAGCACTGAGATATTTAATACCAGCAGTGTGGTAATGGTGTCAAAGCACTGAGAACCTAAATATCTAATTTAAAAAAACTCACCTGCTTCGGTTGATCTACAAATGCAGAAAGTCCTGGCTTCACAGAATCAAAAATTTCCCCTTCCAGAACTGGCAGCTGTCCTATTTTGTCCATGGAATAAAACAGAAGAGAGAGAACTGATTACCAGGCTAGGCTGCTTCTGACACTGGGTTCTGTACCATATGAGCTACTAGATTAACCTGCACTAGTCCAGGTAATCCCACCTGTGAGGTACGGCTTGCAAGAGCGCTGGGAGGGAACAGAGGATGACAGGCAACCTTTGAGAGTCCCTCTGTCGTTTCTCTGGTGGACACCTAGTTCCTACTCCTTTCCCTAGCTCTATATGTAACCTGAAGGTAGGACACTGGAAATTCAGAAAAGGTCACTCTTCAGGGTCTCCTCATCCCCTTCGAGGATGGCAGTGCTCCTTCTCTCAAGACTACTCCCAACAGTCTCACTATTCTGGACCCTGGAGTATCAACCATCTTTAGAGAAAAGGAAAGACAAAATACTCTTGGACACATCGGTTTCAAACTACAGCCCAGATCTCTCTTAATTTCACACTGAATTAAACCATATGTGTTCCAGTATAGTTTGGTATGTTCTCTGAAGAAAGACATTCAGTAGCCGTTGAGATTTTGTAATTCACAGCACACACTCTCAGCACGTTTCTGAGAGGAGATGCTAGAGGGTGGATTTGTTGACTCTGGCGAGGGCACCACTGGCACTGACCTGGTATCTTCTGCACAAAGGTGTAAACATGAATCCGTGTTCCAGTGCTCCCGGCATCAAACATAATCCCGTACAACGTGCTGGCACTGGCGTTGACGGGGCACATGGACGACAGGAAGACCCCCTCAAACCAAGTCTGCTGATCTCTGTGGAAGACAGTGCTGCACACACAGGATGCCACCAGCACGAGAAAGGCTGCCCCCCAGGAAGTGGCCATTCTCTTCCCAAGATGTGGTGAGTCGGCTTTTGTTGCAAGCACAGCTGCTCAAACACCTGAAGTGGCTTACAGGACAAAGACGCACAAGGTTAGACCAACTGGCCTTTTTGTTTACACCTGCCAAGGAAGAAACACCCATTACAGAAACCCCACACCTTGCTTCAAGGTGCTCCTTCTCTAATAACCAGCACAATGAGCTAGACCTGGGTGACACAGACTCTTAGCACCTCCTCTGAAGGCTATCTGGTTGCAGAAGGAAGTTGGGATTTAAAATATATTTTCCCATGCTCTACTTTTAATTGTAGTGTGTGTCTCACATACTCAAAGGCTCTCTCTGCCACCCTGCTCCTATTGTTGAGTTTAACTTTCTTCCTTCCATTTCGACAATTTGGTCTTCATCTACTAAGCCTCCCCGCCCCCCTTTCCCTCTCGTTCTTCTTTTTATAGAATAAGAAGCTTCCATTTCTGACCTAAAGTTATAAAGTTCCAAAGAAGTTACAAAGTCCCTAGCACTGCAGTGTTCACAGCCCTCAAAAACTCAGGCCACCAGACTGCCACCTGTGACCAACAGTACTGCCAATGGCACGTACGAGTACAACCCCATTTTAAGGAAATCAGTGTAACTTCAAAACACTTAAATAGACCATTGTGGTTTTTAAAACATCCTTCACAGGTTTCAGGCCATGTTATCCCCATAAAAACCTAGGGCAGATGGGCAAATTAAGAGACAGAGGTTCAATGACTTGCTGAAAGTCATAAAGCAGGTCAGTGACAAGACGCTGATCAGAAGTCAGTCTTCACTCTTGCCAACCTTTCTGTTTCCCCCGATTCCAAAGTGTCTCCCTTATGGCAACTTACTGCCTCTATTTCTTCATGTGTCCTTAAGCAAAGACGTAAAACTTAGCATTAGTGCTTAGCATTATTTGTTTTGAATTTGTTTATTATGGGAGGTTGGATACAAATGATGCTGAAAACCTACAATAAGGTCACATGAAAAATGTCTCCAGGGTAGGCTATATTTTCTCCCTGTATTAAAGAAGAATGCCATACCTATCCTCTAACATTTAAATCTTCCTTAATTGTCCCTTTGCTTAAAATAGTTTTGTCCAACTTTCATCTCTGGACTTCACCTTGTCATAGTTACTGGCTAAACAAGATTTAATTCCAAAGTCCCCCACTTATCTTACTATCTCTGGTAGAGATAAGTCTTGTTATCTCTATCAGAACACTCAGTATATTTGGAGTACACTGAGGATTCTCAATCATTCTCAAGTTTGTTGATCTCCGAGGGTTTCTTTTTATTAAAATGTGTTCCTCCTCACAGGTGACATACTACATACTAAATTAAAGTTAATTGCATTTGGAATTTAAAACTATTTAAAATAACTATAGAGTAGCTCAGTGTGGCTACAAAGGCAGAGTTAAAATTATTAGTTTGAACAGTATTCAAGGCTCAACTTCTTTCTATCTTGAAGAATGAGAGCTATTGGCTAGGAAAGGAAAATATTTAGAATCTCACACAAAGGAAACTTCATCCCAGGAAATCAACCACTGAAACAGGGCAGCTGCCTGGCCAGGTTCATACTCACATTTAAATCACTCCCTTTGGCTGATTCTTATTTTACAGCAAACAGTTAGTCACGCAGATCAATCTAAATAACTGAAAGAAGCCACCTTTCAGATTCTCTGAGTATTAACAGATTCTTGCCTATCCAGAGCTTGAAGCACATTCAACACCGGGTCCCTTTTCTCCCTCAGGAAGTGTCAGTCCCCAGCCTTCCTGATGCCACAGCAGCTTCTTCGGGGCTCACTCAGACTTTCTCTATTATCACGGTTTCTGATAAACCTCTCCAGCCTCTATTTCCATTAAACAAACACTTGTTTTTCTTCCAAAAGAGATTCCAATGAGGAAAAATGCATACTAGGTATCTGTTTTCATGGAGGGAAAACTGCAGAGTCATACCATGTGTTCAGTGTAAAACTAAACAGATTTTAAAGAAAGCAAAGAATGAAGACATAAAATGCTCCTTCTGTTCTCTACTCCCACCTTCGAACACCACTCCCAATCTCATTTTTCTTTAAGAATAGTATTAAAGGCTTACAATTCAGAGTATATAGAATAGAGCCCTAGTAACGTGACACCAGCCCGCACAGCTTGCTCCTTCACTGTTAGTATTTGCTCAAATGTCACTGTTCTCTGTGAGACTTCCTTGTTCGCTCTATTTAAAATTGCAACCCACCTGGTCACATACACGTCTCCTACCTTCCTTCCCTGTATATTTCTCCATAGCACTTCTCACTTTCTGACACACTATAGAATCGACTACTTTTCATTGTCATACTCCTGGCTCCCCGACCTTCCCCCCACCCTCCAGGTGACCTATACAAGGCAGGAATTTTTGTCTGTACTGTTCACTAATGTGCTCCTGGTGCTGGAACAGTGCAAGCACATAGTAGGTGTTGAATAAATACTCTGAAAGGATGAACAGTAATCCTATAGCTCAGGGACTGGATCTCACCCATTTAACAAGAATACAATAGCTGACTTCTTTCCAAAAGGAGATTAATTACCTACCCGTTGGAAGATCAAGATTCCAAACTTCCAAGGAAGGACTGTTTCTCCAAATGTGTCAATTATATAAAAAGTTTTATATGTTACTCAAAATAATGTAGTCAGATTTACTTTCTACAGATTGGAGATTATACATCAGTATGTTTTAATCTACTACTTTCAGAATTGGTCTTCTCAATTATCTCTTGCTTTCTATCTCCCTTTCACCCCCAACAAAGCCCTATCTTCACTTTTCTTTGAGATTTTGGTGCCAGCCAGTGTTTGTCACTATGCCCATCTTCTAAGGTCTTTTTCAGTGTATCTTTGTCTCTGTCGTAAACACTAACTCTCTCTCAGCCTCCCCAGAGCTTCACATTCTGGATTCCCTTCTTCCTGTCACCCAGAGCCTGCGAGACCACATCCCAGAGGCCCCGGGCCCGGCTGAGTGCTCACCTGCTCGTCTGCCCGTTCCCTGTGATTCCTGGCTTTCACTGGTGGTTGCCTTTTGCTCTTTGCTCCTATTTCAGCTCTTCTGAATTAAGCTAGCTTCATGAATCACATTCACCTTTGTGCTAGTCTGCACCTATGAGGCATTTTGCTAACTCATTCCCTTCTTTATCCTTCACTCCCTTATCCACCTTTTTTCTGCATACACGCTTGTCTGGTTCACCTACTTTTATGATAGTTAAGTGCCAACTTCTGTGTATAGGGCAGAAGTTGCGTAAGAAGTGAACTCTGTGTTGCTTTTATACAGGAGATTAATTACCTACTAATTAATGTTTTACATTACTTAATAATGTTATGTTTATAATTACAAATATGTAACTGTATAATGTTATTAATTCCCTAGTAATTCATGTTTTTATAACATTAGCCCCATAGTGGAGAAGTAATAATATTCCTTGATAGCTTTTATCCTTGAAATGACTTTAGAAAGCTGGGCATTGAATTGTCTAATTAATAAACATTTAATGAGTGTCTAATATATAATGGATACCGTGCTAATTTCTAGATACAAAAGAGGAATCAGATACAGGCCCATTTCTTGGGGAGACCAGCTTACTAGAAGAAACAGACAAGTAAACCAACACCTATAATGTACTGTGGTAAGTTCTCTGACAGAAATAGGTACAGGGTGTGACAGAAATGGATATAAAGGGCAAGTAACTTATCTTAGAAGGGGAAGGAGGGAGGTGGGAAAGCAGTGGTAAGCTTCAGGGATGAGAGGCCTAAGCTGGGTCCTGAAGCAGAGGTAGAAATTAACCTGGTAAACTGACACAAAGAGAATTCTGAGACATTCAAGTATTAAGAGTTCAGTATGGCTGGAATATAAAGGTGTAACAGAATAAAGAGGGCAGGTGTTATAAAGGATGGTTCTTGAGGCATTGAAACAGATTTCAAAATGAATGGACTTGTTTTTCTTGTATGTATAGTTCCGCGGTGACACTGTTATTTATGTCTTTCTATTTTGTCCCTAAATAAAATCAATATTGACTGACTTGAGTAAAAATGACACAATATTTCCCAACAGTAGAAAGTAACAGAATGGGATAGGTGACTAGAAAATTCCATCAAAGTCTGAAAACAGTGAAATGTAAAAGCACCCACTGCAAATTCTTTTGAGTTCCACATCAACGCTGGCTTTAACAAAGTTAAAAATTAAATACAAAGCAAGTTTAAAATGTAACTAGAATGAAAATGTTAAACTATAAACTAAACTATGGGAATGGATTAGTCAAGCCACCCAGAGCCTAAATTATCTAAGCAAAGCAAAACCAAGGTAGACCTAAATCTGGGAGATTTCAGCACAATGAGCAATTCCTCATTTGGGGATGTAACTTGGGACCTACATTCCCAATACCAAGGGCCAGAGTCCCGGAACACCTTGCTATCTATCTGAGGGGCGTCTAAGGTGAGGGTGCCAAGTGCTGAGCCTGGAACATGTCAGACATCAATAAATGCGTCCTGAATGGACTTGGTATAATTGGGCTGAAGATATTTGCAGAAGCACTGGGGCGGGGTGTACCCCCTTTCCCAGTGTCTTACTAAGGGTATGTATCATATCCTCAAATCCCCATTACCCTCCAAACCAGCCCATGGATAGCAGTGCTATTCCAGGAAGCCTATTTACTCACATATTAATCCATTCATTTAGCCATTCCAGGATTTATTAAGTAGCCCAATGCTACTTAACAAGTATAGTATGCAAAGATGAATCATCTTAGACCCACCCTTTAAGAGGCTGGAGTAAACAGGAAAAAAATACATGTCAATTACCTCTGTAAAGTTAAAATGTGACAAGTAGCAGTTACCATGCTCCCAAACTTCAAAGCAGGGAGAGACTACCAGCTGGGATGATAAGAGAAGGCTTTGTGAAAGAGGTGGCATTTGAGGAGGGTCCTGACAAAGGAATTAGGACAGAAGAGGAAAGCTTTTCAGGAAAAATAAACAAGTGAATCAAGACACTGATGTAGAAAAAGGGATTGGGGGGGCGCTCTGGGGAGTAGTGAGCAGATCACTAACTATAGTATAAAATAAAGTTGGAAAGGCAAATTGAAGTCAGACAGTAGAGCACCAAATACTCAGCTAAGGAGCTTAGACTTTACTCTGCAGATGATGGAAGCCACTGAAGATTTTGAGCAAGGGAGTATCACAAATATGAATCTAGCAGTTGCACGTAAGAAGGACTGGGGTAGAGAGCCCGATAATCCACACAATTGTCTAATTCTGCAAATGTTTACAGATGACTACTAAGTAATAGGTGCCAGAGAATTAAAGGTGAATAAACCTTTTTATGCAAGATATTGACTTTGGCTGAGGTGACATGTATATACAAACAACCAAACCTTTTTAAGTTAATCAGAAAAATGCTAAAGGAGCCCAAAGCACAGGACTAAATCTACCCAGAGGATTAGGAAAGGCATCATGAGATGACACTTGAACTGGACATGAAAAATGAATAGAAGTCACTGCATAAATATTAGACATGTGGACAAAAACCAGAGGGACTATAAAAAGATGAAAATAGACAGTAGGAAAATTACGGATAATTTGATTTCATTTTAAAATTTCCTCATGAGTTTTTGTCATATGGATTTGAGAAACGAAGCAAAAATAATAAATAAAAAAAGTAGAGGACCATAGCAGAGGAAGATATAGAAGAGAAGGGTTAGCATTTAATATAGAGGAAAGACTGTGGCCAAACAAAGGAACACAATCTTAGATAATAATAGCAGCTAACATTTATTGAGACCTTAATACTTGCCAAGCACTATGTTAAGTATTTTACATAGATTATCTCATTTAATCTCACAATATCACTCTATGAAGTAGGTTCTATTATTAACATCCCCAATCAATAATGAGAAAACTGACACTTAAGAAACTAATTTAAGACCTTGCAGTAGTAAGTGAAAAAAACCAGAAATCAAACTCAGATTGTTTAATTCCAGAGCCCAGTTTTACCCACTAGGTCACCCGGGAAGGGTCATCCAGTATGGCTCTAGCAAAAGACAGATATGGGGGTGGGGAAGAGAGTGTAGGGCAGAAAAACGGTCAGAGAGGAAGCTGGAAAGTCCTATTGGCATCAGAATGTGCAAGTCTTACAGTAGTTTGGTCTGTTTCCTGCTGGTTCTACCTTCGTTACATTTACAGAATCCAACCGTTTCTGGCCATTTCCATGGCTACCACCTTGGCCCGAGCCGCCATCATCTCTCATGTGATTCACTCTAATGTTGTCCTAACAGACCTCTGCTTTTAGCCTCACTCCTGTAGAATCTATTTTTAACAAACAGTCAAAGTCATCCTTTAAAAATGTCAGAGCATGTCTCTCTCTCTCCTCTGCAAAATCCAGCAATGGCTTCTCATTTCCCTCATAGCAAGGTCCCAACAACAGCCTTCATGGATCCACCTGCTCTGCCTTCCTCCCGGTTACCCCTCATCTACTGATAGTCTTCACCTTACTCACTCTCCCCACACTGACCTCTGTACTTGAATGTCACACATGCTCCTACCTTAGGGCTTTTATCTGGAACACTCTTTTCCATACATCCACTTGATAAAGTCCTGCAACTCCTTCAAAAACCTCCCTTCCTCATGCGCCCCCTGCCTCCACCTTTACTCTGATCTGCTTTTTCTTCTTTCCACACCACTTACCACATACTGACATTCTAGAGAGCTTATTTATTCTGCTTATTGTCTGTGTTCTCTGATAGAATATAAGCTCTTTGAGAGCAAGAGTCCTTTGTTTACTGATGTGGCCCAAGCAGCTAGAAGAGTGTCCAAGAAGCTGCTGAACAGAAACTGACAATAGGAATAAACTGTAAGTGACATAAAAAAGGGAGAAATAATACTTTCATAAATAGTTAAATAGATTTTTAAGAGCGAATATAATTAATGAATACCTACTCTAGTCATATTGTTTTAGGAAAAACTATAATTTTATTTTTCTGAGTCTGCTAGTTCTACAGCTAAATGGAATTTCTTTAACCACTTTCAAATAGTTAAAATTGTGATTAACTTTCTAAAGGATACTAAACATTGTTTATATTGTCCAAATTCTTTTCTATTTATTAAACCAATAAATATTTTAGGATGCTGTACATTAGTTATCTATTACTGCATGTAACAAATAACCCCAAAACTTAGTTGCTTAAAACAATAAACATCATCTCACAGTTTCTGTAGTTCAGGGATTTGAGAGTGGCTTAATTGGACATTTCTGGCTTAGGGTCTCTTATGATACTGTAGTCAAGATATAGGCTGGGGCTGCAGTCATCTGAAGGCTTGACTGAGGCTGACGACCCACCTCCAAGACAGCTCACTCAATAGTTGGCAAGCTGATGGCTGGATACTGGAAGGAAGCCTCAGCTGCTTCTCATGTGGACTCTCCACAGGCCCTGAATGTATTCACAACGTGGTGGCTGGCTTCCTCCAGGGTGGGCAATCCAAGAGAGAACAAGGCAGAAGCAGCGAAGTTTTCTGTGACTTGGCCCATATCTATCACTTTCCCCATATTCCACTGGTCATACAGACCAACCCTGAAGAAATGTGTGAGGGAACTACACAAGGGCATGAATATTAGGAGGTGAGAATCACTGGGGGCCATCTTGGAGGCTGGCCCCTGCAAATCCTATACAGTATTTGCATAATATTTTGTGTTCAGCTTTTTTTCCCCAGTGTGTGTGTGTGTGTGTGTGTATATATATATATATATATATATATATATATATATATATATATTTCTATAAGCACAGCTTACCCACTTCTTGTTTTAGGAAGTACATGTTATTCCAAAGATATTAACTCTGAAAAATTAAAAGCAATATGGACTTTTAACTTCTCTGAAAATATGTCCCACTACTTGAAGCTTTTGAATTTTTCTGTTACAGCCCCATTATTTTACTTAAAAGAATTAAAATCAGAAAAACTACAACTCATACAATGTCCTCTTTGTTCCTAAGGGTGAAAATGAATTTAAATACTTCAAATAAAAGTCAGATATTTAGGAAAGAGTAGCAATAAATGAGTCATTATATTTAAAATTATAGACATCTGTTAATAACCTAATAATAAACCTAACAGTGAATACTAAACACTAAATTAAGGAAGATATAGAGTAGAAATATTTACATTAACAGAATAGCAACTTCCTTCAAGCTACATACAGAAAAAAGTTTCTAATCATACAATGGTAGCATTAATACATAGGTACTGAAGAGATACCGTGTTTCCCCGAAAATAAGACCTAGCTGGACCATCAGTTCTAATGCGTCTTTTGGAGCAAAAATTAATACAAGGCCTGGTATATATTATACCCGGTCTTACATTATATAACACCCAGTATTATAATTATAATTATATTATATTATATAAGACCAGGGCTTATATTAATTTTTGCTCCAAAAGACACATTAGAGCTAATGGTTCGGCCAGGTCTTATTTTCGGGGAAACGCGGTATTTGGTGGAAAGAGACTGACAACGGGCACAGATTTGAAAACCACTGAAAAATTTTATAACAAACATTTTTCAAATATCAACTAAATAAGAGGTTTATTTAAAAATCAGCTTTCATTAGATCATTGCCAAGCAGCTGTAATAAGACCTGTGTGCATGGAAACTACAAGGGGAAGAGACTGAACAGGAAGAATTTCCCAATAACATGAACCATCTCACGCTGGTGGGGAGGGGAGGATTCTTACCCCAGGGTTCAATCCACATCTGACCCCAGTGCCCAAAGACTCACAGATCAGAAGGCTCATTCGTATCTTTTAAGGTCCCTACAACCCTAAGATCAAATATTCTAACTCCCAATAAAGGAATTAGAATTGATGCATTGGTAGTTACCAACAAACGTAAAATTCTTTCCTATAAACGGGTCACTTATTTCTGTACTTTATTACATTTCAATCAAAACGTCATTAGACAAGTGTGAAAAAGGTCCGTTCTGTACAATGAAACCATTTGGGTGTTATGTTAAAACGAGATCAGGCAGTGCTTGACTTCATTTTGCATTGTTTTAGGCTTGACTTAGCTACAAGAATCACTGCATGGAAGCTGTTGCTGCTGCTGCCTCTCTTCTTCACCAGCCACAAAGCCTTTCCTTAAGAGTGAAAGTCCTTTAGATTAAGAAAATACTGTCAATCAGGAAGGGATTAATAGTGCCCCAATGAGCAAATACAATAAAAACCCAAGGTAATAAATGATCTTCGCCTCCAAACCCATATCCATTGTGGGAGGTACCTATTGCAGAAGAGTAATTATAAGGATCAGTGCCATATGTCACTGTTTATATTGGAGTTTGTGGGAACAAGTGAAAACATGTTTTCCTTTTCTTGTTATCAACCAAAAAATAGCTACTGCTTCAAACATGTGAAATTGAAAATGAAAAATATGAGAAAGACTGAAATATTACAATGATACCTCATGTATAAAGCAAGGAATGTTTCCACATAAGTACATTTCCTCAGATGTCTTTAAGATGCTCCTCCTGTAAATACCATAACACTTATTTTAACAATGGTAAAAATGTTTCTAATGTGACATTTTACTTATGATTTAGGGTCATGATTATGATCATCAGTTACATTTTTCTGTAAACTTGGGATGCTTCCAAGGGCTACTAGTCGGTAGGACTGTTTGCCATTCTGCCACTAAACCGTCCTATTACTACGCTTTCTGAGCTGGTCTTGACACCATGCTATCTGTTCTCACTGATCAGTGCTGTGATGTGCCTGACTCCTTCAATAAGCTGCCACCATCTAAATTTTAAAAACCTTTGGGTAGTGAATCGGAGCCATATTTATTAGACTCTTATGTCAACTTATGCAGTGAGGACCTCTCCAACAGAATAAGGGTTGTGAACCTTGTGACAGCTCTTTTAGTGGCTTGTAGATGCTTTTCCATTGATTGTGAACTCTCAGCTTGGAATAAGAAAGCAGAATTTGCAGAAATCTGACCTATGAATAAGTGGGGTATTACTTTATATCAGCTACTTTAACATTTTTTCCTTTCCCTTCTGGACTTTCCCTGTTTCCTTCAACTAATGTCACTTTTTCAACCTGTAGATGGACATGGAGACTCACAAGAGCAAAATTCTCTCTTTTCTCTCTGGTCAGTCTGCCGATTTTTGATATAGTTATCACTTTTCACATTTGTTTTTAATCTGTTCAGGCTTTGGAAACCAGATCACTAAGCTCATCTCCTGACTTACAGTCTAGTACTCTTGGGCTCTTTCTCCTATTCTATACTTTGTTCTCATTCAAACTACAACTGCAGTCACTCTTATAAAATCACTTGTTTATAAATCAGCAACAGCAAACAGGGGCAAGTCATATTCCCTCTAAAAGCTAGTGTATATTTTTGTGTAAATACATGTATGTAAACATATGAGGGGGCAGTGATTAAAGAGCTAATCCATAAACAAAGTGCATAAAACCTATATTATGCACTGTGAGGGTATTTTTTGGCTGTGAAGAACTCAAATACCAGTTATGTGTTCCTAGTGATCAAGAATAGCCACTTACTATTACATGTATGAGTATGTGGTTAAAAGGGACCAAACCAATCCCAGCCCTAGATACACATCCACAAGAACAGAAAACAGGGACTCAAACAAATTATTTCCATGCCAATGTTCACTGTATTATTATTCACAACAGAAGATGAACCCAAAGAGGTCCACAGCAAGGCACATCACAATTAAAATGCCAAAGATTAAAGACAAAGAGAGAATCTTAAAGGCAGCAAGAGAAAAGCAGTTACCTACAAGGGAGCTCCCATAAGACTGCCAGCTGATTTCTCAACAGAAACTTTGCAAGCCAAAAGGGACTGGCATGAAATATTCAGTGATGAAAAGCAAGGACCTATTACCAAGATTACTCTAACCATCAAAGTTATCATTTAGAATCAAAGAAGAGATAAAGAGTTTCCCAGACAAGAAAAAGCTAAAGGAATTCATCACCACCAAACCAGTATTACAAGGACTATTAGACAGACATCTTTAAGAAGAAAAAAGTAAAAAGGCAAAAAATATGAATAAAATGGCAATAACTATATACCTATCAATAATTACTTAAAATGTAAATGAATTAAATGCTCTAATCAAAAGACATAGTGTGGATGAATGGATAACAAAACAAGACCTACACATATGCTGCCTACAAGAAAATCACTTCAGATAGAAAGACACACATACAGACTGAAAGTAAAGGGATAGAAAAAGATATTTCATGCAAATGAAAATGAAAAAAAAAAACTAGAGTAGCAATGCTTGAATCAGATAAAATAGATTTTATAACAAGAGACAAAGAAGGACCTAGCAATTCCACTTCTGGGTATTTATCTGAAGAAACCCAAAACACTAATTCGAAAACACATATGCACCCCAGTGTTCACTGCAGCGCTATTTACAATAGCCAAGATATGGAAGCAACCTAAGTGACCATCGATAGATGAATGGATAAAGAAATGGTACATATATACAAAAAGAAAGAAATCTTGCCATTTGAAACAACACAGATGGACCTAGAGGGTATTATGGTAAGTGAAATAACAGAAAGACAAATACTAAATGTTTTCACTTCTACATGCAATCTAAAAAACAAAATAAACAAACAAAACAGAAACAAACTCATACACACAGAGAATATTTTGATAGTTGCCAGATAGTAGGATGGGGGGAGATGGGAGAAAAAGGGGATGGGATTAAGCTGTACAAATTGCCAGTTATAAAAATAGTCATGGGGATGTAAAGTACAGCATAAGGAATATAGTCAATAATATTGTCATCACTATGTATGGTGTCAGATGAGTACTAGACTTATTGGGTGATCACTTTATAAGTTATATAAATGTCAAATCATTACGTTGTACACAGAAAACTAATATTGTACGTCAACTGTAATTGAAAAATAAATTTTTTTTAAAGTTTTTATTTTAAAGAAAAAAGCACTTCTCCAGGTATTCACTTGGAATCCTAGGACAGAATGAACAGAGTATCTACCCCAAAGCATGCAATCTTGACAGCATTTCATTAAGTTTTCCTTTTAAAAACACTGAACTCAAAATGAGACACTTCAAACTGGCATCTCCAAATGTTCGCCTTCCTTGGCATCCCTACCCCATACACACAGGGAGGGTTAAATAAATAGATACCCTTTCTAATTTCCTGTTTCTATAATATTAGTGGCACCACAAATTTCCTAATTCCTAACTCAAAATCTTCATCATCTTTGAATTTTCCTTTCATGCCTTCTATACTCCAATCCGTTATCAAGGACTGGTGACTTTTCCTTTGCAATATCTTTCTCTTTTTTTTCCTCCTAGTCCCCCTGAATTTAGATTCCAGCCTTTATAACTTCAGACTTGAACTATCATAGCCTATTAACCAGTCTTCTAGTCACCAATGTCTCTATCCTCAAATCCATATACTACCATCATCCTAAAATGTTGTTTTCATCATTTTCCCACTAGATTGTAACCCACATCATGGCAGGGACTCATTCATCTTTAAACACTGTATAACCTGGCATATGTTTAATCAAATTTTTTGAATGAATTAATGAATACATAAATCACATCACTCTCCTTCTCAAAACTTTAATTTCCCACGGTCTACAATGAAAGTTACACACTCAAATATCTAAATACCTACTGGGGCCAAGCATGAAATGTGAGTGAGTAAAGGTGTGTGTAAAACAACAGGAAGTGGTGGGTACTGAGGCAAACTGGAGAGCACATATCATCTAAAGGGGCAGCTGCTTGCTGTTTCCACAAATTGCTGGCATGATGAAACATAGGCCCAGTATTGCCAGGTCTTCTGGTTTTTCAACGTGAGTTGAAAGCACCTATTTCTACATAGAATCTGGTTTTTAAATAGTGACAACCAACTCCACTTAGTTAAAACTACTGACTCCATTTAGGTAAAAAACAAAGCCTCAAAACACTGGGCAGGCCAAATAGAATACATTTATGGGCCAAATGCAGCCCTCAAATCACAAGTTGATGACTCTGCTCTGTAGAATAGAAGAGGAACACCTTGCCTAACATTCCAAATCCTTCACTGTGAATTCTGAGGCCACCCTGCCAAAGTTTTTTGTCCACTACTTCCATAGAAGAACCCTCTGCTTTGGCGCAGCAGTTGTCAAACTTCAGCGTGCCACCTGGAGGGCTTGTTAAAACACAGATTGCTAGGCCTCACTGCCCGCATTTCCAATCCAGGTAGCAAGCAGGGTCTGAGAACCTGAATTTCTAACAGGAAATGCTGGTGCTATTGGTCTGTGGACCACACTTCGAGAACCACTGCTCTAGTTAAATTACTCCTACTCTCAGGCACACACTGAATTTTGCTCACATTGTTCTACCTCCCCAGAAAGCCTTCCCTCTTCCTTTCAGCCCACCTCCTTCTGTAAACTTTGACTATGACAGTCCTTCCATGCCTCCAAATTCCTGTAGCACTTAGGAGCCATGCCATCTCCCCTTTACCCATCACTGTTTAGTGTCTTTTCCTGTTAACTGGTTACTGGTGCCAATGAGGTTGTGTATTCTCAGAGACCAATGGCCAGGTCAACACTTGCATACACCTGACTGTAAGCCACTTAAAAGTAGGGGTCCTGTCTTGTCCCTCACCATATCCCTCAAGCTGTAAAAAAGCCTGGTATACAGTTGGTACTCACTAAACAGTTCCTAAGTGAACATTTGACAGATCCATGAAATGAATGTGCAGATAAGTGGGGTTGAAATTTGGGTACATAAATTTTCTTAGAGAACTTTTAGTTCTGTGTAATGGTTTGGTCAGGATGGAAAACTAATAAAAATGTGATATTTTGCAATAAATTGCCAATAGGTAACAATTATCTGTAGCAACACATTTTGTACATAAATAAAACAGTGAATGTTTAAAAATCTGATTTAAAAATTGCTAAGAATAAATCCTTGATCTCCAGGATTTCTTACCACTCAGGGATGTAAACTAGTCATAATATCACAAGATGAAATTAATAGAATTCTATATTTGCACAATATGCAATAAAAAAATTAAGATGAAAGTAATTAATTCCCCATCATATTCAGAAATAGTGATCAGTCCTTTTAGATACAGTTTGGATGATAATATATTTATCCAGGATTCCAAAGGCTATGTGAAAACAAAATTAAAAGCTGTTCGTCTATCATTTCTTCCAGCTATAGAGTAGCACCTGCTATCAAGTGATTTATGAGTAGAAACTTGGTCTCCAAGCTAAATCAGAATAAAGCCACAGAAGACTTTATAGAGCAAACCCAATTTTGGAACTACTGGAAGAAAAAATTAGAAAATACTACATATTTTGATAAATAGCCCTAAGTTCTTATTTGGCTTTTTTTTTTTTTTTAACAACTCCACACTTGATGGTATTACAATCAATGAAATAAGAGAAAAATTAACATCATTTGGCAAAGACAGAGAATCCAATTCCGAAACAAAACAAAACCAAACCCCACGAGCATATGAAGCATATTTACAGCTTTAAGCTAGCAGATGTCACCTTACATCCGGATATTCGCCTTATCTACCAGGACCATAATGCTCTTGTTTGCATGAAGATTCAGCCAAGACAACCACAGACGGTATCGAAGCTGACCAAGAACTATTCAAACTGAGCAAAAAAATAAAAATAAAAAAAATTACAAAGCCAAGTTAACAAAAATACTAAGTGGCTTATTCCAAGTTTTAAAATCATTAGCATTCTAAACAATGAAACAAATTTATTCAGTAAAATAATCCTGAAATTTCATAGTAAAACTACCTGCCAGAATTATGGAAAGAAATGCTATCAGATGAATTGCTAAATAGCAACTTCCTACTCTACTATTTGTACCAGCAGATGTTTCTTACTAACAGATGACTGAATAATAACATCCAGTTCTTTGGTAGAGAATGTGGAGGTTCAGAAGACTAGATTCTAGGGCCGGCCCGGTGGCTCAGGCGGTTAGAGCTCCATGCTCCTAACTCCGAAGGCTGCCGGTTCGATTACCACATGGGCCCGTGGGCTCTCAACCATAAGGCTGCCGGTTCGACTCCCACAAGGGATGGTGGGCTGTGCCCCCTGCAACTAGAACCATAAGGTTGCCGGTTCGACTCCCACAAGGGATGGTGGGCTGTGCCCCCTGCAACTAGCAACAGCAACAGGACCTGGAGTTGAGCTGCGCCCTCCACAACTAAGACTGAAAGGACAACAACTTGACTTGAAAAAATAAAAAGTCCTGAAGTACATACCGTTCCCCAATAAAGTCCTGTTCCCCTTCCCCAATAAAATCTTTAAAAAAAAAAAAAAGACGACGACGACTAGATTCTAGAACCACCTCTACTACACTATGAATCTGGGCATTTCTCTTAGCCATATTCATACCACAACAGTTCTAACTACAAAACCAAATTTACAGTTAATAAAAATGTTGTATAATAAAATAACTATAAAGTACATACTATAAAGTATTATGCTCATATTAAGAAATAATCTTGTTACAGTCAAATTGTCATGTTTATAAACAAATAGTCTTGGAATGACTTTCATGTTATACAGTTACCAATTTTTAGAATGTATTCCAAATATAGCCTGTGACAGAAGATGCCCTACCCTCTCTTTTCTGCAAGTTATCAATAGGGTGCATTTTCAGAACCTTAGACATACAAAATTGATCCTAACTTTATAGATTTCCTATCAGAGGAAACCCCTTCAATGTATGGTGATTCCACCATGGACCCACATAAGCGTGACATACAAAAAAGGGGGAAATGCACCAGAAATAGATTAAGCCACGATCATGCCAGAAGACGGTATGTCTAAGAAGATTTTCAGGGCTCATTAATAAATCAGAATTTTCCCCTCTAACCACAGAATTCAGAAACTAGGTAAGTGAAAAAGAGGGGCTGGAAGAGAGCATCGAAGGTTAAATACCTCTGAAAGGGATGTAGGGATTAAGATCTCCCCCAGGGAAATCGAGAGGAAGGATGAACAATGAAGTTCTTAAAAGAAATTTTAAATTCAATTTGAAACGGAGGATGACGCACAGCTGAGCTTCAATTACAAGTTTCCTATTGCATTGGCACCCAGCATTCCCCACCTGCCTTAACGACTCACTAACTCGCGCTGAATGAAGGCATGCATAATCGCAGAGCTCCTCCTCTGAAAAAGAATACTTTTTCGAGTACTCCTCTTCACAGGTGTGCTCAGGAAAGAAAAAACACACACCCCAAAAGGCAAGAACTTTCAACTTTATGCAACTTACAGGTAAAAGGGGCTGCGGACGCAGAGATATTAGCAAATGGGAATCCCTGGCCCGTTCTGCGCGGGCAGCGTCGGCCACACAGGACAGAACGGGGCCCAGGGCCTGACTCCAGGACTCGCCTCGAGCCCCGTAGTCTGTCCCACCCCAGGTGGCATCACAGTCTCCTCGTCCGGCTCCCGGACGCCAGGTCGCCCGCGCTCACTGCCCCGCGGAGGCTGTCTGTCTAACCCCAACCACCGCCCTCCTAAAAGTCCTCCATCGCCTCACCAAAAAATGTGTGGCCCGGGAAGTCCACTACGTGCGCCATCCCTTACAGAATGAGCAAGTTAGAAGCCAGGACAGGGAAAAGGAAACCAAACGAGTCCGGGTAGGTTCGAGAGAGGCTGAGTCGGAGCAGGAGCGAAAGCCAGGCGGCAGCGGCCACGCAGGCTGAGGCGTGAGGAAACGCGAGGACTCGCCGACGAGGAACAGTGCAAAACCCGCGGGGCGGGCGGATCCGTAAGACAGCAAGTCCGGACCTCGCACCGCTGGAGACGCCCGGTCGGCAGGACGTCGCACCGCCGCCCTGGATTAGCCCGCTCCGATCTCCCCGTCCGACTCCGGGGCAGGCTCTGGAGCCTCCAAGGCTCACACACTCACCGCAAGCGCCGCCCCGGCGCGGCCGCCCGCCGCCCTCGGAGCGACCTCCGCCCCGCCCTCCGCGCCCCGCCCGCGGAGGCTCCACGCGGCGGCGTCGGGGGCCACGTAACGGCGCATGCGCTCTCCGTGCGCTGGCAACAGCCCGGGCGGAACGTTACTAGCTCGGCGTGCAGGTTTCCTTAGAGACGGAGCCGGGCCGGGCGGCCCCGGAGACCCTGCGGCTACAGCCGGGCCGTTGGAGAAGCCAAGATGCCGTCGAAGAGAAAGGACAAAAGGAAAGGCGAGAGCAAAGGCAAAGACAACGAGAAGTAAGGAGAAGCCACCCTGGTGTCCCCTCTTCCTGGGCCTACCCTCCGGGGTCGGGTCTGAGGACCGCCTGACGCAGGGGTTGGCTGTGTCACCTTTCCTCCTGGACCCTCCTGGACCCATCGCGACCCACGTCTCACTCTTCCTGATTCTGAGAAGGACAGTGCCCATTGTTCAAAAATTCCCCGAAATGCATGCCAAATCCTATTGCCTCGACTAAGACAATAGAGTGTCAGATTTGGGACGCTGAAGTAATTTAGACACAGCACCTGCCTGTGTGTAATGCATTAATGATGGAGGCAGATAAGTTCCCAAAGAATAGAAGTAACACAGGATTGAATTAAATAGGCACTAGTAAAGGAACAAAGAACAGAACGAGGAGGAAGAGTTCTGACACAGAAGTGAAGGTCAGGGTAACATTTCTTGGGATATTGGAGGTGCTCTAGACCAGCGATGTCCAATAGGGTAGTCACCTGCCATGTGTGGCAATTAAATTAAAATTAATTAAAATAAAAAATTCAGGTCCTCAGTTGTACTAGCCACATTTCACATGCTCACTAGGCACATATGAGTAGTGATGACTATATTGGATAGCCCAGATATGGAACATTTCCATCCTCACAGAAAGTTCTATTAGACAGCACTGCTCTAGACCAGTGGTTCATAACCCAGGGCGATTTCACCTTCCAGGGGACATTTGGCAATATCTGTAGACATTTTTGGTTGTCACATCTGGGGATGTGTGTTACTGGCGTCTAGTGAGTAGAGACCAAGGATGCTGTTTAACATCCTCCAATGCACAGGACAACCCCCTACCCCCACCCCCAACAAAGAATTATTTAGCTCTGAATGTCTGTAGTGCCAGGGTTGGGAAACCCTGCTCAAGACTATAAACTTCTGTAGAATAGGCATCTAGCAGAGAGCCTGGAGCATAGCAGATGCTTAATATTTGCTCAATAAACAAATTAAGGTGTCTGCTTGTATATGCTTCAACTTGGATGTTTTTTCCACAAGAACTGTGCTCTGGGTTCATTCATTCTAGTCTGAGAGAGTTCTGCTATGTGGTTGAGATGATCTTGAACATCTAAATGATGATTGAAGTAGTTCTTTGGGCCTGTTAAGGATTACATTTGGTTCCAAGGAAATCCTAAAAGGTTTGACCAAATTGGGTAATTGTTCAGATTTCCCCAAACTGATTCAAACCCCTGAAGTGATACTGCTCTAGCACCAACCCTTTGCAGGTTTAGAGTTGCTGCTCTATTGCCACTAGACCTGTTGGGTGACCCTGGTGGTTCCTAGTCATACCTGGTGTCCAACAACACTATGGAAGCATGAGGGAATCCCCCACACTTGTAAAATTTGTGAAGTCAGTTGTTTAAGAGAGCAATACATGTTCAGTACAAAAAGTTTAGGAAATACGCAAAGTCAAAGGAGGAAACAAAAATCCCCTCTAATCCCATCATCTAAAGATAAGCACTGCTATCATTTTGGGACATTCTTTTTCTTCTTTATAAAATGATAGACCAATGTACATACTTATTTGTAGCTTCCCCCCATGTATTAATGTAAGTATTCTTCTATGGTGTTTTTTCTTTTACATAACTGCATAAAAGTTAGTCCACTTTTTAAAAGTGCCAAGGGCTTATCACATTCTTGAAACGCACTAGCATATGCTTTCTATTTTTGACCATGCATCTACAATACACGTATCAACAATGAGCAACATTGAGGGTGACAGACCTCTTATTCCTGGGATTTTCCATGACTCATGGAAACAAACCCTGTTTTGTTTCTACCACCAGTATTAGTGGTCCTTCCATGAGAAGTCCTGTCAGATTTCTTGCATCAACCACTCTGAGCAGGTTAGACTTGATAACTTCAGATAGCGATTGGATGACTGTAGCAAGGCAGTCTATCACTACTGCCTAAATCGTGCTGGAAAGGGAGGTCAACAGCTGTTAACAGGCTGGGGCAGTTGGGGGTGGGGCTGGCCTTAATTTGTAGAGAACAAAAGGTGAGCATGGGACTAGAAAGGGGTCAAGAACCAGGAATTGAGGAGTGGGGATGGAGGGTGACAGTATAGAAAGGTCCACACATTCTTATGTGTGAAAATATTTAGAATTCAAATAATGGGTGAAATCTTCTTAGTTATTATCTAAATATATATCCAGTGCCTATCGTATGTAAGGGGTAGTGTTTTGTTAATGCTCATACACTAAATATTTTGAAAAATCTCCCCTTTTATCATTTTAATCTTTGAAGCCATTCTTTATTATTGTTTTAAAATTTCCTCTTCACCTCTGTATAAATGATTATGGTTTGTTTGTCAGCAATCCTTAAACCCTGATGCATTATGGCGCCAGCAGATAAAGTATTTAACATACTTGCCCTAATGACTTGATCTTTTGTCCAAGGCCTATCAAAAACAACACAAAACAAAAACAAAACCCAAAACAACCTAAAACAAAAACAAAACTGGGGTTGGGATGGGTGGAAGGTTACGGAAATATGGACTTCAAGTTGTAGTTACAGTACAAATGTATCATGCAGAAGAGGAACTAAGGTAATGCATTTGCAGTGGAGCGAGCCAAAGATTAAGATGGAGCGAGTAGGAATAGAAAAGACAGTACAAATACGAGCTAATCAAAGAAGTAAATGAAAAGATGTGAAAGCTTTTTGAAATGAATTTGACTTATCATGCCTTTTCTCTTTGTTTTCCCAGTCCTTTAGAGTTACGCTTTAAAGCTCCCCTATTCCAGGAAGAAGCACCTACTAAATTAACTCCCTTACCAAGTAAATAGGTATTTCTTATTAACTAATTTATCCAATAATATTTGCTCATATGGGCCACGCAATACCAAACAAAACAAATGATAATAGAGAGATGTAATATTATTATAGTAGAGAATAGTTACATGCTATCAATGTCCTCTTCCCATGTAGGAAGACAGTAAAAATTGATGAATCTGCAGTGGAGAGAGCCAAGGCCAACGCTTCCCTTTGGGAGGCCCGGCTGGAAGTCACAGAACTCTCTAGGATTGAGTACCGTGATGTTTCCCGGAGACTTGCCGAAACTAATGAGGACTTAAAGAAACAGCAGTATAAAATGGAGAAAGACACAATGTCTGTATTAAGCTACCTGAAGAAGCAGGATCAGGAGAAAGATAATATGGTAGGTAGGTAGAAACACTCCTGAGCCTCAATAACTACCTTTGTGTCATTATGTATTTTAAGGATTTTAATTCCTTGAAATCTTATCATATGGTTAAGACAATTCGGTTGACTTTAACTCTCCTTGAAGCAGGACGCTGTTTCAGAATGACGTTACTGTCATAACTGGCTCTTATTTTCCCTTCTTGTCCCATGTTCTCTTGTCTAAAACAGATTGATGATCGTAAGGGAACATTTTGATCCATTTTATTTTAAGGACAAGAACATGGTATATGATCTATATATCTTTTGATATTGATGCATAGTTTTAATGATTTGTAAAGTAACTCACTGATAATTCATGATCACATGATTATGAACCCAGCAAGTTGATCTTGAGTTTATCTTATTGTACCTTATTTAAAGGTTTGAGAGTAAAGCTGTTATTTTAAATCTGGAAGAAAAAGGGATGGGAACTAACATTTTGTCGCCCTGTTTTGTGCCTGGCACTTTGCTAGGTACTTTATCTCTGTTATTTAGTCCTTTTAATAACCCGATGTAGCTGTTGTAAAGGCAAGCGGAATGTTTTATCATGATTTTGCTTCAGCAACTTTGGGACAAATTAAAAGTCCTAAATTCTGGGGGGAAAAACAACCCATGTAGCTACAATATTGCCATTCCCATTTGTTCTACAGATGAAGAAAGTAACTCTCAGAAAGGACAGGTATCTTGCCCAAAGTCACATAGCTAGTAGGTGTTAAAGTGGAATTTAGGTGGAACTACAAATTCTTCTTTTCCCATCTGCCTCTATGAACCCCCTGGAAATCCAAGGAAATTTCCACCATGCTGAGGATGATGTGCTTCATTCCCATGTATGTTTTTGTACTTTTACTATTTATCATGTATCTACAACAAAACATACGGAAGTCTTGTTTTAAATTCTACATTAGTAGTATCATATTGTACATGTCTTTGGCAACTAGTTTTTTTTACACAACATCATGTTTTTGTGGTATACTCAAAAAATCACATGATGACAGTCCATTTTTAAAAAATTTGTAGAGCATGCTTTATTTTTTCATTTATTCTTAACTGCTTTATAATATTCTATACCCCCCTGTGGGTCAGTTAGATTCCATTTTTGTGTTATTACAAACATTCAGTGAACATTCTTCTGTATGTCTGCATGTGCCCATGTGTGAGAGGTTCTCTAGAGTAGGCACTTAGACATTAAATTACTATATTATGGGGCATGCATAATTTCAACTTCACAGGAGTTTAAATTGAGTTACACAGAGGTTATAGCAATTTATACTGTCATAAGTGGTGTATTAGAGTGAGTTCCTGTTGCCCACATTTTTGTTAATACTTGATATTATACTTAATAATTTTTGCTTAATTTTATGGGTATAAATTGGTATCCCAGTGTTTTAATTTGTATTTTTCTGATTAATCGCTTGAACATCTTCTGTATGTTCCTTCTCCCATTTATTATTGTTTATTTATGTTTGCTTCAGTACACATATAAACAAATATTGGAGTGATGCAAAGCATGGCTTCTACATAAAGGTAACATGCACATTCATGAATCACTCTATACTTTTTTAAATGCCACCTTTTCAGTGAGACCTTCCTTACTGCCCTCTTTAAAATTAAAACTGCTCCCTTGTTTTATTGTCTTTGTCATATTTGTTACTTTCCACCATATGCTGTATGCATGTTACTTATGCATTTGTTTATTGTCCCCTTTCCTGATTAGAATGAAACCTCTCAGAAGTAAATAATTTTGAAGTCTTAAAAATTATTGTTCAGTGCTGTATCTCCAGCACCTAGTATGGGACTGGCACATAATAGACATTCGTTAAAATATGTTTGCATGCTTGAGTGAATGGCTTGTGAGTGTACTGATGCTTTGAAAAAGTTAATAGCAATCAAAATTAAGTTCACGATGAGGGGCAGCCGATTAGCTCAGTTGGTTGGCGTGCGGTGTTCTTAACAACAAAGTTGTTGGTTTGATCCCCACATGGGACAGTGAGCTGCACCTTCCACAACTAGATTGAAACAAGTACTTTACTTGAAGCTGATGGGTCCTGTAAAAACACACTTAAATAATTAAAAGTTTTAAAAAAATTAAGTTCAAAATGATACTGAAAGCATATTAGAGAAATCAGACAACTGGATACTTGTGTGGATTTTTCTGTATTTTATTAAAGTATAATTTTTGTGCATTAATGTTACTTTTTTTACCTTCTTTCCTAGGCAATTTATGTTTTTAAAATTACTTTTTGAATAATAGGCATTATCAAAATTGTCTTCTATAAAGTATTATTCTAAAGTAAATTTTAGGCCAGCCATACAAGTAATTTTCATAATTCATTACGTAGAAGCCTTGTGGCTTGTACTTGCTAATTGATATTGGTTTGCATTTATCAGTATCACTTGTATTTCTTGATTTTCATCTGTCTCCGTATATTAAGAGCCCACATCTGGCTGTAGCAAATGTGTAATTTTTCAAAATCATGGGTGCCCATTAAAACCAAAGAAACCGTTTTGGGGGGAAGAAGTAAAGTAGATTCAGTATATCCTGGTTAATCAGCTCTCCTATAGTTTTATTACTCATTCTTTTATTTTTTAAACTTATTTAAATTGTTTATAGTCTTAGTTCATGGTAATTGTAGAAATATTAGAAATTAAATGTTTTTAAAATGATTGTATCTTGAACAAAATTCGATTTTCCTTAAGAGTGGGTTTTTGTATTTAATGCTTTGTTCAATCAAACACAAAATAAATCTCATATTACACAGCTGTCGTACATGACTTAGGACTGTCTCAATTTATTTTTTCGAATTTTTAGGTTTTCCTTAAACTAGTCTAAGATACTATTTAAAACAATATTTTACTTCTGTATCCTCTGATTACATAACCATGTCAAGGAGTTTTTAGTTTACAAAGCTACTCAGATTCCCTACTAAAACAAACTATAATAGCATCCTTGGGAAAAATGATTGATTCCAAAACTGGGGCAGGGAAAGTAAGTAAAAGATAAGCCTGGAATATCTTTATGTGCCAGAAAGTAAGTAAAAACTATTAAAGGACACAGGGGCTAGCTGGAAGGGGCTGCCACTGCCCAAATCTGGGATAATCAAAATAAATAATGACAGTACTAGATTATAACCGATTGAATAAAGTAAGTCCATGAGTGCACACTGCTAATAAATACATAAATTAATAAATGAGGGAGAAGGGAAAGATTTCCTTATAGTAGAATGCAGTAAATTATTAACTTTCCATTTGGCATTTTAGTAATAATTGACGCAGTCAAGAATCATCAGTGGATGCTAAAACTCGTGGGTGTTAGTTTGATGAGTGGAAGTATATATGCATAGTTTCAAAATATCTTCCCACAAATTACTTAATAGTTACAAAAGGAAAAATAGTAACTTTTAAGTTGAAAAAACTGGCAAACACAATCTAACCCACTGATTAAAATTGACATCAGTCACCTCATGATGTGAATCACCGGAAAGGACACACCATCGCTTTGGCAGTGCGTGCCTGCCGACAAGGCATAACCTGAATCTATTCATGAAGAAACATCAGACAGTCCTAACCTTGGCCAGTGTTCAAAAATGTTGGTATTATAAAAGACAAACTGTTCCAAATTAAAGAAGACTGGGATACATGACAAGTAAATGTAATACATGATCGGGGATTATATCCTGGACCAGAAAAAGAAAAGTTGCAATAAAGGGCATTATTGGGACCAGTAGGGTAAAGTTTGAGTATGGACTATAGATTATATCAATGTTAAATTTTCTGATTTTGATAATTGTACTGTGCTTCTAAAAAAGAATGTCCTGGGCCGGCCCTGTGACTCAGGTGGTTGGAGCGCCGTGTTCCTAATGCCGAGGTCGCCAGTTCGATTCCCACATGAGCCAGTGAGCTGCACCCTCGACAGCTAAGATTGTGAACAATGGCTCTCCCTGGAGCTGGGCTGCCGTGAGGAGCCGGAGATTGGTGTGGGCTGCTGCAGGCTGCCGTGTGCTGCCGCTGGCTGCCAGCCCCAAGAGCTACTGTGAGTGGCTGACCAGCAACCAACTGCCTCAGCCCGGGGGGGAGCGCAAGGCTCATAATATGAGCATGGGCCAGGAAGACTTGGCCTACACAATTAGACTGAGAAACAACGGCTTGAAGGGGGGAGAGGCGGACGAAGAGGAGGGGGAAATGTCCTTTTTCTTAGGAAATACATAGATATTTAGGGATAAATAATCATGACGTCTCAAAGTTATTCTCACATGGTCCAGAAAAAACAGTGTAAAAAAAGTATATATCATCTGTATGTACCTAATAATTAGGTATTTAGATAGATTATAGATACATAGAGAGAAAAGCAAATGTGGCAAAATTGAGTGAAGAATGTATGAGAACTATTTGTACTCTTCTTGAAACTTTTCTTTTAAAAGGTTACCTAGATAAGAGAAATGCAGATCAAAACTACAGTGAGATACCACTTCATACCCATGGCTACTATCAGGAAAACTGAAAATAACAAGTGTTGGGGAGATGCAGAAAAGTTAGAACCCTTGTGTACTATTGGTAGGAATGTAAAGTGGTGCAGCCATTATAGAAAACATGATGGAGGTTCCTCAAAAAATTAGAATTGCCGTATGATACAACAATCCCACTTTTGGGTATATTCCCCAAAGAATTTAAAGCAGGATCTTGGAGAGATATTTACACATCCATGTTCCTTGAAACATTATTCACATAGCCAAGAGGTGGAAGCAGCCCAAATGTCTACTGATGAGATGGAAAAAGAAAATCATGCAGCCTTAACAAAGAAGGAAATCTTGACACATGCTACCACATGATGAACCTCAAGGACATTAAGCCAAGTGAAATAAGCCAGTCTCGAAAGGACAAATTTTAATGATTCCACTCATCAAGTATCTAAAGTCAAAATCCATAAATAGAAAGTAGAAAGGTAGTTGCCAAGGGCTGTTGGGAAGTCAGAGAAGGAATTAGTGTTTCGTGAGTATAGAGTTTCAGTTTTGTCAGATGAAAAAGTTATAGAGACCTGTTGTACAACAATGTGAATATACTTAACACTACTGAGCTGTACATTTAAAAATGGTTAAGGCGGTCAATTTAATGTTCTGTTCTTTACCACCATTAAAAAGAAAAAGTTACTCTGGTAATTCTGATGATAGCCAGGTTTTGGAAACTGGCAATAGCAGATTAAGGTTATGGAGTATGTCCTCTCTTCTCTTCCCACCATACTCAACCTCTCCAACCTGCCAGTTTTAATATCATGTAAAAACAAGGCTACTTAATAAAGGCAGGGCACAGAGCAATTTCTTTACCTTCCTGATTTTCATCTACAGATTGAAAAACTGAAACAGCAATTGAATGAAACAAAGGAAAAAGCCCAAGAGGAGAAGGAAAAATTGGTGAGTATCTATGTTTCACTTCCTAGGTGGTCAGGTTTCTGGCAAACTCGTATTTAAGACAATGAGAGTAAATGAATCGGTCCTGTGAGAAGCTCAGCAATCTTAAAGCTCACACTTGTACAGAAGCTCAAAATTATGTTATTGTAGAAAACCATCTGGTATTAGTGGTGCTTACTGATCCTGAGTTTGACATTCATTTTAGAGCTTTTCAGTGGATCAAGTTAGGAAAATGTATTTTTTTAAAGATGAAAATATATTGTGAAATATATTACTAGTCCATACTAACACTTTGAATTCAGACGCAGGAATACAGCATTTTTACTTAACTTTATCTGTGTCTCCCTTTTCCCTCACCAAAAATCCTGGTTCTTAATGATACGAGTATAATTGTGTAGTTGCTTTAAACTTCAACACCTCAACAGTCACAGCATACCAGAACCAATACTACTAGTGGAAACAGTTTAAGATTTTGTGGGGTACTATTCCCCTTAGGATATACACCAATAAGGATCTACTATCAAATTACAAGGTTTAAAAGTCATTTGAAATAATTCCTTCCCGCGAGGTTATGCCACCAACTCGACAACACATTTTGCTTTTGATTTTTAGGAATTGCTTTTGAAAACTTTGTGTATATAAAATTATGTAATTATATAATTATTATTATGTAACATATTTATGTGGTTCCAAAGTAAAATCTATCAAACATGGTGTATTCTGAAAAATCTAACTTCTGTCCATGTGTTCACAACATACCAGAGTATATCGTCAAAATGGATTTTTGTTAACATGATAGGTGAGAAATGGTATCTCAGTGTATTTTCATTTTCATTTCTCTTATGAGGTGAGTCACACATTTTTTCATATGTTTGAGTGTCATCTGCATTTATTTTATATCTCTTATTTATTTTTTCACTGGTATTACTGGTGCTTACTGTGTTATTGGCCCTTTTTTCCTTCTTCCTCCCTCCTATTTTTCTCATTTCTCTCTCCTTCTGTTTCCTTTTTTCCTCCTCCCTCTTCTTTCTCCTCCTTTTCTCTCTTCCCCTTTCCTTCCTCTTTCTCCTATCTTCTTCTTCTTCATTTATTTATTAGAAATAGTGGCCCTTTCTTTGTCTCTTAATTTACTAATTTTAATTTAGGGTCAGGAATGTTATTTACCTTTCTTACAGATTAAAAATTTGTTTAATCTTCCCATACTTCTTTTAAATAAATATCTGCATTTTCTATACAATATCAGCTCGTTCTAGAATTTTTCTTATTCAAGGCACTTGGTATCTTTTAACAAAAATTAAAACTTTATGCAAAAATGAAAAGAGGACATTTCTTCAAAGAAAATAGACAAATGGCTTAAGGCTTAAGTGGAACTTGATTCTGTGTAACTTATGTTTTTTTTCCTAACTCATTTACCTGTTTTTTACATAAAGGAACAAAAGTATGCTGTGCAAATAAATGAGCTGGAGGGACAGTTCCTTAAGAAAGCCAAAGAAATTGGCATGATTCAGACAGAGCTGAAAACAATGAAACAATTCCAAAAGAGAAAAATCCAAGTGGAGCAAGAATTAGATGATGTAAGTTTCTTTTTTTTTTAAAAAAGAAGGTTGAAGTTAACTACGATGTTTGCAAAAGACTTCATAGACATTTACTCCTGTTAGATGGTAAAGGGATCCCTTTGACATTTCAGAGTTTTAGAGAGTAAAAGGATAAGACATATCAGTTTAGGACTGGATGCAAAAAGTCTTGACGGTTAGACTTTTCTTTTTCTAAGCATTGATTTCTTGGTAACTACACCAAATCTTAGCCAACACCTTCCTGCATTTATCAACAGTTAAACCTTTGCAATGGCTTCAATAAGAAACAAACTACGCTTTGAAAACATTAGGGGCAAAGCAGCAAAGTCCTAAAGGAAAATATGTTTAGACTGATGAATTATAATTTTAGTCAATTTTAGAGGGCTCTCTAGGTAGAAGTGGGTAGAATGAGGAAAACAATACTTCCAGAAAGTTTCCTTGACCTTGCTATCCTCTTTCTCTTATTTTTCATTCCCTCAGTTCAGAAGTTAGTTTTATTGCATTAGTGATAATGCAACAAATGTCCCAGATGAGTGCCAGGCACAAATACCTGAAATTAGCTTTGTGACTTTGGGCAAGTTACTTACCTTGGTTTCCTCATCTGTAAAATGGGAATAATAAGAGTTATTGTCTCAAAAGGTTGTTGTAAGGATTAAATGAGTTCATATGTGTAAAATGCTTAAAATAGTGTGTCACATATGTAGTGAGAATTATATTAACAGTGGTATGTAGCTCTCTGAAAAAAAAAAAAAGGTCCTGATTCGTAGCATTTGCTAATTTCCTTGGGAGTAAATACTTTTATTATGGCTAATTTGAAGTTACCAATGCTTTAACAACCTGCTATGAGCTGGCTCTACCACACCACTGAATATTCGTGAATACTCTACAAATATTAGTAGTAGTTGTAATAATACAAGTAGTATTGCCATCAAAGGTAACCATGTAGCACTTAGTGTAGGGGTTAAAAGTTGGTGCTCTGAAGTCAGACTGCCAGAGTATAAATATCGTCTTCACTATTTGGGTATCTTGTTAAATTTCCTCATCTGTAACATGGAGATGAGAGAAATAGTATCAACTTCAAAGGGTCATTGTGAAGAATTAATGAAATAATCTGTTTTATATGCTTAACACTGTGTGATAAATATTACCTGCTGTTGCTTATTCTGCTGCTGTTATTATTCCTGCTAAAATTATGATTATTATAGTTAGTAATATTTAAGGCTCTTCCTCGATCTCTTTTAGTGCCTCTCACTCTCAATCATGGTGTGTTTTCCAAGCATGCAGTGTCTCTCAGGCTCTCCTCTGGCTACCCAGAGTCCTACTTAGCGAGAAGAAGCTTTGACGGGAAACAGAAATTCCTGCTTCCTGTTTTAGCTAACTGCCAAGTTGAAAGGGTATATAAGAAATGGATGAGGTAGATAAGATAATGTTGTGGTTGAGATCCTGGACTTCATATCCTGGCTCTGCAGCTGATGGCTACTATGTGACCTTGGATAGTCTGTTAACTTCTCTGAGTCTCAGATTCTTCATTTGTAAGATGTGGGTGTCAAATCACCTGTCTCCTCTTAGAGATGTTGTGTGGATTAAATAACGAATATGTGTAAAGTACTTAGCACATTGGCTCACATCAATTCTTAGTAAGAGTAGTAGCATAGGAATTATTGATGTTTTGATTATTGTTATAATTATATAGCTTTAAAAATCTTAATAGAGGACTCTTTGAAGCTTGAATTAAAGGAAAGAATCAGCACATTTCGGGCAAGTTACGGAGTGGGAAGACACTTTCTTCGATTGACAGGAATGTGTTTTAACTCCTTGTCATAATTGTGTTGTTATCCCAAAACCTTCCCATGAGGCTAACGTTGTTTGTGAACATGATTACTTGTTGCTTTATAACTGTCGTCATAACTGTTGCTTTAAAATTCTTCTTAATTTCTGTAGCTCACCATTATACAAACTCCTTTGCAGTATTTCATGGGGAACTCTCTTCTATGGATTTCAAGCCCTTTAAAGTCCTTAAAATAGGAGCTATATAACTGTCTTCTCTAGTTATTTTATGTTTGTGTTCTTTAATCTTTATAAACTAAAAAAGGGGAGTAAGAGCCATATCATCTACTTGTGTATGTACTTGTCATTGCTCACAACTTCCTAGACTAGTACTTAATAATAACATTTGCTAAGTGAATGGTATGAGGAACCATTTAAAACTAAAACATTTCATAGAATTCATAGAATCTTAGAGCTGGAAGAAACTTTAGAGTCCATTTTAAGCCATTGTACAGATAAGGAAAACTGAGACACAGAGATGTTAAATGACTTTCGTGTTAAGTTGTAGAGCTGGTAGCAGAATCCCAGTGTCCTGAATTCCTGTCCAGCATCTCTAGTCTTGCTCCCTCTATTTCTTTATCTGTATTAGTTACCTATTACTGTAGAATAAATCACCCCAAATTACTGTTTTAGTGGCTTAAACAATAATAAACATTTGTTAAAAGCACAATTTCTATGGGTCAGGAATTCAGGAGTGGTTTAGCTGGGCAGTCCTGGCTCAGGGTCTCACATGAGGTGCCATCCAGGTATCAGCCAGCTGCAGTCACTGGAGGGCTTGACTGGACCCTGTGGGTCTCCTTCTAAGGTGCCAACTCACATGGCTGTCACATCAGTGCTGGGAATCACTGCTGAAGGCCTCAACTTCTTCCCATCAACTACCTGGGTGTCCTCGCAACTTGATGGATGACTTCACCCAGAGTGAGTAATCCAAGAGAAAGCCAGACAGAAGCTATCCTTTTCTCAACAGAGCTGGGAATCACATAGCATGACTTCTGTTATACTCTATTAGTTAGAAGGAAATCCTAAATCTGGCCCACATTCTAAAGGTGGGAATTAGGTTCCATCATTTGAAGGGAGGACTGTCAAAGAAGTTGTAGACATATTTTAAAATCACCACACCACCACAGTCCAAAATCCACACAGCTACAGGAGTGATCTTAAAATATCACAGTTCTGATCATGTTCTGATCACCTCCCTCAAGAATCTTCTTTAGTATTTCTCTACTGTAAACAGCGTGTTGTCCAGACACCTTAGCGTGAGTGTCAAGACCCTGCACCGACACTGGACCGTTATTACCTCCTTTTATTACACCTCCCCATGCTCACCCCCTTTCATCCACCCAATCTGGACATTCACTCATCTCTCAAGTCTTTTTTCTGCCTTTGTTACTTTGTTCACACTGTTTCCTCTACTTGAACTATATTCCTGATAGATCTCTGTAGATTAAAATTTTATCTATTCTTCAAAGGCTCAGCTCAAATGCACGTTTTCCATGAGACCTTCCCGCAGAGTCCCTTTTAAAAGTACTAATTTTCTTCCTGCTATTTGCAACAACTGGGATGAAACTTGAGGGCATTATGCTAAGTGAAATAAGTCAGACAGAGAAAACAAATACTGTATGATCTCACTTATATGTGGAATCTAAGAAAAGCCAAACTCAGAGAAACAAAGTAGAGTGGTGGCTTCCTGGGCTGGGGTTGGGGGAATGGGGAGACGTTGGTCAAAGGGTGCGAACTTCCAGTTATAAGATTAACAACTTCTGGGGAATCTAATGTACAGCATGGTGACTATAGCTAATAACACTGTATTATATACTTGGAAGTTGCAAAGAGAATAGATCTTACGTATTCGCACCACAAGAAAAGAAATGGTAATTAAATGATATGATGGAGGTGTTACCTAATGCTATGGTAGTAATCATTTTGCAACACATAAGTGTATCAAATCAGTACTTTAAACTTACACTGTGTTACATGTCAGTTATCTCTCAATAAAGCTGGGGGTGGGGGATAAATAAAAAGAGCAGAAAATAAAGGAATAATTTTCTTTTCTGTGTATTCCCATAGCATTTTGTGTCTCTTATGCCACCTGGCCCATTTATCTTGATATTATTTATCATTTGTCTTATCTCCCATACTAACTTGTAAATTTTTTGAATTACAAACAGTGTTGTCCTTTGTATTCATCCAAATGCAAGATACACAGTAATGCTCAATGAGTATTTGTTAAATACTGAATGGGTCTTTTCATTTAGAATGTAATTGAGGGATATCAGGTTTTCTAACTAGATGGGAGGAATCCTTTACAATGTATACGTCTACCAAATCATTACAATGTGCACCTGATGTGACGTGATGTGATGTACCTTACAGTTTCATCAATTATACCTCAATAAAGCTGGAAGAAAAAAATTCAGAAGGAAAATCAAGTTTCATTTTATATGAAAATAAAACAGATTGAATCAAGTGAAATTCCTTAACTTTTCAGGAACTCTCAAAATAGTCATCCTAAGTGTGGGTAGATATTCTGAATCAAAGTGAGTTAGGAGCTAGTTGTGCATATTTTAGTGGGCTGTGGTGTATTTTTTTGTTTGTTTTTTTTTTAAAGAACAATGTTGCCACCTAGGGGAGAAATAGATTTCAAAACAGGGCTGTTGGGTCAGGAAGACTTAAAATTCAAAGGCCAAAAAAGATACTGGCTTATGGAGAAAAATAAGGTAGTTCTGTGGAATCCCAAATACATATGGAAGAATTAAGGCAGGTGTAGGGGTCTGTGAACTTAAAATTGAGGGATATACATAAATGAAGAAAATTATACTGTGTATATAGACTTCATTATACAAATTAAAAAGAGACCAATTTAGATTATCAAAAGGTAGTCAAAGCATAAATTTTAAAGAAAAAAATTATTTCTATGTACCTGATTAACAGAAGAAGCATACATTTGTAGGTTGCTGTTATTATCTTTTAATAAATTGTTTTAGTCTTTGTTTTTTTGACAATGTGATAATACCCATTCCAGCAAATTTAGCTGATAAAAAAAGAATAAAAGCACTACAACCCCCCAATTACATTACCTAGAGATAACTGTTGTTAATATTTTGGTGTATTATGTTTCCTCTTTTCTTCCTCTGCTATGTAGAAGCACATTTTTCAATACCTATATGCTGTTTTTACAAAAATGAGGTCATGATGTACAAATTGTTTGTTAACCTGATTTTTTTCACTTTACATATTGTGAACATTTTTTAATGCCATTACATATTTTTCTATAAAATCTTTTGACTAAATACATGAAATTCCTTTGGGTAGGTGTATCATGATTTATTAATTGGCCTTTTTTCTAATTTTTCACTATCATAAACTATGATGAACTTCTAAGAAGCAAAATACTTTTATGTATCTAATTAATTTTTAGGATGACTTCTTAGAAGCAGAATTTATGAGTTAAAGAACATTTAAGCTTTTTGATATGCATTACCTAATTATCTTTTAAAAGATTGGTTTATTAATTTATAGATTTTTGAAGGAGTCCAATGGCATATGAAAGGTATGTCCCCTTATACACTAGGATGGTAGACATTTCCGTAAACTTGAATATTGACATTAATAAAGTCTTTGATAATGTAAGAAGCCATTAAAAGAAAAAAAAAGTATATATATATATACACACATATGTATGACAGGGCAAATGAAAAACACCTTAAAGTGATCACATAAAATGAGATTTAATACAGTTAGGACAGAGATGACAATAAAGGAAATTTAAGTGTAAGGGGAGACAATACTAGACATACTAATAACTCATCATTATATTAAATGGTTAACATTCTAAGTAGATGTGTTATTTATTATTTATTCCTTGCCATACCTCTATGAGATAGCTACTATTATTATCCTCTTTTTCTTCCTGGAGATCTGAGGTTTTAAGAAGTTGAGTAACTTGCCCAGAGTCAAACAGGTGGTCAATGAGTGAGGTAGAACTTGAACTCTGGTCTGTCTAACGGAAAGCACTTCTCACTGCCTTTTTGATGGCATGAATATTAGATTGAGTATGCCTATTTCAATCTGACTGATTCTTCCTAGTAAATATAGACTACAGGATCATAGCTTTAAATTAGCTCAACTTTCTTTGCCTAGAATTTTATATCCTTTTTATTATATGTAGTTTTAGAGGACAGAAGGATCCATCCGTGGGAATCATAGGGAGATTTTTTTTTTTAGATTAATACTAAGAAGAATTTTCTAAAAATGGGAACTATTAAAGGGCAGGTTAGTGAGATTTGAATTAGTGATACTTCTGTCTGGATGTTTTTCTCATAGAGAAGTGATTTCTACATTAAGTGGGAGATTTTATAGTCTGATCGCTAAGGTTTCTTCCAATTCTAAAATACGATTCTATGAGTCCACATGTTTAAGGCGAGGATATTTAGAAAATATGATTCTGAGAACACCTTGTCTGAAGGTTCTGAGAACTGTTATTCATGAAAGGCTTCTTAGAGACTCAGTACTGATCTTGTAAACCTATAGAAGTTTGGGGGAAATTCGGTACTCACAGGCAGGGACAGTTTTTCTGTGTGTTGAGGATTAAGAGGTAATGTATAACAAAAAGTGTTTCTTTATTGAGAATTTTCTTGGAATATGCCCCAGTCAACCCCATTTTCTATTGACCAGTTTTTGGTTTTTTGTTATTTTCATTTCAGCTGAAGGAGAATTTAAGGAACACGGAGCGGAAACATCAGGAGACTCTTAGGAGATTGGAAGGCAGATTTTTTGAAGAAAAGGTATGGCATATTAAGGTTGATTGAGAAATCTTTTGTTTACTAGAACAACATAAATGTATTTACATGCCTTCTGAGACATATCAACGTTCCACTTGGTATCTTATTAGAAGATTCTTATCAAATCACAGTAGAATAAAAAAGAGGGGAAAATGAAACCTATTCTAGATATCTCAATGTCTAGTGTTTTTTTCCCCCTGCCAGTTAAGAGATTTTTAAAATCCTCAAGAGAGATTGTCACCTTAACAAGGCTTTAGGACACCCCCCCTCCTCAGATTGGTGTGCCACATGTACCCCATTACATGGGGGGGAGGAGACTGGAGCTCTCACTCTGGTACATGTGAAGTACATTTTAATTATTATTGTTTGGATCTCATCCTAAAATGTAATCTCTATGAGAACAGGAACCTGATCTGTTTTGTTGACCACAGAATCTCCAGTATCTGAAAAATCTGGTACACTATTAATGCTTGCTAGGAATTTGTTGAATGAGTAAATAACGACTCTCCTCACTGTGTTTAGCAGAAATTTCTCCCAGCTCTGCTTTCTTGTACTGATGTGGAATTTTTTTTTTCCTATTTACCTGTCATGTTGCTTCTTTAATGGGGAAATTGGGAGGTACCCTAAGGTGCCTTTGTTCATACTATCCTCTTCGTTTGCTCCTCTGTCAGTACTTGGAGTAGTTCACGTCAGGTCATGTGGACAGGAGTATTTTATTTGACATTATAAAATAAAAACTTAACTTTTTGATATGTAAATTTTGTTGTTAGAAATAGAACTCTGTATTAAAACAGCCTATTTTCATTTTTAGCACCGACTAGAAAAAGAGGCTGAAAAGAAGATAATAATGCTGGCAGAGAGAGCCCACCATGAAGCTGTTGTGTAAGAGACTACTGCCTTTTTTTCTTTCCACTAGTCCCTCTTACTTCTTTGCAGGTCTCTTTTGTTCTTATCCTTTTGTCTTCCCACTTCTGTCCTGGTTTGCTTTCTTCAGATGTTCTGATTACATTCCCTCACTGTTTCTAGAAAGAGAACTTTGTGTCCCTGCCCCTTTTCCCTCCACCCTTTCTGTAGCAGCACATGTGAGGCTAAGAACCTAGGCTTTGAAGTTAGATTGGTTCTCAATATACATACCAACTGACTGGAAGGAAGATTCCTTAACTTTTTTGAAATTAAATTTCTTTGTCGGAAATTGGAGTTAATAATAGCTACCTTGCAGAGTTGTCATAATCATTAATGTTGGGGGATAAAGCAATCATTGTTCTAGTTTGGTAGTATCTAAAGCTTAGGCCTCTTTTTTGAGATCTTATGTTTGTCTATTTCAGGCAGTTGAACAATGCTGGAAGAACTGTTTTTAAAGAGAATGTTTATCTCCAGAAAGCTCTTGCGTACCACATGAAGGAAGCTGATGCTCTGCAGAAAAACTCCAAGAAGTTGCAACAGACTCAGACTTTACTTTTACATCAAAAGGTTCCCATTCTTATTTAGACTTTGTTTCTTATCTGTTTTTTTTAAGGGTTGGGTTACATCAATACTAAGCATTGAGTATAATAAAGATACATAAGGACAATGGGACCATTTTTCTTCTGTCTGGATGATGTACCTTTCTTATCTGAAAAGATTAGTTACTGAATGACTAAGAAGCATTAGACTTGGCTTTATAAAGGATATGTCAGAAATATAAATATAACTCCTATCATTTACTATCTGAGAATATTCATTTTGCTTAGCTTAGAGTTGTTCCCTAACTCACTTAGGAATAGGTTCAGCTGTGAGGAACACCCCTGACAACAATGGCATCACCACATAAGAGTTTATTCTCTGACTTAAAGGACGTCTGGAGGTAAACAGTCCAGAGCTGGAATGGTGGTGCCACCAAGTCAGCAAAGACTCGGGGTCCTTAACTCTGCTCTGCAGCATGTGGCTGACATCCTCCAAGTCACCTCGTGGCCCATGGCGGCTGCTGGAGCTCTAACCACTACTCAAACAGCAGGAAGGAAGAAGGACTAGAAGGGAAAATGTACGCCCCTCCCTTTAGCGGTCTTCCTGGAAGTCCTTACACACATTTCTGCTTATATCTCATTGACCAGAACTTACATGGCTATGCTGAGCCACAAGGGAGACTGGGAATTTTCAACTGGGCTTACTGCCTTCCTGAATAAAACTGGGGTTTTATTACTAAGGAGAAAAGGAAAAATGGACGTTGGGATAGGCAAGTAGTAGGCTGCAAGAGTTTTCAGTATACAATTGTTAAATTAATGTTTTACTGTATAGTCTCATTGGTTTTGGAATTACCCTTTTGATAATACAAAATGTTTAAACTTTCAGAATTTCGGATGAAGGGAAGTTTCTTAATTAGCAAATTCAGTGATCTTCACAAGTCCAGACAGGACTGTAAGATGTTTTTTACTCTCTATACACAGAATACCAAAATATCACCATCTCTACCTGGCACCAAACTCAAATCTCATGTAGTCAATCTCATGTAGTGGAAATTAGTGAGGAGCTTTTAAGTTCTGAAATTGATTAAAGAAAAAATATCTCTCACCTCTCTCATCTTTCTGTTTTTAGGAGATCAATGATCTGTTGGTTAAGGAAAAGATTATGCAACTTACCCAGCAGAGATCACAAATCCAAACTCTTCAGAAGAAGGTGGTAAGCTTGGAGACTGCCCTGAGTTGTATGACCAGAGAGTTTGAGACTGAAGTTTTAAAACTGCAGCAACAGGCAATGGTGGATAACCATGGTCAGGTTGAAATTTGCAAGCTGCAGCACCTTCTTCAAATGAAGGACCGGGAAATGAATCGAGTGAAGAAGCTGGCCAAGAACATACTGGACGAGAGAACAGAAGTGGAAAGGTTCTTTTTAGATGCTCTACACCAAGTGAAGCAACAGGTCCTACTTAGCAGGAAGCATTATAAGAAGGTAGCACAAGCTGCTTTCAATCTTAAAATGCGAGAGGCATGTGCAGGAAGAACAGAATATCCCAAAATTCGAACATTTGATGGCAGAGAGCACAGCACCAATACTGTGAATCAGGATCTTGTGGAGGCTGAGAAATGGTACTAATAATGTTTTAACATTTTATCTTTTGTGCTATTTTTTGTGTCCGTTAGAGAAATAAAAGCCCTGAAAAGTTCAGTTTGCTAATATCTAAGTATTGAGTATATTACTCAGTAAGCTACTTGAGGACAGGAACTGACTTACTCATCTTTGTAACCCCTATGCTTAGTATAGTTTGTGGGGGCCTAATAGGTATTCTTAGTAGATACCCCCCCTTTTCTTCATAATAGAGACTTATTAAAGAGAATAGATTATTTATTCCATACAATGTCATTGTATTATCTTTTAACATGTTCCTTTATTTTGTTTCCTGTCAACTAGTCATAAAGGTTTGATTAGATTCAGGTTAAACTTTTTTTTTTTTTTTTTAGATTTTATTGGGGAAGGGGAACAGGACTTTATTGGGGAACAGTGTGTACTTCCAGGACTTTTTTCCAAGTCAAGTTGTTGTTCTTTCAATCTTAGTTGTGGAGGGTGCCGTTCAGCTTCAAGTTGTTGTCCTTTCAGTCTTAATTGTGGAGGGTGCAGCTCAGCTCCAGGTCCAGTTGCCTTTGCTAGTTGCAACCTTGTGGTTGAGAGGATGTGCTCCAACCAACTGAGCCATCTGGGAGCTCAGCGGCAGCTCAGCTCAAGGTGCCATGTTCAATCTTAGTTGCAGAGGGCAGAGCCCACCATCCCTTGCGGGATTCGAGGAATTGAACCGGCAACCTTGTGGTTGAGAGCCCACTGGCCCATGTGGGAATCAAACCGGCAGCCTTTGGAGTTAGGAGCACGGAGCTCTAAATGCCTGAGCCACCAGGCCGGCCCCAGGTTAAACATTTTTGATAAACAACTTTCATAAATATTTGGTAATATTCCTTTTACTATTCTGAAATGAAATTCGTAGGTAATAATGTCTAACTATTGAAAAATCAATATAACAATTCTCAATAACAATTCTTTGTTGTACAGTATACTGTCCCATGGGTTGGAGGACACACAATAGTGACCCCCCACCATCATTGTATTAACCAAAAGTTCCCACAAGTTTCCAAAATACACTCGAGATCTACTGCCACTATGATAAAGGTAGCAGGATGCTTGAAATAGTTATAGACCATAGACAATGATTAATCATTTCCTGTTGGCATTTTTACCTGGTAGAGCACTCTTTCCCCTATAAACCATGGATTAAATTATTGTGCATTTTAAAGATTATTCTTAAAATTATGTTTTCTGTCTCCATGCAATTGGATTCTTCAACGGCTTTTTTTTAACTCAAGAAACTTAAAAGGACTCTGTACTTCTCTGTACTTAACATTTTATTAGGAGTGCTTCCAAATGTGTTTTCTGCTTTGAGTTATGTTTTTAATGGACTAATTTGTAGGTTCTTTTAAATTACATGGCTGTTGGGAAGGTTGGAGGCGGTTAGTGGCTTCTGAAAGATAAGGCTCTTCTTCAAATATATCCGTACTACGTATAATTTTTTCCCCCTTCTTGCCTTATTCAGAAGTCTGTAATAACACTTCTCTTATCAAGAGATTCACTGTAATTTCTTGTTTATTTAATAAGTCAAGCAAGTTGAGTCCCTATCAAATATAATATAGTTTTTTCTTTTTACATTTTTTGTCTATTGTATATTAAGTGCTATATAAGTTTTCAGGGGAACATACATAAAAATATTCTCCATATTGTTACTGCAGAAACTGGACTCTTCCTATTCTGCCTTTTGTGTGACATTTTTGCTCCTGAGGAACTTGTTACCTTAACCTCAGTTTCCTATTGCCTCTCCCAAAAGGGCAGGAGTGGTGGTTAAAACAGGTGGGTGCAAAATTAACTGTGGTTTAAAAGGTTAAAAATAATTGCAAAAATTGCATACTATATCACCTGCGAAAGAGGCAGATTGGAGCACAATTGAAGTATATGGTGATCATAAGGCAAAACCTAAACTTTTAAAGAAAACTAACCCAAGTGCCCAAATGCAAAAAATTCCTTACATTATACAACATCAATACCCTATCTTACATGTCAGCCAGCTTTTGTAAATTGCAAGTAGACTGAATCCTCTGGGAAAGTTATAGTATAGATAAAGACCTGACTGGAAAACTTAGCTGCAACCTGATTTAGAGGTAAGAAAATAGACTAGATAAGTTACATGTTATTTTCTAAATTTACCTTTGTTACTCTATCTTCATAGCAAAGTATCTACTACAAAAGGAAATCAATAATTTTACCAAACAACTTTTTTTTTCTTGTTCCTTTTGTCTTTGTGTATATCTGGGTACAATATGTCATATTACAACTTTTTATTTTGTGTTTTGCTAGATGTTTGAGCACACTTTTTTTCATGTTGTTATAGTTTTTGTTTTAATTTTAATTACTACATAACATTTCAGATTGGCTAGCATATTGATATGCCTTTCAATTTTGTGATCTTATAATGGACACAGTTTGCTTTGTAGTCGTTACATTTCAAAACCTTATAACATTCAGTTATACTTGGAGATTTTCTTTTCTTATGTTTACATACTTTATATTTTTTTAAAAAGAAGAGATGCTCACTCTGATCATATTTTTCCTTATCAATTTTTTTCTTTGAAATTCTTCAGGACAGATATTCAAGGAAATGTGGATATTGGAGATTTGACCTGGGAGCAGAAGGAGAAAGTCTTACGATTGCTCTTTGCAAAAATGAATGGTTTTGTTCCTAGGTAACTCCGTATTTCTGTAGTGGAATACCAAGTTATCAACCCAGAAACCATATAGGAACAATGAACTTATTCTCACTTAGAATTAAAGAATTAAAGGAAAAGACCAAAAAGTATAAAAGGGTCTTACTTCTCAGCCAGAGGTAAAGAATGGGAGATGAATAAATGAGCATGAAAATGAAAGATGAACTAGAACTAAAGTGGGGAGAAAAGAGATTAATCTTAGATATTTAAGGCAATGCTAAGAAGGTATTATAAAACATAGCTCAGCTGAATGAGTGGTAACTGAAGAGAAGCATAACAATTGTTAAGATTTTATTGGCCTTCAAATTGTTATCATTTTTAAGCTGATTATTAATCAAGAGAGTCTCTAATACTAAGAAAAAGACTGAGAAAGGAAAAAAATATTCACAGCTATTCCAAATAATTTTTTTTAATGATTAGTTTTCACTCTCTCCACTATGTTTTATCAGTAACTATATCCCTGGTAATGACCTATAAAGTGGGTAAAATAAATCAATCACTTACTGATTGCTTGTTACGTGCTTGGCACTATGTTATGTACTATGGGGATTCAGAAAAATGGAGACATTGCCCTTGATCTCGAAGAGCTTACAATCCAGTTGCCCAAGCAAAAACCACACATAACAAGGGAAAAAATTAGGTGGCACAATAAAGTATAATTGGAGTTCAGACAATATGTCAATGGGCTGGAGTAGTTAGGGAAGATTTGAGTCAGGAAGCCTGAAAGAGTAGGATTCTGTGGGTGCCTTGTAGGGTAGTGGGATAGTGGGTGGGGGAGGGCACATCAGGAAAGGGGCTTAGTAGACAGCGTAAGCAAAAACCCAGAAGTAGGAATGGGTATCGGGTATTTAGGGAACATTGAGGAAAAACTGCCTAGCTTGAGGAAATTTAGTAGTGCTAGAGAGTAATTAGTAATTAGAAATAAGGTTTAATCTATAGATTAAATTAAATTAGAAATAAGGTTTAATCTATAGATTTAATCTATAGATTAAATTAAATTACGATGAGCCTTAAAAACCATGCAGAAAAGCCTGAACTTATGCTACTGTAGATTCTATAGTAGTGTAACACGCTTATTCTCTTCCTTGAAGGAATACGAAGAGCAATAAGCTATACTCTCATACTCTCTCACTGGAAAGGCTCACAGGTCATGGTTCTCAGAGCTAACCTGAACCTAACAGTGACAACTATGATGAAATGGAGGACAAAACTAGAGGTGGGGACCAGCAGAAGCTGCTGTACTACTCTGGGCATACAGTGGTGAGGGGTTTAGGCAAGAGTGGGAGCAGTCAGAAAAAAGGGGAGAAACTAAGAGACACTTAGGAAGGAGAAACAGGACTTGGTGATAAAGGATAAAAGGAATAAAGAAAACAAAGTGTAAATGTTTGAGTTTTTAGTTTAAGAAATGAAGGAATAGTGGTATGAAATGTAAATGAAAAATCTGGAAAGCCAGTATGAGGGAAATGTTTAAATTTAATCCATCCATCAACTCATTAACATATACAATTGAGTACTTGCTATTTATTGAGGATATAGTGTTGAGCAAATAAAGACATTTATGCCTCATCTCAGGGAGTTCATGGTCTACATGGGAAGAAAAACATATTCAAATCATCACACAAATAAATACAAAAGTATAACTATGACATAAACTCAAAGGAGTGTTCTGAGAGCCTAGATTAGGGTAATCTGACCTAAATGAGGTCAGGAACATTTCTGAGGAACTAAAAGCTTG